>NW_027397085.1:25774972-26098367 GCF_003265705.2 Callorhinus ursinus
TGTTTCCTGAGATTAAGAATTCCTCATATCAGTGAGGTCATATGATACATGTCTTCCTCTGATTGACTTATTTCACTCAGCATAACACCCTCCAGTTCCATCCACGCCGTTGCAAATGGCAAGATCTCATTCCTTTTGATGGCTGCATAATATTCCATTGTGTATATATACCAAATCTTCTTTATCCATTCATCTGTCGATGGACATCTTGGCTCTTTCCGCAGTTTGGCTATTGTGGACATTGCTGCTATAAACAGTGGGGTGCACGTACCCCTTCGGATTCCCTACATTTGTATCTTTGTGGTAAATACCCAGTAGTGCAATTGCTGAATCGTATGGTAGCTCTATTTTCAACTGTTTGAGGAACCTCCATACTGTTTTCCAGAGTGGTTGCACCAGCTTGCATTCCCACCGACAGTGTAGGAGGGTTCCCCTTTCTCCGCATCCCCACCAATATCTGTCGTTTCCTGACTTAATTTTCGCCATTCTGACTGGTGTGAGGTGGTATCTCATTGAGGTTTTGATATAAAAGTACATTTTAAAAATTATTTAAAAAAAAAAGATTCACTGATAATCACTCAGTGCTTCCCCAAAGGGAAACTCTATTATTATATAAAGCCAAGAGATAGCCAGACACCCTCATTTGCCAATCTAGTTTATAATGGTTCTTTAATCCTATGATGGAAAGAAACAATACTTCAAAGCACAATACAAAATACTAGCTATTCTTTGCCTACCCAGGTCTCAGAGTCTGAAAAACCACTGGGACAATATTTTCACTTAATCTAGCACCTGCTGCATGCTTCTCCTTTCTAGGGTCTAGATCTATGAAGAATTTGCATCTTCAGTACCAATACGGTTACTGAAGGCAAAGAAGAGTCATGTTCAAGAGAAGGCCGTACAGTCTATTGTCAGGTTCAAAACCTGGTTACACAACTTCCTAGCTATGTGACCTTAGATAAGTTACCCAACTCTAAAATACAGAAAAATAGAGTATTCATCTCACAGGACAGTGGTAAGGACTAATGAGAAAATGTGGACACTTGGCAAAGGGACAGACACTTGGTAAGTGCTCAATAAACAAAACCACATCTCCAAAAAGCTCATGAATACTACAGGCTCAACTACAGAAATATAAACACATTCACTTCATTTTGTATGTCACCCAGCAGGATAAGACCCCAAAGTAAGGTTTTATGGAACATCATATACCCTCCCCAAGTTGACTTAAAGTTCATAGAGGGAAGGGGCTAGATTCTTAGTTTTATCTTGATCTCCTCTGTATCCATCACAGTACCATGAACCAGAACTAATCCACTCTCCACTCATGGGTTTGAAACACAAAGGCATACCTGGGTTTCTCCTAGCCCTGGGACACAGTTTCATCTTTGGGATTTCACCCCTAGTTAAGCCCACTGAAGAAAAGCAGCTTATGGATTCAAAGTTCTCCTACCTGAAATTCCAATGAAAAATTGTGTTCTTAAAGTTGGTCACCACCACCTAGGAGGAAAACTATTAAAACTGCACCTGTTCAGAATAGGCAAATCTATAAAGACTGAAAATACATTAGTGGTTGACAAGGGCTGGGGACATAGGCTGGGGGGCGCTGGGAGAAAATGGGGAATGACTACCAATGGGAATCAGATTTCTTTTGGGGTGATGGAAATATTCTGAGATTGATTGTGGGGATTACTGCACATTTCTATGAAAGTACTAAAAAACTCTGAATTGGATTCTGTAAGTGGGTGAACTATATCTTAATAGAGTTGATATTTTTAAAATTTGAAATTTTGCCCCACCTTCAACTATCAGAATAAGGCTATTCATTCTATCTCAGAAAGCAGAAGCCAAATTTACAGCAATAAGTCCATAAGCCAACTCTCAAGATGGAAAGAAAAAATTCCTGAAACCCCATAACACCCCTCAAAACCAACAACCTAATTCACTTTCATTTCTATGAAACCACATTTGGTTTGCCACTGGGTCCATGAGACCAGCCCTGAAGTCCAAAGCATTCTCTGAGCTTTTCCTGCAAGGCAAGAGAGTGAGAGGCAGCCAGTCCAGCCACTGAGAGGGTATGTTAATCTATCAAGAAAGATGAAAATTTAAGTTACCAAGATGTTATTAGGAACAGAAAGTATGTTGGGAGACTTATTCTTTTTTTTTTTTTTTTAACTTGTGGAACTTTTTTGGCATAGCCACGTTACACAAACGGGATAATCAGGATCCTTCCCACCAGTGGTTAATACATACACAATTGTGTAACTTATGAAGAAGGCATAAGCCTAACTCCCTGCACCCAAACCAAAATATATACCTCTGCTCTTACTAACTTTTGTTCTGAGTCTTGACAACCTTGAATGCTGGAAGATGATTATAACTACCAACACATGAGCAGTGCTATGCACCAGGGCCCAAACTAAGTGCTTTCTTTACAAGCACTGATTCATTTAGTCTTCAAACTAGAAGGTCAGGGTGGCTACTACCATTTTGCATAGAAGCAGCTCAGGCTCAGTGATTTGTCCAGAGTCAACCATTAAGTGATGGGGTTAAGATTCGAACCCAGGAAATGCTAAACCTTAATTCTACAAATCTGAACTTCATCTCCAGCCTCTATCATCCCTACAGAAAAACAAAGTCTTGAACGTGCAAAATCCTCCCGACTGAAACACTGATTCATCAGGGCACTGAACAAATCTTGAGCATATGAGCACCCACAGAAAAGAACTGGGCAAATCAGGACAGAAAAAAATTGACATAGAGTCCCCAAGGTAGGTCAAAATATTTTATTGTTTATCTTCTATGTATCCAGACCAGAGGTTTGGACTCCAGGGAAAAACTTGAAGGGGGTTATTTGTTTATCAGATTCTCAAGGGGATTCAAGAGACAACTGACCTAAACAACAGTTTTGCTTCAGGGTTAAGTGCACAGTCTTTGGAATCAGACAACTTGGGTTCAAGTACACTTAACTGCTTTGTCACTTTGAGCAGGTTATTGACCTCTCTGATCTTCAGTTTCTTCATGCATAAAATAAAAGTAGTAATAACAATGATCTAGCTGAATTTTGGCAATCCCAAGAGGCTAGTTTTATTGCCTCAGATTAACACATGAAGGAAACCTAAACCCAAAGGTCTGTGAATGCTAATTACAAAATAAAACCATAAAATTTTATAGCTGGAAAAGACTGTAAAACATCTAATCCGGGTTTCTTTATATAATTATGTATTTGTTTTGCGTAATTAGTTTTAAAAACCCTGACCTTACATTTTCAGTAGTGAGAAAGATGAACAGAAGAAAACTAATACACAAATACTAAGATAGTAATACATACTGCAGCAAGCACCTAATGATAATGGAATGCCTGAAATCTGGGAAAGAGTGATGAACTCCACCCTTTCCACTGAAGAGGTCACACATGACCTATTTAAGTAAGAGTAGCAAAGAGTATAGTTAATACATACAACTGGACATACAGAGATTAAAACATTTAGTTCCTTACTAGTCTTTCCCCCAAGTTACAGGGCTGCTCCATTCCATTAGATAACTTAAATAACTCTTAAACCCTATCACTGCATCATGTCCTCCTACCCAAGGAATTCTTACCCCTGCCAAAAAAAAGAGTAGCAGGCAAATAAATTTCCAGTCACACAAATGCACCCTACTCATACTCAAGATGGACATACAAATACAGTTCCAAATTCTAGTAGGCTTGGTCCAGGGGGTCCACTCTGGGTAAGCAGGATGGGAAAGGCTTAAGAGTTCTGTATTAGCAGGAATTCCAACTCTGGCTCAGACCATGCAGGGGTTCAAAACTAGGCCCCACTGCTGGAGCTGTGTGGCTCTGGACTAGTGACTCCACCAAGCCTGTGTTCTCATTTGTAAAATGAATAACATGAGATAACTCACTGGCAAGGAGTCAGTCTCTGTAGCCACAGGGGCAACAGACTATTCACTGCTACATTGTCAGGGCCCAGAGCAGTACCTAGCACACAGCAGGCACTCCATATGTTTGCTGAATAAAGCAGAAGCCCAATTAAACCCAGGCTGAGATTCAACCAAAATTCGTGGGTCCAATCTATGAGGGAGCCCCTAACTTACCCCAAACCAGGGGTGGAGTGCTCCCTGAACCAAGGATGGTCACGGAGAAAGGAAGAATAGGCTTCAGGTCATCAGAGACCCTGCCTCTGAGGAACCTCATCACACCACAATTTTATGTGTATTTCACCCCCAAAAGACTGGCAATTGCTGTCCTGGGGTTCCATTATCTCCCTTTTCATTTTTAGAAGCAACAGGATCAGAAAATGACATCTCAGGCACTTGACTTCTGGAAGTCTCCCTTCAAGAGGCCTGGGAACAATGTTCAGGGGTAGGACCCCACTCCGCCAATGCAACCTGTCTTAGCTGAAAGGTATCACCTATTAAGAAATCCACCACACAGACAAGAAAAGGTAAGTCAAAGACATTTCCAGTGTCTTCCTTCATGTCATTCCCGATTCTCAAAACTGAAAGATGGATGGAACTATTTTTAAATGGGCAGGCTGAAAAGGCATCAAAAACGACCTCACAATCCAAAGAGCTCATCCCTGGAACACTCTTGTTTGGCCAGGAGAAACTCTCTGGATTTGCAAAAGTCAAGAGAAAATCATACACTGAATGCAAATCTCACCCCCCCCCGCGCCCCACCAAAAGGAAATAACGGTTTTACAAAAGGCTCCAGAATCTTAAAGGATGAGCTTAAACTTCTGCTTTCTGAGTGAGGCCGGAGGACATTCCCTCAAAACCTTTGAGTTTTCAAGGATAATGGGAGAGGTAAAAAGGAGAGCGAGGGGAGAGAGTCAGGATATGTTCGTTCTATTTTTAAACCCTCGCCCACAGTTTAGAGTAAAGGAACACTCTGATGCTGTACTCCCACCGCTGTCACCTTCTGCTAAACACAAGAATCAGAACCTGCACACGTACACGGCCCTGGATTACCGGCTGCCACTACCGCCCAGAACCGCGAGCTAACCAACCATTCCACCCAGCCCTTCCCTGGCAGCGCCCGTGCCTTTCGGAGAATCCGGCGGCCCCGGGCGGGCTGGCGGACAGAGAGCGAAGCAATCAACGAGCCGCCTCTTCCTGAGGGGAGGCAGCGCCCCCTTGGCAGGGCACGTTCCGCTTCCCCGGCTGGGTACCCAGGGGTGAGCGAGTGTTCCCCCAAGGGAGCCGGAGCGGTGGCGGCGATGGCGTCTCCCAACGGGGTGCGGCGCGCCAGGCACTGGCGTCTCGCTCCCGGGACACCTGTGTGCCGCGCACACCCAGCCGCCGTGCCCCAGAGCACCGCTCGCCCTCGGTCACGTCCCGGCCGGCCCAGAACGCCAACGGCCGAGCGGCCGGTCCCCCTCCTCGCCGACTGCGGCTGGCTCGCCCATCCCACGGACCCTTCTCGCCCCACTGTAAGCATCTACAGCCGTCCCCCAGGGCCCCCAGGGCGGAACGGGAGCCGCCGGCGCGCGGACGCCCAGGGCCGAGAGCCGCCCGACCGCCCTGCCGCCTCAGGGCCCCGTCCCCGCCGGGCTCGGAACACTCACTCCTGAGCGCGCTGATGAGTGACTTCCCGTCCTTGATGAGCTCCTTGATGAATTTGTTGGTCTTGTCCAGCTCCGCTTCGTGCGACTTGAGCGTCTCTCGGAAGTGCGGGCTGTCGAGGCAGCAGTCGCTGAATTCGAGCGCGGGGAGCCCCATAGTGCCCGCGTCGCCCAGCCGGGGGACGCGCCTCCCCCAGAGCCCGGGAGGCCCGCAGCCCCGAGCACGCACGCGGCGGGACCCCGGCCGGGACCCCCGACGCCCGCCGGCTCCACAGGTGTGGCGCCGGCTCGCCCTCCGCGCGGTGTCCGCCGGTGCGCACGACTCCTGACCGGAGTGGGGACCCGGCCGAGGGGCGGCTGCTCCGGCGGCGCGCCACGGAGCGGCTGGAGGGCAGGAAGCGCAGCGACGGTCCCGCAACGGTGCCGGGAAACGAGCGAGCAGGCGAGCGAGTGCGGCCGCCGACTCCCCGCCTCCTTCGGCTGTTCGCTCTCTAGCGGCCTCGAGCGCCCTCTCACAGCAGCCTCGGCCGCCCTGCCGGCGTCCGGGCCGCTCGAACCTGCTAGCGATGACCTAATCCCAGCCGGACCAATCAGCACGCCCGCCTCAGCCCGACCCCCCTGCCTCCCGAGGACACCCGGCCCTTCCGTGGCCTTCACCCAATCAGCGGGGCGTAGAGGCGGGGCCTGGGGCAGGGGGCGGGCCCACGCCACCGCCTAGGTCCGCAACACAAGCTCCGCCCTCTCCCGCCCGCGCGGTGGTGCCAACCGGGTGCAGAAGGGGTGATCGCTGTGGTGCATGGGCCCTTCCCACTCGCGATCTTGGTGACCTGTTGCGGCCAGGATCCGAACCCGAGGTAGTGCTTCTGCAGGTCTGGGGAACGGAGGACCCTAAATATGCCTAGTCCGAAAAAACTGGGAATTGGGGCTGCAGTTCCCTTCAGCCCGCCCTGCACGCCTGGGCAATTGAGCTTTCACTCAAAACGCAGCCCCCTACCCCGGGAGAACCTCGAGCGCAACGAACCACCATGTCAACCCTAAACACACGCTCCTTATTCCAGCCAAGCAGAAAATATTTGCATCTTTGAATTACCAGCTCTTCTTGCCTGCAGTTTTTCTCGCTCCCCACAGTCCGTCCCCCACATGGCCACTCCTGCTCAAAATCCGCCCACGGCTGCCCCCAGCAGAAAGATCTAACACCCTTACAAGAATTCCAGCCGTCCGTTGTTTTCCTGCTGGGCATGTAGCACAATTTTACATAATTACGTCTTCTCTGTCGTCCTTTGATACACTGTGAGCTTCACGAGGGCACGGACCACTGCAGTTTTGTGAGCTGCTGCATTCCCAACACCTACACCAGTGGCTTGCGTTCAGTAACAGACATTGAGAGCTTACCATGTGCTGCGTATGATTCTCGTGCTCCGGTGATTGACAAATATTTGTGGAATAAATGAATAAATCTCTCCCCACCTCCCCCCCCCGCCCCCCGCCCCCCCACCCTCCTCGCCCTCTCCCCCCCCCCTGCAATCAAGCCTGGGAGCGCATGATATTCAATAAATGTAGTAACACTTGTCAGGCTGGGCCCCACAGTGTCTAGTCCTGAATTGTGAACTCCTGGAGGGTAGGGACTGTCCCTGCAAAAATTTTTGTATGTCCAGGAACTAGCAGCCCTCCTTCAGTTAAGGTTTTTTTCTTTGTTCTGTTTTTTTTTTTAAATAGGTCTGCTAGGTGCAGGTGCTAAACTAGATGGTACGGATGCTAAGATGAATAACACAGAATGAACTTAACTGCTGCTGGTCGGTGGGGGAGAGAGGAGAAAAGCAAAAGCGCTGCATGATGAGACAGGAGAAGGCCTCAGGGCTTGGGAACATGGGGAAAAGTTGCCAACTCAGGAGCCAGAGAAGGCATCTATGTTGAGAAATAAATTGATCGGTTTATTGAATGCATAAATGGATGAATGAGTGTGATCTGTTTGGTGTTGTATCTACAAATTTAGACTTGAGAGCAGGCCCAAACAGCTATGGGATAGATAATTAAAACCCTGAAAATAGTTGCTCCTCACTTGCCAAGGATGAGAAAGATCTGCTTAATGCTGTATTTTGAGCACTTAAAAGGTAGGTGTTCTGGTTCTCTATGGATACATAACAAATCACACTGAAACTTAATAGTCTAAAACAACAATCTTTTGATTTTCTCTCATGATCTCTGTGAGCCAGGAATCTGGGGAGAGCTTAGCTGGGTAGCTCCAGCTTAAGAGTCTCTCCTCTGTTCCCAGTCAGATGATGACAGGCCCTGGAGCAGGGTGGTTAGCTGAGCTGCTACCTCTCCTTGGGTGGGCCCAGGGCTTCTCCATGTGCTCTCTGTGTGTGCCCAACTTTGGGCTTCCTCACTGCATGGCAGTCTCAGGACTCCAGTGTGACTGTCCCATCTCCCAAGGGGAAAGCTGCACCACCGTTTATGGCCTAGCCTTAGAAGTCACAAATTTCTACCACTGTCATTAGCTACAAGCAAGTCACAATCCCTCACAGATTCAAAGGGAAGGGAATGAGACTATGCCTCTAGGCAGGGAAGTGACAGGAACGGGAGATATTGTTACAGCCATGTTTGAAAAAAATAATCTGCCACAGTGGGCCTGGCACATGATATTCAATAAATGTTAAATGAATGAAACAAAATGGGGGCCACAATGATTCATCTTCTCCTGTTGCAGAATATTGAGCAATTGTGTATAAAGTAAAATAAATGCATTAATAATAATAATAACATTAGCTATCATTTGTCAAGCGCTTAGTTTGTGCCAGGCACTATGCTAAATTATTTACATGCATTTAATCCCTACCAGGTAATATTGGTACTATGATAATCCCCATTTTTGAGGTGAGAAACTGAGGCCCAGAATTGTAAATTAAACCAGGTTACCTAGCTAAGAAGTGTGTGTGATACATACATATACACATATACCTTAATATGTCCATTTACAGACAAATACGTGTGGATAACATTTTATTTCTTATTAATTTAATTCAGAATTTCTATAAGCACTTCCCACACTTCAGGCAATATTATCAGAAAAAAAGAATCAGAATGCAGTAGTATTGAGTACAAAACTGGCACATGGAAGGTGCAGTTATCTCTCTCTTCCTAGAAAATAAACTCCATAAAGTTGAGATTTTGTGTTGTCTGCTGCTTCAGCCCCAGCTCTTAGAACAGCAGTGGGTACTTCGGAGCTGCCCAATGCCAATAGGAGGGGCATGAGTTTAATAAGGAAGAAACAGCAATGCGTGTGACAACATAAGCTGTAGCTATGAAGGAAAATAAAACGAAAATTACTTTCATAGGAAATATAGAAATAATTTAGGCAAAATAACTTGGCCTAAATTCTTTGGAAGATGTCTGAATTCCTTCCAATTAGTCAAACAATAAGTCTAAAGAGTTCTACTTTCAGTATCAGTATAGTTTGAATCCATAATCTCTGATTTCAGTTGTCCAATTTATTTTACAGTTGCCATACAGTGACCTTCCATTTGTAGAAGATTGGAGAGCATTCTCATATAGGTTCTCTCTGAGCCCACATAAGCAGAGGTGAGCAGAGGCCACTCATTCATGGCTCCTGAACACAAACTGGAGAACAGGGCTGGTCCATGATGAAGGCTCTTAGGTCCTCATGTAACTAAGGACCAGAAATAGATGTAGCCTCTGGGGACCTGGATGATGACGTCAGCCCAAGATTTCTCTCTGCATCCCATGAGCTGACCTTCCTCTGTGGTGCCTTCATTCTCAGTGGCTCTCTGCTCCTCCGAATTTATATCCAGCAATATTAGCAGTAACAGAGGTTTGTTTGTTTTTTTCCCCCAAGAATTAGAGCAGAAATTAAAGACTGAGGCCAGGGGTTAAACAGCCCTGCTCCTGGGCGCCTGGGTGGCTCAGTTGGTTAAGCGACTGCTTTCGGCTCGGGTCATGATCCTGGAGTCTCAGGATCGAGTCCCGCATCAGGCTCCCTGCTCAGCAGGGAGTTTGCTTCTCCCTCTGACCCTTGCCCCTTTCATGTGCTCTCTCTCTCAAATAAATAAATAAATAAAATTTAAACAAACAAACAAACAAAAAAACAGCCCCGCTCCTAAAACGTAAAGCACTGGGGAGGAGTTGTTTCCCCCAAAGGACAAACAAAGGGCTGTTAACAGGAAAAGAGGGAATTAATGCTGAATAGGCAGAAGCAATAATAAGCAGTACATCTGACCAGTCCCCTAACTCCCTCAAAATGAATGCTCCTTCTGCTACATTTCCATGGTTTTGTAATTCTAGTTAGCAAGTATTCATTCTTTTTTATAGTTGATACCATATGTTGCTTTTTATACAGTTGACTTCGCCTTTGTATTATTACCGGATAAGACATTAGTTTTCTGGTTTTAAAATAACGATTTGGGGATTATGTTGTAAATATTCTATGTCTCAGTTGTGGTGATGGTTACACAGGTGTCAACATTTGTTAAAATTTTATTGTGTCTAAGCTACACCCCGATAAAGTTGATTTTAAGAAATAATGATGATGATAGTGATATTAATGATGATATTTATTTGAGCTTTTTTTCTATAGTAGGATCTGTGCTAAGTACTTTATTGCATTTCCAACCTCTACTAAAATCTGGGAAGTAGGTAGCGTTACCATCCCTATTTTATAGATTAAGCAACTAAAGATAGAGAAGTAAGGTGACTAAGGTCATATACTTAGTGGTAGAACTAGGCTAAGAATTCAAATCTATCTGTTTTAAGTAACTATCTGCATATAAGATATCTATAAGAAAGATATTTTATATATATATATTAATTATATATATATAATTAATAATACTAGCCAAACCCTAAAATTGGAATAAGATCACACATGAATGAAAGAGGAGGTACCTCATTCTGAAATGTATGTGTTTTTCCAGGACCATTTGCTGGTATGCCCCCAACATATCAATAATTATGCAAGCCTCTAATTTGTTTTGGCTTTAAATCCAATCCAATTGACTGAAACAGACATGGAATCCTTATTTTCCTTGAAAGAAGAAAGAGTAATCCATCCTTACAAATTCATTGGTTTGTAGTTCTTCAGGGGAGGTTGCAGCACTTAATTAACATTCTTTGGCTCAAGAAATTAATGAAATTCATATTACTTGCAGTATACAGGCCTGTTTTATATGTTATAAACAACTCCTCAGACTTCTACACAGCTGCTGGTGCCATGTGCCATTTTTCTGGCCATCGAGATAGAACTGGAAATCTACTGGGTGGGGCTTTGGAAAAGGTTTTTGTTTTTGATAAAGGGACAGCTGACACGCACTTTTTACCCATCTTCCCTCCCTACTCTTTTCGCCGAGAATATGGGTGTAATGCGTTAAGGAGCGGCCGTCATCTTGCAACCATGAGGATGAATGCCACATGCCAGGTGCCTTGGTGATATCCATGAGCCACCACAGCCAGCCCTAGAATGCCCACCTACCAACTACTCGTCACATGAAGGGGGAATAACGCATTAGGCCGCATTAGTGGAGTTTTCTGTTACTCAAAGCCAGATACAACCCTAACTGATATGATGCACTAATCACAAAACCTATTGAATCACCTCCTCTTGAATTTTGGGCATCTGCACTAATACATGGTTCTTAGGGAGTTTCCAAAATGGAAAATCATTAGGCTTTTTTAAAAGATTTTATTTATTTGTCAGAGAGCGAGAGAGAGCACAAACAGGGGGAAGGGCAGGAAGAGAGAGAAGAAGGCTCCCCGCTGAGCAGGGAGCCCAACACGGGACTTGATCCCAGGACCCCAGGATCAGGACCTGAGCTGAAGGCTGGTGCTTAACCGACTGAGCCAACCAGGTGTCCTAGAAAATCATTGGTTTTAAGGATGGTTTCCTAAACATTTAATGATAATATCTACATTTACAGGAATATGCATTAAATGAAGAAAGATATTTTAAAAATGATACTCTATCAATAAAAATAAGCTTGTTCAGAGACTGAGATAAAATCAGAAAACTGTCAAAGATAATTTCAATTATAGACCCATGATTATCTGGGTCCATGAAAATAATTGGTCTATTTCTCGTAATTGTTGCTGCTGAAATGACCAAGTAAAATAGCTTACTTTGGTAAAGTAACCTACACAAAAGCAGTCCTGTGCACCTTGCTCTCTTTCTCGCCTCCAGATCTTCATGTACATGGTGTATATGCTTGAAATGCGCATTAGCATATTAGAGGTCCTGAGATGTCCTGCAGTAAATAATCCTGTGAAACTGTTCTGAACGTAGTAGTTGTCATTTTTCTTTAAGCACAAAATCCTGTTTCCCCCACTAGGTCCCCCGTAGTTCATGCTCGAGGAAACACATTTGGGAGATGAACAATATCATAGACACCAAGAATTGTAATGCACAGAAGCAAGGGGTCATTTCTAGTCTTTTGGTTGCTATTTCGGTTGTTGCAAAATACAAAGTTTGGCACTAGGAATTTAAAAACTTTCTAAAGCAACTAGAAAACACTCACTATCCAGCTTCAAATCCTTATTAATGGGTAGGTTTTCTTCTCTGGGGATCCCTGCTCCTTTAGATGCAGCCCCAGGTTTTGAGGTGATGATGTGGTTTTTAATGGGTGCTATGTCTACCCAAGTGGCATTGGTGGCGTAGTGGAGGGCAGTGTTTCCGTAGAGAAATTATTCTTGCCATCACTTCCTTCTAAGGAGAAGCCAGCATGAAACATGAGTACGAAAATGGGTTATCTTGCATCTACATACAGGGCAAAGGGGATATAATATCTGCTGGATCTACAAGAGTAGATGTTTGCAGATCTCTTTTATTTACTTCCCCACTTCCCTTTCTAGTTCGTTTCTGGAATTTCCCATCACTACATTTGTATTACCTGGCACCATCTGCAGAAAAATTTGACTTACAAAATTAGTGGCTGTAATACTCTCAAGCTGATTTAAATTTAAAATTTAAATTTAAAAACTAGCTATGTTCTTAAGGTTGTTTGCCTGAAAAGTGACGATGTGAACCAGCCCTGTGCTCCCCAAAGCTGATCTGATGACCTCTGCCAGCCCAGGAAGAAGTTTTCTCTGATCCATCATGAAACGAGAAAAACAGTGAGAACGCAATGAGTTTTCCATAACATGCGTTCCATTTGAAGCCACGCTATTTTGAGATTATGTCCTTCCTACAAATTTGATATGAATATACTCATTTTTTGTATTAACAGACACTTTTTCTTAAAGTAAGATGATGATAAATGAAGGTAGGAGCTGTATTTTAAAAACTCCTTTGGCAAAATTTAAATTTGGAAGTCCTGTGCCTTCAACTTTGTTTGTTGTTGTTTTTTCCTTTAAGTAATCTCTACACCCAACGTGGGGCTCAAACTCACGACCCCGAGGTCAAGAGTCCCATGTTCCACCAACTCAGTTAGTCAGGCACCTGTTTGTTCTGTTTTTGATTTGAGTTTAGAAATGATGACTCCTTGAACCCAGGAAACTTATATGTCTTGTTTGCTTCTGTGTTCCCTGTGACCTGTAGAATGCCTAGCAATAAGAGGCAATCAATACAGTATGACAGATATTAAAAGATAAACTGAAACCCATTAAACTTTTTGAGAGTTTATCTGAGCAAACATCAATCCAATCAGGCAGCACCAAACAGAATGACTGGGAGAGCTCCATGAAAGGAGTTAAGGGCAAAGTTTTTATGGAGAAGACTTGGAAGCAAAGCAAAAGCAATTATTTGGTTATAGCTTAAGTGGTTGCTTTATGTGGGAAAGCCTGGGTGGCTGTTTGTGATTTGTTGTTCTTCAGTTTCATTTTCTCAGATTCAAGTGCGTTGAGTCCTGCTTAGATTTTGTTTTGCTTACTTGGCTATCAAGGCATTAGAACAACCTCAGTTGGTCTCCTTGTTTAATCACTTTAACACAAACTAACCCAGAGATTGGCAGACTTTTTTTAGAAAGGGTTTCCAGGCTTTTTGGACCATTCAGGCTCTGTTGTACCTCCTCAAGTCTGATGTTGTGGCAGGAAACCAGCCATAGATGATACACAAATGAATGAATATAGTGGCTGGGTTTCTTTTTTTTTTTAAAGATTTTATTTATTTGACAGAGAGAGACACAGCGAGAGAGGGAACACAAGCCGGGAGAGTGAGAGAGGGAGAGGCAGGCCTCCCGCCGAGGGCAGGGAGCCCGATGTGAGGCTCGAACCCAGGACTCCGGGATCATGACCCTAGCCGAAGGCAGACGCTTAACGACTGAGCCACCCAGGCGCCCCTAGTGGCTGGATTTCAAAAAACTTTATGGACACTGAAATCTGAATTTCATGTGATTTTCAGGCATCATAAACTCTTCAATTTTGTTTTCTAGCCATTACAAAATATAATCCCCAATCTTAGTAAACCATACAAAAATAAGTACCAGGCTAGATTTGGCCCACAAGCCATAGTTTGCTGACCCTCAGACTAACCCAATGAAAGAAAGGAAAAGCAATTCAAATCTATTTTTTTGGCCAATTGTTAGTAATGAGTATTATAAATGACAGTGAGGAAATATTTTGCAACTAAAAAGGACCAGATAATATATCTGTCAGTATAAAATATAGTAGATAGACCTACTAAATTGATTTAAAAGATTCAATTTCCTATTGTTTCTCAAAAAGCAGAAATGAGAAAACCAGGAGTCCCACTGAACACCAACCAATTACCTTTGAACTGGGCTATTTGTGGACTCACAGAACCATGTAGCTTTAGAGCTAAAAGAGATTATGGAAAATACCCAATTCAATCACATTGTCTTAAAGGCAAGGAAACTGAATACCAGGGAAGAAAGATACTTCCCCAAGGTCACTTATTTAAAGAATGAAAGCAATCTAATAAGGAAAGAATGCTTCTGAAGGCCAAATAAAAACAAAGTTGTATAATGAAAAAAGCATCAGTTTCCATCCATAGGTTCAAATACTGGCTTTGACAAAATGATTTTGAATCTCAGGTAAGTTACTTCATTTTCTGAGTCTCAATGTCTTCATCTTTAGAAGACAGACAATAAGTAATTATCACAGAGAGCTTTATAGTTAAGAACAAGTGAAATAATATACCTAGTATATTGTCAGGTGTAATAAATGTCCCATAAATTATAACTTGTATTACTACATGAACTTTTAAAAACCTCAAAATGTACCATGCTTGCTAAAAACATCTTGAAATTATAGTTTTTAAAGTGAGCTAAGAAATGAAAGCCAAATATTTGATGTTTTAACAAAAATATTTTTATCTTTATTAGTTGAAATACTTCCTTGAATTTCTATTTATAGCATTCCTGAAAGACAATGAGTGCTTGTTTTAAAGCCTAAATCACAAACTAACCACACTTTTACTTTAGGATGGAGGGGTTTTTTTTCTTTTTTAGGATGGAATTTGATTAATAGTACTAACACAGGTCACTGAAATACCCCCAAAATCGTTCAACTATGGAGAAACCCTACCACTTGTGAATTTGTATTTATGTTTTTTAGCTAACAATAATTTGGGGAGGATGAAGGATGTAGTAGTTAAGAGACATAGTCAAGAATGTTCTCATATCATCTTTTTTTTTTTTTAGGTTTATTTATTTAAGTAGTCTCTACACCCAACGTGGGGCTCAAACTCACCAGCGGGAGATCAAAAGTCACACACACCCCCAACTGAGTCAGCCAGACACCCTTTGTATTACCTTTTATAAAGTAATGACAAGAGCAAAATCTCAAGCATCAGACAGACATGGGTTTTAACCACAGCTCTGTTGCTTGCTGGCTGTGTGACTACAACCAGTTAGTTAATCTCTCAAAGTCTTCGGCATTTTAAGTATAAAATGGGGATGACAATGGTCATCCATTGGTGACCTACCTCACGGGGCTGTTGTAAAAATTAATTGGTAGCATGCACAAAAAATGCTTACTTAGACCAGAGTCTGCACTGTATCAAGTGTTCAAAAACAAATAAAGCAATAACTGAGTAAATAAAGCTAAATAAAGCAGTAACTGGCCACGTTGTTGGAAGATGAACTTAAATAAATTCCATTTTTATAATCTTTTGTCTCCTCTGCTGGATGTGAGATGCAACTGTGAAAGAACTGATTTTTCAGAGTTATAATGTGAACTGGGACAGTAATGGTGCACTTGAAGCTAGAACTGGATATAGGTTTCCTCCACTGTTCCAGTAAACCAGGAGGAAACCAAGAACCTCGGGGGTTTCTAGGAACTAGGAACACAGGTTCAATTCAGGACTCTAAAAAAGAAAAAGATTTTGTTGGCTACTTTGGAGATATTCAGATCTAACTCTTCAAGAAGCTTTCCTGCCCTCCCAATTGAAAATAGCCCTCCCTCTTAGTCTCCATTGCTATTCTGTATCTCAGACCCTTGCTTGTTTTCTTCAGTGCATGCGTAACAATTTCAAGTTATTTGTTTATTGACCACCCCTCACACACATTATCTCCCCCTTCTCCCTACCGCCTCCCCACTTCACTAGAATGTAAACTCCCTGCGGGCAAGGACGGAGCTGGGACCATGTGGTTCATGGCTCCATCCTCCCATGCCTAGAACAGGACCTGCATATTGTAAATTCCCAATAACTATCTAGTGAATGAGCCAATGAATGAATGAATGAATGAATGACCTTATGAATGGGCAGCCCTGGCAGAAGCTTCAGGCTTTCCTTCGAAGTGTAGAAAGGAAGGGGAACTGGTCTTGTGGCTGCCACAAAAGGAAAAGAAAACTAGTAAAATTGTGACCACACAGACCCAGCACTGAAGTCCTGGACCACAGGGGCTCAGAATTTCTAGGGGAGGAAACACAGTGTGTGTGATACATGGGTGACTCCAGACCAAAGGAGCTATACACACACACACACACACACACACAGAGAGAGAGAGAGAGAGAGAGAGAGAGAGAGAGAGAGAGAGAAATACAGTATCCAAAGATCTAAAGACAGGGGTACATCAGAATTTGCTAGGTTGTTTGTTGCTTCAGGCACAATAATCTTTCTTCACTTGGCCTCTGGGTCACCTCCCACTCACTGCCTTTGGGTCTCATTTCTCATTGGCCCCTCTTCCTCTGTTTCCTTTGCTGGTTCCTCCCTATTCTCCCATCCTCTGAACACTGGACTTTCCCAGGTCAGTTGCAAAATCTCTATTCACACACACTTCCTAGGTTATTCCAACCTGCTTCATGGCCACAAATACTATCTGCATGCTAACAAACACCGAATATCTACCCTAGTTTTGACCTCTCCTCTGAACTCTAGACAGGCAAACACAGCTTGACTGCTCAACACTTTACCTTTATACCTAAATAAGCATCTCAAACTTAGAAAGAGACCTGGACTGAACTCTCGATTTTCTCCCCAAATCTGCTCCTCCCAATGGCAAATCCAACCCCATAGATGTTCAAGCCAACAACCTTACAAGCAGCTTTGTTTTCCCCCTCTACAAGCTACCTTCAATCACTGGCAAGCTCTGTTGGCTGAGTCTTCAATACAAACCCGTAATCTGACTGCTTTTCCATCTCTTCTGCTACTATGGTCCAAGCTACCATCATATTTTTCCTAGATTATTGCAGTAACCTCCTAACTGGTGTCCTGACTCTACCCATGCTGCCTGTAGTTAAGCCGCCCCCAAGCAGCCCAGAGTGATCCTAACAGAACAGTAAATTATATCACATCATTCTCCTGATCAAAAGCCTCCAATGGTTTTTCATCTTACCAAAAGAAAAGTAAAAGCATGATCTAGCCCAGAGATACATCTTTTCTCATTTCATTTTCTACTATTCTCCCCCCAACTCACTCTGCTCTGACTGGTTGAAAATCCACATGGATCTCAAATTAATTTTAATAATATTAGCCTGAAAATTTGGCATAGGCGTAAAAGATCTGACTGTAAGTTAATAAATGGTATTAGTTGGAGAAATACCTGATTTTTCTTTTTGTTTTAATTTTAATTCCAGTGTAGTTAATGTGCAGTGTTATATTAGTTTCAGGTGTACAATATAGTGATTCAACAATTCTATGCATTAGTCAGTGCTCATCATGGTAAATGGACTCTTAATCTCCCATCACCTATTTCACCATCCCCCACCCACCTCCCCTCTGGTCACCACCACTTTGTTCTCTGTATTTAAGGGTCTGGGTTTTGTTTGTTTGTTTGCCTCTTTTTTCTTTGTCTTGTTTCTTAAATTCCAGATTTGAGTGAAATCATACGGTATTTGTCTTTCTCTGACTTATTTCACTTACCATTATACTCTCTAGATCCATCCATGTTGCTGGAAATGACAAGATTTCATTCTTTTTATGGCTGATGTATATATGTGTGTGTGTGTGTGTGTGTGTGTGTGTGTGTGTGTGTATCTCATATCTTCTTTATCCATTCGTCTATGGATGGATACGTGGGCTGCCTCTATAATGCAGCTATTATAAATAATGCTGCAATAAACACAGTACATGTACATTTTTGAGTTAGTGTTTTTATATTGTTTGGGTAAATACTCAGTAGTAGAATTACTGGATCAGAGGGTAGTTCTATTTCTAATTTTTTGAGGAACCTCCATGCTGTTCTCCACTGTAGCTGCACTAGTTTGCATTCCCACCAAGAGTGCATGAGGGTTCCTTTTTCTCCACATCCTCACCAACACCTGTTGTTTCTTATTAGTCAGCTTTCTGATCCCACGGTATCAGACCAGAGCATATTTTAGGGTCTTTAGCAATTGCTTTTGGGCTCTAGAGTCTTTGGGCAAAAATACAAATTAGATTACCTCCAAGTTTCTGCCAGTCACCCTGTATCCCAGTCTTGGACAACAATCCCCTCTAGTTTTAGTATCTTAGGGGCTATCTTTTCATACCATGAAAGCTACCAAGGCTAAAACATCTGCTCCACCTAGGAGGAAACATAGACCTTCAACAGACACTTTTGAAATCCGACTAGGTATCAAGTGCTAGTGAGGCACTGAGGAGTCAAGAATGAAAAAGACATGCCCACGTATTCAAGGAACTCACAGAGGAGTCCAGGTGAGGATGGCAAGAGGACCTGATCTTCACAGAACAATGAGAGAGGGATGTCCAGCGTACCACGGGAGCTGAGGAGAGGGCACTCAGCTCAGCCTGAAGAGGGTCAGCCAGGCTTCCTAGAGGGACAGGCACATCAGCTGAGGCTTACACGGAGGTATACAAATGAAGGTACGCAGTGGGTCATATACCAGAGTGTAGAACATAAGCAAAGAATCTACATGCTGTGTACAGGAAACCACAGACATTTGGGGCAAGTTACTCTTAAGGTGAGGCTGGGAAGGAAGGCAGAGAGCAGGACACAGAGAACTTGGTTTAACATAATCAAGGAGCATGATCTTTGTTCAGCAGGCAACAGTGAGCCACTGAAGCAGGACAGTGTGGATGCTCTAAGGACATGCCTGGAGGCAGGCAGACCGCAGGGAGCATCCCAGGAGAAGATGATACAGGTCTGAATTAGGCAGGAGGAGTGGAGATGGGGGAGAAAGCAAGCTTAACAAACAGTGAGTTAAAATTAGTGGAACTTGATGTGAAGACCAGAAGGAGGAGACAAGGGTAAGCTTATGTTTTCTTCTTGAGGCTATTACCCAGTCCAAGTAGTAACATCAGGCAGGAAGAGAATTTCATTTTAGGGGCGTTGAACTTAAAACTTTAAGGGAAAAGAATTAATTCATTTATCCATTAATTTAAGAGCTATTTATAAAGTACCTACCATGTGAATGTAGGAGTGATTGTGAGGGGAGAGGTCTGGACTTCAGAGAGTGGGCGTCATTAGCACACGGACAATCGGGAGTTAACCCACGAGGATGGCTGGCACAGTACTTGGCCCAAAGGAGGCTGTCCATGGGTACCTGCTGGAAAGAGTGAATGAAGGGTTAGTCTGTTTGTAAGAACAGAGCTGGGAGCGAACCATGACACTCTGGAAAACACCAATGGTTCAGGCTTGGGTAAAGGATACAGAAAAGGAGTAGTCAGAAGTGTGGAGGAGTGGCAAGGTGTAATGTCATGAACATAAAGTGAGATAGGAACCAAGTACACACACATTACCAGGTATTAGAAAGGCTTTTTTATTCTGAGCCTTCTCCCGTGTGACAATTTCTTCAGGAATTATTTCTGAGTGGAAAGTGAAATGGGTCTCTAGACAAATCTAGAACTCCCTGACAAAAAAAAAAAAAAAAAGCTTTCGTTCCTTTTTTTTTTCCTAGACTTTTGTCACCTTGTAATCTAAGGGTTATTTGGGCAACAGTAGCATTTCTGGTTACCAAATTTAATTACCAAGTTTGTGCTATTCTGTGATTTTGCTTAAATCAGTTGGAATATTTTTTTCTCACAGATGATGATTATTTTCTACTCTCAGTGTTAACTCCCTGATGCTGATTTAAACCAGAGGCTGTAACTCTGTCAGTGTGAAAACAGTTGAAAGTCTAGGATCTGGTGGCATCATTCATTTAGCAGTATATTCATCTACTGGTGAGAGAGGTGGTGGTTTCTGGCCAATGACATGTGAATGTGATGATACTGGCTGTAGACATCTAATTTTTGTTTGTTTTTTGTTTTGTTTTGGTCTTTGCCTACCCAGCATCCATACCCCATTCTTATGATAATGGTATCTGAGTTTTTCTTGGGAAACCACTTCTTCTCCATTTCTAGTCCAGGTGATTTGGGTAGAGCTGACTACATTGGGCTTCAAAGAGAAGGCATGTGGCCCAGGGTTCATCAATAAAGCACTGTGACGCCCTCAGCTAAGTGACTGGCCCATGGACTGGCACAGGACCCAATCAGAGGCAATGAGATAGAATTCTTGGACTTGCTAAGCAACCAGGTCAAAGGTACTCTGTTGAACTTGAAGTTGGGTGGATATATATGGATATATACCAGGAGCTAATGTGAGCCACCATATAATGGGAAGAGCCTGTCTGAGAATGAACCTGATGTAGAGGAAAGAAGAAGTGAGACATGAAGAGAGATAGATTGGCCAAGCACCGAAGACACTGTGATCCTAGATCTGGCCATACCTGAAACTAGCTAGCATTACTGCTATACTTCTTAGTTATAAGAGCCAATCAATTCCCTTTTAAGCTTTGGCCACATTTTGTTAGCTTTCCCACCACTTGAACCCAAAAAGACCAGATGAAACACATAATGGCATCATTTTTTCTGCTTTATCTGCCAACAGAGAATCAACTGTCTAAAGTCATAGAAACTCTTCTTAGCCCAACTAGCCTAGGAATTGCAATGCATACCGTGCACAGCATCTGTAGGTTAGCCTCGCGTCACCTTCTGGGTCAGCCTCATTCTCTGTTTCTACTTAATGCTCTCTCTGTCCCAGCTCTCTGTTCCTCACCTGAACTCATGGAATACACAACGTTCTACGTTATAAGGTCCACTAGGCTGTGGTCCTTACTGCTTCCCATGGACACTTCCTGTGTATTATGTTCACCTCCAGCGGGCTCTCCCTACCCTAGCAATCTGTCTGTTTTAATAACTAGATGCAGAACTGGAGGACTGGGTGGCAGCCACTTCTGTCCCCAAGCTTGGAAAGCCCAGTGCCCAACTGTTGGGGTCTGGCCACCGCCCAGTGCCACCAGTACACTCAAGCCTTCTTGTCCTGAACGCCATACCTGCTGTTTTTTCCTCCCTCCCCTCTGAAGACAAGTTTAGCCTGATGTTATCCCCAACTCTGTCATTTCTGTCACTGCTGTGCCACCCGAGACCTTTGCCATATCCCCTCAGGGATCTCAGGAGTGTCTGTGATATCATACCTTAGTGGTCTAGAGGAATCCAGCTTTCGAACACTATTTCACAAGAACCATGATGACACTCACCCTCCTCAAATAAGGTTGCTTAAGGTCGTTTCCCCTTTTCCTGCCTCCAAACAGGTAAGCTAAGTCATTCATATCTGCCGAGAGAGGAAAATAGCTATCTTCAGAATTATACAAGAGAAGCATTTTCCCTTCAGCTTTTGCTGGAAACCCTGAAAAATAACAGAGGGGTCAACACTTCCAAGGGCAGATGATCTCCTTCCTCTGCTTTTACTACCTTTCTCTCATCAACGAGTATAAACTGAGTAGCCTTTTATGTTCCTGTCAAGGCCCAGAAAACTGAGTTGTAATCATTTAACTCAAATACAACAAATCTTCAATGAGCATCTATTACCTGCCAGTCACTGGGCTAAGTAAAGGGCATACAGAGGAGAATCATACAGGCAAGATCCCTGCTTCATTTAGATTCTGTTCTAGTGAGGGTAGAAAAGAGGCAGCAAATCAATGTGTGAACAAATAAGTGAACAAAATTTCAGACAGTGAGAAGTGCTATCAAGGAAATATAAGGGAACAGTTTTAGAGAGAGTTATCAGAGAAGGTTGTTCTGCAGAGTTAATAGTTGAATTAAAACCCAACTAAAGAAAAGGTACAGACCACGTGAAGTCCATGGAAAGGAGTATTCTGGACAGCAGGTCAGCACATGCCAAGACCCAGGGCTTGGAGCAAGCTTGATGTGTTAGTGTAGGGGTCAGTAAAATACGGCCCAGGGACCAAATCTGGCCTGCCTTTTCTTTGTACAGCCAAAAAAAGTAAGAATGGCTTTTATGTTTTTAAATGGTTGGGGGAAAAAAACAAAATAAAATAGTATTTCATGACACATGAAAATGATTTGAAATTTAAATTTCTGTGACCATAAATAAATTTTTTACTGGAAAGCAGCCATACTCACTCATGTATATATTTTCCATGGTTTCATGCCTCATTGGCAGTGTTGAGAGACTGTGTGGCCTATAAAACCTAAACTATTTACTATCTGGTTTTTTGTGGGAGAAGTTGACAGACCCCTGTGTTAGAGGAACAGGAAGAAATATCTTCCCAGGATATAAAGAAACTTGAATTTCTTTAATTATTTAAGATCCTTTTGCCTGTAAATAACAGAAATTGACCTAAGTAATATGGAGAATTAAAGGTAGCCATAAACTCTTTGATACTTTTCCATAAAGAGGTAGAATCTATGTCATCTCCACCTGAATCTTGGCAGCATTCAACACCTGCTTCAACCTATAGAATATGGCAGAAGTGATTCTGTGCCAGTCTAGGCTTGGGCCTGAAGAGACTGACAGCTTCCACTTCCTGCCTCTTAGAACTTTCTCTGAGACCCCTGAGCCCCATGTAAGAAGTCTGACTACCTTGAGATGGCCATGCTGGAGAGGCCACATAGACATGCTCTGATTGAAGGTCCCAGCTAAGTGGAGGCTTCCAGCCATCACCGCCAAGATGCCTACTGTATGAGGGAAGCCATCTTAGATTCGTCAGACCAACCCATTAGCCAGCTGAGTACCACTGAGTGAGCTCAGTTGATTCTACATGGAATAGAAAAATCTTTTAGCTGAGCCCTCTTTGGCTTTTGGCCCACAAAATTGTGAAATATAAAAAAATGGGTGCTATTTTATGCCTTTCCAAATGGGATAATTATGTTATAGCAATAGACAACCAGAACAAACAACAGAAAATTTCATTGTCTCGTGTAATAAGAAATTCAGAGATAGATCAGGGTCCATGCACAATATATCCTCATACTGCTTTTCTAAGATTCCTTTGGCTCTGCTCTCTGTTTTGGGTTGGTTTCATCATCCGGCTGGTAGCAAGATGGCTGCAGCAGTTCCAGGAGTCTCATTCAAACCTGACAGTGCCCAGAGTCAGAAGAAAGAATGTTTTTGGGAGAGAGAATATATGCAGGCTGATCAGTGTCTACCCTGGAATTAGGGATAGAGTCTCCTCCTCTGAGTCACTGGGGAGGAATGAACACCTGATCAAAACTGGCAGAAGGTAGATAAGAAGAAAGTAGGGAGGAAGTAGGCAAGTGGATATTAGGTCAGCCACTGTGTTCAAGGAAACTTTCTTCCTACTATCATTTGTTCATTCATCCAGAATACTTTATGTTGGACCATATGAATATGCTTTTGAAAAATAAGTCAAACATAGTTAAATTTCAAATGGCTAGCATTAATATTTATTAGGCCTTTATATAGTGGCAGGCATGATGCTAGACAGTAGGGCCACCACAATTAAATGGTACTAAGATAAAGGAAGGGAAAGAGCAAGATCTTAGATATAATATAAGACCTCTATAATGTACAGAACCCAGTCAAAATGGAAATGGAGAGCCTTTTGTTAAAAAATTATTTCAAGATGGCGGCAGGGCACCTGGGTGGCTCAGTAGGTTGGGCGTCTGCCTTTGGCTCAGGTCATGATCTCAGGGTCCTGGGATCAAGCCCCAAGTCTGGCTCCCTGCTCAGCGGGGAGTCTGCTTCTCCCTCTCCCTCTGCCCCTCACCCCTGCTCATGTTCTCTGTCTCTGCTCTCTTTTTCTCTCTCTCAAATAAATAAAATCTTAAAAAAATAAAAAATTTCAAGATGGCAGTAACAGAGTATTAAATCAAACATGCAGTCCTTTAGGGTATAGGGCCCTGTGTGATTGCACAGGGTGCATGCCCATGAAGCTGGCCTTGGGAAAGAACAGGGGTCCATAGGAGAGGACAGCAGGGGGCCTAAGTTAGACTAGGCGGCCAGGAAGCCCTCTTTGAGGAGGTGGTATTTACGCAAGGACCAAAGGATGATTAGGAGTGGCCAGGTGAAGAGCCAGGAGAATGCAGCACCCCAGCATAAGAGTAGCGTTCTTTCTCACTCCAGATTGGTTGAGAGACTTAGGGTGGCCTGTCTTCTTCAGTTGTGCTGAGACAAAAAGACAAAGGTAACAGATCCCTTTCCGTCTGTGCCAGCTCAAGCCTGTTTCCCACCCCTTTTCTGTGTTCCAGATCTTAGCACTTGGGTAATCTACACATATAATCGGACCCTTCCCCTCCAGCACTAGAGATGTCAGGAAAGCCCTAGAGGGGCCCCAGTCCTGTTCCTTGCAGAGCTCAATTGTAAGTGCTTCCTAGGACAACAGCCTAAACTTCCTGATCCACTTGGCTCAGGCTTGTCATAAACAGGGAAGAGTTCTTCCTATCCTCACATTTACTAAGCGCAAACCATGAAGACAGCTAGCACTAACTGGACCTCCAAAAATTTTATCGCCAAACCTGAATCTTTTCCCTAAAATTACCTTAACCCATTTTCTTTTTTTTTTTATTTTTTTATTGTTATGTTAATCACCATACATTACATCATTAGTTTTGGATGTAGTGTTCTATGTTCATTGTTTGTGCATAACACCCAGTGCTCCATGTAGAACGTGCCCTCTTTCATACCCATCACCAGGCTACCCCACCCCCCACCCCCCTCCCCTCTAGAACCCTCATCTTGCTTTTCAGAGTCCATCGTCTCTCATGGTTCATCTCCCCCTCCGATTTCCCCCCCTTCAATCTTCCCTTCCTGCTATCTTCTTCTTTTTTTTCTTAGCATATATTGCATTATTTGTTTCAGAGGTACAGGTCTGTGATTCAACAGTCTTGCACAATTCACAGCACTCGCCATAGCACATACCCTCCCCAGTGTCTATCACCCAGCCACCCCACCCCTCCCACCCCCCCACCACTGCAGCAACCCTCAGTTGGTTTCCTGAGATTAAGAATTCCTCATATCAGTGAGGTCATAGGATACATGTCTTTCTCTGATTGACTTATTTCACTCAGCATAACACCCTCCAGTTCCATCCACGCCGTTGCAAATACCTTAACCCATTTTCAATGCTACAATGTTCTTTTTCTATGTTAGACTCTATGGAAACTTGATGTAGTGGGCCTCCAGGGTGGTTGTAAATAGAATCAGATGAGAAGCTTATTAAAAATACAGATGCCCCAGCCTCATGCCAAACCCAACTCCTCTATTTTTAACAAGTTCCACAGGTAATTCTGATGCTCTGCCAGGTCTCTGAACCATTGCTTCCGCAAGCTGGAAAAAATAAGGGAATAATTCCCATTTGGCTGGTAGGAGTCAACAGGTTCATTTCTATTATTAAATGTAACCCGTTAGGCAAGCTACAGTAGTTCTATTTTCAATACATACACACCTATGATAAAGTTTAACTTATAAATTAAGCACAATAAGACACAAACAACAATAAAAATAAAATAGAACAATTACAACAATAGACTATAATAAACAGTATGTGAGTGTGGTCTTTAGTTGTCTCTTAAAATATGTTGTTGTACTGGACTCACCCTTCTTCTTGTGATGATGTGAGATGCTCAAATGCCTATGTGGTGAGATGAAGTGAGGTGAATGGCACAGGCATTGCGACGTAATGTTAGGCTACTACTGACCTTCTGACATCAAATCAGAAGGAGGTTCATCTGCTTATGGACCATGATGAACCACTGGTAACTGAAACTGTGGATAATGGGGGACTACTGTACTTTAACTCAGTACCTCAATTTCCCCAGCAAGTAGTCTCGCCAATACATTTCTACCCTGGACGCTCTCTGAAGTGTAAAATTCTTCTTGCCTTCCCATTAATGTAGTCCCCCTTCTAGGGGCAGCACCTCAGTTTCCCCAGGCAACTAACTACCCTTCTCCTATAGTAGGAGGCTTCCAGCCTCCTGGTAGGAATGTCAGTCAAGGTGCTCTGAGGCGCCCTAGCTGACCAGTGGACCCAGTGGGCCCAAGACCCACATTTGGCCAACCAGGTTTTCTCTCCCAGGAAATTAAATCTTGAGACAAGTGAAACAGAGACCAAAAATAAATGAAGTTGATTCATCTGGTATAAGTGACCCCAAAAGTCTGTCTATTGGTTCCTGCTCCCTGAGCAACCTTGGCTCTCTGAAACCTGGTTTGCCAAGCTTTCTCTTAGGATCTGCAGGCAACCCCATTGCCCATTTCTTTTGTGTAAGTAAGCCAGAATTGGTTCTGTTGCTTGCCACCAAAGAATCCTAACAGATTCTCAGACCTGAGATCTTTGATAGTGTTCTATAGGATAATGATGTCAGAGCTTCCACTCCTATAAAGCCATTATGAATGATGCTCTTATAACTAAAGTGGCCATTCTACGTGAAGAGTTTATTTTAATAATGACATCTTTGTTCCAGTAATAATAGACAGTGAAAATTCCTCAATAGGATAAGGGATTATTCACTGTCCTGCCAAAATGTCTTAAATGGAAACAGGCTTTGGGTAAATCCTCTTGATCTAAATGAGATTCATTGTCCCGGACCTTAGGGAAGGGAAGGACAAGAGAAAAAAGAAAAAGGAAAAGAGTTTGGTTTTCAGTTTAAACCTGCTCCCCTTCAGCTGCATCTCACCCTTTTCACACACACATTGAAGACAAGGCCTACTCCTGAAGTTTTTAAAAGAGGGCTGGAAGTTGCAGCCAAACACGCACTTGAAGGGGTGACTAGTAGAGAGGAAATAGCTTCAGCAACTGAACCTTTGCCTCTCAGCAGCCTCGACCTTATTTCACCCCTATAGAGGGAGAAACTGAGCTCAGTGAGGTTAAGGCATAGAGCTAATGATGGATGGAATCCCTCACTTACTACTGGTGTGTCCCCATCCGTCCCGAAGCCTTCCTTAGACTGTGCCCTGTTGCCTTAAGCAGAGAGTGCCTGCTTAGTCCACACATCGCTGGAAAGAGTATTGAACGTGGCATTGCATCTCAAATAAAATGGCGACTGGGCTCCCTGTTCATGTCATGCTCTGTTTTCCTGAATAAATTATAAGTTCCTTGAAGACAGGAACTGTTTTGTCTAATGTGGTCTCACCAGCTCATGTCTGGCACAGAGGAGGTGCTCAAAAAGTGCTTGGAGAATCAGTGGCTATCTCGTAGGGTCCTCAGAGCTTAGGGAAGAGGAGCGTTACCGTCAAGGGGCCCATTCTCAGGAAATAGAAATTCCAAGTCGCCCCTAGAGAATCCAGCCAAACTTAAAAGTTTGGCCAAGCTTTTAAACAGCATAGACGATTCTGAATTTGGGGTCCTGGGCAGTGTTTTCCTTTCCAGAAAAGCTGTTCCCTTTTTGAGGCACAGTCATGCTTTGGCTTAGGTTTAAGGAGGGGAAGTTTCTAAAAATCTGAGAGGGAAAGTAGAAGCTAAAAGGCTGACGTACCAGTCATACTTTTTCCAGGGCCAGCCACCTCACCAAGTGCCCAAATCTAGCTCTCATGCACTCCACTGAGGACTAGGAGCTCTCAGAACGAGAGCTACTCTTTGATACAAGATCCACAATATATCCTTGGGTAAATTCCTTTTGTGCCTCAGTTCCTCAATTGTGGAAAACAGCTAAACAACAACATATACAATCCATCAAAATTTCCTGCCAAACCTATGGGGTTCCTTTAGTGGAGTCTCATTTCTTCACTGTTACTAGTTCAGAGTATGGCCTTCGGATTCAAGCAAAGCTGAAATCAGGCTCTTTGGCTGTGCCATGTACTAGCCAAGTGACCTTGTGCAGAACACGGTAAGCTCTCAAAGCCTCAGTGTCTTGTCTGTTGCTGGGAGAATGGTATAATGTCATTATGTGTAAGGAATGCTTAACCTGGTGCCAGGCACATGATAAGCAAGCAGTACATGGTGGCTTAATGATACCTCTGTTGGGTTCACTTAGACATTTCATTCAAAACAGTATAACAGTCCAGGGCTTTCTTGGTGATTTAAGTGGCAGGTGTGATCTGAAGTCCTCCTTCAACCATGTAGATTACTTTCTCAACTTCTAAATTATAAGCAGAATTAATTAGGAATAAGGCAAGGAAGCTATATAGACTTATTTATCATGACATTTCTGTCCTGAGCTCTCCCTTGGAAAAGGTTTACTAAATCTATTTTTCTTACTAGATCTAGTATAACCTATTATTCTTACTGAACCGATTATAACCTATTATATTTAATAAATCTATTATTCTTACAAAGATCATTTTGACCATTTGTCAAGGAAAAGCAACATCGCTATTAGACATACCTCGACTGTTTTATTGCCCAAACTTTCTGTTCCTATTTAAGGCTTCATTGTAAGGTATGGAGCAGGTTTGGCTTTGAACACAGTGAGCAGCTGAAACATTACCGCTTTCTCAAAAGAGACTCTTAGCAGGCATTCAAAAATCCCCATCCTGCTTCCTTTTCATTAGATCATTGGTCAGTCCTCTACAGTTTCAAGCCAAATGATTTCAAAAGTCCAAGACACCTCTTAGATCACAATGCCTACAGGCAGAACCATTTGAGAGGGAGATATACTAACACAGTGGCAAGAGAACTCTTTGCTGAAGTTAGGTATGGCTGCAGGAATGGGAGGTCCTGGAAGGTGGGCAGTAATCTATAAGAATCAGAATATGATTTATGTGTCCCCCTTCTCCCTGCTAGGGACAGATGTCACTGATCTGGACATGCAATGTGAGCAAAATAACCTTATGCTGTCTCAAGCCACCGAGATTTTAGGGCTCTTGGTTTCTACAGCCTCATCTAGCCCACCCTGCCTGAAACAGAAAAGGTACAAATGCAGTTGACTGTGTAACAGACACACTCACAGATCCAGGCCTACGAGATCCTCTCATCTTGGTCAACAAGCTTCAGAAGCTAGCAGTTTAGTGGTTTACAGAAATGAAGCTCTGAATTGTCGTCAACAACGGAATAGTTTTTTGTTTTGTTTTGTTTTTTAAAGATTTTTATCTATTTATTTGACAGAGAGAGACACGGCGAGAGAGGGAACACAAGCAGGGGGAGGGGCAGAGGGAGAAGCAGGCTTCCCACCGAGCAGGGAGCCCGATGTGGGGCTCGATCCCAGGACCCTGGGATCATGACCTGAGCCGAAGGCAGACGCTTAACGACTGAGCCACCCAGGCGCCCCAACAACAGAATAGTTTTAACAGATTGGTGGAAAGATTCAAAGCGATATTCCTCTATGCCATTGTCAGGGTGAGAATCACGATTCCCAAATCTGTATTTCCAGCTGCAATTCTCCTCACCTGTCGAAAGACTAATCCCCTGACACCCTGCAGAGAAACCAGAGCAGGCCGTCTTTTCCTCACCCTCAGGCACTTCCCAGGTATGTTGGAGAGCTGGTGCTGACCTCAAATTGAGAACACTTTGATATATACCACCCACCCAAGTAGCCTTCATGATCAAAGGAGTTTATTATCTGTCCCTCAAGTCTGCATGGAGGGAGGGCTCAGGGTTGATGCCAGTCTTGTACATGTCATGAAGAACATTACTATTTTAATAAAAAAAATACATGCTCTAAATCCTACTAATAATAAATAATAATGATGATCATTTGTTGAGTGCTTTCTAGGGGGCACCATCATGAGCACTTTACATCTATTATTTTATTTAGTCCACACAACCTGACTAGGTAGAAACTAAAAGCTCCTGCTCTACAAATGAAAAACAAAACACAAAAAACAAACCAACCAACCCCCCCCCAAGCTTAGAGCAGTCCCATAACTTGCCTAAGGTTAGCCAGCCTAGAAACAGAAGAAATTATGCCAAGCTCAAAGCTGTTCTCTTAGGGTACAGTTTCCTCCCTCTCCTGGCCATAGTGCTATGTCTCTCGACATCCCCACCCAAGATCTAAAACCCTGGAGTCTTCCTTGTCTTCGTTGTGTTGCCAGTGACCTGATGACATCATTTTTGGTCTCAAACCAACATTGCTCTTGTATATTCCCCAGGAGAACAAGGCCCTCAACACCTGCTTAGTTTCTTCCTGCCTCCACAGAGGAGGGTCTGAGAAACTAAAGGAAAAACAAAACAAAGTGATCCACAGGGAAAGAAAAAAAAAAAAAAAAGGATCGAGAGAAGTTATTTTCCTCTTTGATAACTGTGTGTGACTAACTAGTAACTGAGGAAAAGAAAACTGATGTGCGGGCTTGTAAGAGAGCCCAAGGCGGAAATAGACCCTGTGAGCCCAAGAAGGGGGCGGAACCAGGGGCCTCAGCCTGGAAACTAAGGACAGGAAACAGGATTTCTTTTTTCCAAAGTTCAGAACAAAGCTGACGAGGAGTTTGGCAGGAAGAGGGACCACCATTTCATACTTAAAGTGGAAAAAATACCAAGGGCTCAAAACTGAAGATATTTGGGAAGGGATGAGTCATGGAGGAATGGTGATACATAATCTGCGCTTTCTGAGAATAGACACTTAATATTCCTGCTCGGCATTCTTTTCTTATTTGGCTGCAGTCCTCACGCTTTCTGTGCGAAGCCAGGAAAGGGCTGGAAGCCTCTCACCTTGCTCATTATGGGATACTCAACCTGGAAATCTAAGCTCTGTTCCCTCCTCTCCGTTCCCTCTTTCTACCCTGCTGCCCCTCTTCCTGGAATGCCTGTCCCACTGCTCGTAGCATAGGTAACTCTTCATTTGCAGGTCTCAGCGGACACGTCACATCCTCAAAGGTGCTTTCTCTGACCTTCCTTCTGTGGCAGAGTGTGCTAGTTGTCTATCCAGGATCCATCTACCTTCTTTCTCATTAACAGGATTCTAATTTTGTTGGTGGTGAAGTTCCAGTTAAAAGGTACATTTCCCAGCCTCCCTTGCAAGGGGGTGACCATGTGACACAGTTCGAGGGAATGAGACGTGATCAGAGGCCATTATATTGTACTTCTGGTTCCCGAAAAGACCAATTCAACAGGCGAGCAAGCTCTGTTTGCACCTGGCCCCTCTTCCTTGCCTGAACCTGGACCTCTGTAATGGTGAACAGCACTCCAGCATCCTTCCACCACGCATGAAGAATCAAGGACCATACTCTAATGATGGCACAGCAGAAAGTTGGAAGGAATCTAAGGCCCTGATGACATTTGTCTCTGAAGAGACAAAGTAGAAAATGAGTAATATCTAGATCAACAAAATAAAATATATTTGCCTTTTTAACCCAAGCTGGTTTTGCTGCTCTATCATTCCCTGGAGTGAGTTTTTGCAGGAGACAATGGCATAGCTTTTATGCAGAGCGTTCAATGAAAAGACAGCAGAGTGATAAGATTGTGAGAATTTGGGAATTATTAACCATGGACACTATTGTGATGAGAGTACTGCTTGGGGAATATCTCCTTTATCTCTAGCCTCTCAAAGTAATGAAGTAATTTCATGTACAACAATTTTGCTGCTTAGTAACGCCCAGGCTTCAAGCATATTGACTTTTCTCCATGGAAGAACATTATCCAAATGCAACTTTTGTCTCATGTTTACTTATGTATGTTGGAAACAGCCAACTGGAAACTGTTTAGACTTTGTTTAATTTCTTTTTCTGGAAAATATTTTCAAGTTGTTACTTTGGTAGGAAAATGTTACCTGGATAAAATATGTGTCAAAATATGGTCACACTTGTTCCCACTTACCATTTAATAAATTGGCACAGACAGTACACAGCTGTATAAAGCACACATCATGAAACCTCAGTTGGTGAGTATAAAAATGACCATCATCCACCAATTTATAAGCAGCCCCTAACTTGATTTGGGTTCCCCAAAGAGCAGACCAAGAAACAAAGACTTGAGAGTAAAATAGTCCATTTAGGAGGTGCAGGGACACTGGGCTGGGGCCGGGGAGGTGACAGGGAAAGGCAGGCAGCCAACAAGGGGTGTGTTACTATGTCTGCAGCTACACCAAGTGACTGGGACTCAACCGTCCAGAAAAACTCTAGGAACAGTATAAAAGGCACGCCTCCGACGTACCTCACCAGAGTGGGGAGGAGGGAGCTGGGCTACTTTTACACCAATTCCCATCAGTCATTGGTCAAGGCTACTCTCAGGATGTGAATTCCCTGACAGCCGCAGAGCAGGGCAGAGGGGCCTCTGTGTCTGAAAAAAGCCCTTGGGCACAGAGGTGCACATTCTGGCAATGAGAAGGGTCGACAGCACAAGAAAGTGGCAAGGTCTAAAGGACACTGACAGTCAGTGCTACGGCCCCCTTCAAGTAAAGCTCAGACATCAATGTCCCAAATCATCGGTGACAGAGAAGAAGTTTTTAGATGGTACAAGGACAAGGCTTTTCGTTTTTAATAGTTATAAATTAAGCTTAAAGTTTCCTTCTACTTAATGCAGAACATGCTGGGTTTTCCATTTGTGGAACTGATGTAATAAACAGGTTGTAAAAGAAATCAAATACAACACAGGTGATCAACAGATTTAAAGAACACCGAAAACAGTAATTGTATGGATGGTATGCTAATATGCAAAAGTCATGGGAAATGACAGAAGTTTGGGGATCACTGCGGGGTACTGTACAGCTGGTGAAATGGAGGCATAAAACCAGGCTGCTGAGTGTTCAGTAAATATCTACTGTGTACCCAGCACTCTTCTAGAATATAAAAGATTTAGAGGCCATGAACCCTGCCTCAAGGACTTTAGCTGTAGTGGCAGCAGCAGGGGTGGTGGCAGCACCACCAGCAGCAGTGGTAATGGTGGTGGTAATGGTGGTGGTGCCGGTGGTAGGGGTAGTAATGGTGGTAGTAGCGGTAGTGGTGGTGGTAGTAGGGGTAGCAGTGGTGGTAGTGGTGGTAGTAGTAGTGGTGGTAGTAATGGCAGTAGTAGCAGTGGTAGTAGTGGTGGTAGTGGCGGTGGTAGTGGTGGTGGTAGTAGTGGTGGTAGTGGTGATAGTGGTGGTAGTAGTGGTGGTGGTAGTAGTGGTGGTAGTAACAGTGGTAGTAGTGGTGGTAGTAGCGGTGGTAGTAATGGTGGCAGTAGTGGTGATAGTGGTGGTATTAACGGTGGTAGCGGTGGTGGTAGTGGCAGTAGTGGCAGTGGTAGTGGTGGTAGTAGCGAGAGTAGTGGTGGTAGCAGTACTAGCAGCAACAGCAACAGTAGTAATGTTAGTAACACCAGGCTGAGGCCCAGAGAGGGAGGGTTCTTGGCTTGGCACGAGATAGAATTCAAGAGTGAGCCATTTGGAGACAGGGGACCAAGATTTATTAAGTATAGAAGAAAGGAGCTCCTTCACAAAGTAGCAGTCTCTACTCCCAAATGAGGAAGAGAACCCCACCCACTTTGCCTCTAAGTGTTTAGTAAGGTGTTTTTTAAAGATTTATTTATTTACTTACTTATTTATTTATTTATTTGAGAGAGAGAGACAGACAGAAAGAGTGAGCAGAGAGAGGGAGACAAACAGACTCCCCGTTGAGCAGGGAGCCCGATGTGGGGCTCGATCCCACAACCTGAGCCAAAATCGAGGGTCAGGCACTTAACAGACTGAGCCACCCAGGAGCCCCAGGGTTTTATAGGATCTTAAAAACCAAGGAACCGTACAAGGAGGGGCTGACTCTTTCACTTGGGGCTCATCATTTACGTTGAGCAGTTAGTCTTTCCACTGTCTTAGGGTTGTGGAGTTCCTCACCGGGAACAATTTTTACGAATGTCCAACTCTTGAGGCTTTTACTGTCAGAGAGAGTGAGGTCTCGTGGTCTCCCGTGAGTAGGATCTTGTGACTCTTTTTATGACCTGCTATCTTCCAGGTTAAGGGTCAGCCTACAATCAAAAGGGCTTTACTTTGGTCAGCTTGTCTCCTGAGTCACCCTTTCCTTCTGCACCGGTAGGGACAGCACCGGTGGTAGTGATGGTAACAGTCAGAGGGTGCATGCTTACCACCTCCTGACTTGCCATCCTCGGGGAAGCTGTACCAGCCTTCACAACATTCATGAAACAATTACAGGGCTGTCTTTGCAGAGAATGAGACGCAAGGAGGATACTGGGAGATGGTTTCATCAGGGTTTCCAAGAAGGGAAAAGAAGCCTTCGCTGCAGGATCAGCAAAGACAGCAAGAAGTGTCCTGGTCTGTCAGAGCTCACAGTGTGAGAACAAGGAAGGGCCAGCCATAGCTTCTTCATGTACTGAGCCATTTCCTACTCCACCCAAGCTACAGAGCTGGCCTCAGCAGCTGGAGACAAGAAGGCCAGAGAAGAGGAGAGCCGCAGATGACGTTGCCACACTGCCCCCAAATGAGCTGTCTTGAGAGGCTGTCTTATTGTGTAAGACGACCTAAGATCCAGATGGCAAGTTTTGGATTTGTAACTTCCTATGCAGAAATCACATTTTCCAGTACATCCTAATTCTACTTAGGGTGTGTGTGATGGCCAAGTGTCATTCACAATGGCCAGGCATGAAAATGAAGACAGTCATTAGGCTAGAGGGGCCTAGCAGCTGCACCTGCTCTGTACTCTTGGAGGGGAGGTGCAGGACGCAGGAGCCTGCTCTGGGCTGCATCCAAGGGTCATGTGGCCTCCAGGGACCGGCACACATCTGTAAGCACAAATCTGGACTGACAGCCAAATCACATTCAATCAAGGCATGGCCTTACCCCTGGAGCCATAGACTTGCTAAAGAAAATGCCTGAATGGCTACACTCAGAAAACAAATAGGTGCTTATTTGCATTAGAACTTGAATTTGCATGCTGTTGGCTTCACTTAGGTACAGAGAAACGAACTGGATGTAGTCTATGCTCCCATAGTTCTACATCCTTCTGATGTCAGGCTGGGTTAGCTAAGACTAGAACAACCAACCATGGGGCAGGCAGGGGTGAGGTGGTTTACCAATCAAATGGCCTGGGTCTGAATGCTGGGTCTGTCTCTCACTCCAGCATGAGACCTGGGGAAAGCTGCTTAGCTTCCCAGGGCTTTTCTTTATCTGTAAAATGGGCACAATAGAAATACCCACTTCATAGGATAGTCATGAGAATCGAATGAGGCAAATTTTTAGCTGGGTACCTGACATACAGTAAGTGCATAAGAAATGCATGCTTACGGGGGGGCCGGGGTGGCTCAGTCAGTTAAGTGGTCAGGTCGGCTCAGTATGATCTCAGGTGGTAAGACTGAGCACTGCTAGGACGGGCTCCATGCTCAGTAGGGAGTCTGCTTGAGATTTTTCTCCCTCTTCCTCTGCCCCTCCCCTGCTCCTGCTCGAGCTTCTCTCTCTCTCTCTCTCAAATAAAAAAAAAAATCTTTTTTTTAAAAAAAGAAAGAAATGCACGCTTCTAAGTATGGCTGATTTTTATTGTAGCTGTCTTTACTTAGACTTTGATGTTCTTCCTTACTACAGAACAGGAAAGGGTCCTGTTAAATGAATTGAACAAAGAGACATTACACTGAGGCGGTGCTAACACCCCGGTGGCCTAAGTAAGCAAGCAAACCAGAATCTAAGCCTGCAATTGCAGCAAGGCTGTGAAACTGAAGGACAACCAGTCACAAACAGCCACGTAGGCTTTGCACTACAGCCCATCAAACACCTTCCTCTCTTTGCTTCCGCAGCTTCTCTAAGTCTTTCCCTGGCTCCTGGCCCGGGAGCGCTCATAACCACTTCCGGTCTGGAGCTGCCTGATTCCAGTGCGTTTTTGCCCGAATAAACTCTTCAAGATTTTAATATGCCTCAGTTTACCTTTTAACAGTATAAAGAGGAATGGACAGAAAAATGGGGACAGGATTTGCCCCGAGGCAAGCCTGACAAGAAGAAAAAAAGAAGAGAGAGGCGGGAGAAGAGTGGGTGAGGCTCCCAACAGAAATGGAAGTTGGGAAAAAGGAAGCACGTGTCAGGACAGTACTCTTGTGCTCATAAACTAACACGTTAATCTGACCGTGACAAATAACTTGGTGGGCAGCTGCATATGTTTATTCCTAAATAAAAAGGGAAATGAGGCAGAGTATAATTAAAACATTCACTGGAAGCGGGAAAAGGAGCCCCACTGCTTTTGCAGGCAATATCAAAACACCAACGGTGACGGCAGTCTTCTTGGAGGGACAACCTTCTCCTGCTGGCGCCTGGGAGCCCCGGTCTCCGCTGACCTCCGCTGACCTCCTGCTTCTTCTCTTGCCCCCCTCACAAACCTTTCTCTGTCCAGCCCGCAAAGTTATCTTTTAAAAATATCAATTAGATGATCAGATTTTGTAACCACTCTGCTTCCAATCCTAAGGACTTCCCAGTGGACTTAAAATACTATCTATACTCCCTGCCATGGCCTGAGAGGTCATGATCAGGTCTTTGCATACTTCTCTGGCCCCATTTCGTACTGCCATCTTGCTGACATTTCTGTAACAGGCCAAGCTCCTTCCGACTGCAAGGTGTTCCCTGCCCCCGGACCACTCGTGCCTACATCTTCAGCGGGCTGGCTTCCTAGTGTGTGACGCTCAGCTCAGCCATCACCTCCCGGAAGAAGCCTTCCTCAACCACCTAACCAAATGTTAACTCTCCTGCCCTATTCTCTCTCCCATTATTTTCTTTCATTCTCTTTCCAGCATTTTAACACTAGGCAAAATCACCTTCTACGTGTGTTTATGCACTTATGATCTGAATCCCCCACACACAAACACACGCGCGCAGATGGCAGCCTTGGGAGGGAGGGAACTTGTTCACCAGTGAATCTCAGGGACTAGAGAGGCATTGACACCGAGAAGAGATTTCTTGAATAAGTAAATAAATATGAACATAGATTTCACCCTCTTACAACCCTCCCCCTTCTCCATCTCTCAGCTGTGGGGGAGTTTGTGACACTGAGCTAAAAGCTGTTCAGGGGCGCCTGGCTGCCTCAGTCAGTTAGGTGTCTGACTCTTGATTTCAACTCAGGTCGTGATCTTGGGCGGTGGGCTCTGTGCTCAGTGGGGAGTCTGCTGGAAATTCTCTCTTTCCCTGTCCCTCTACCCCTCCCTCTGCTCATGCTCCCTCCCTCCCTCTCAAATAAATAAATAAATAATATCTGTAAAAAAAAAAAAAAAAAAAAAAAAGTAAAGCAGAAGCTATCCAAAGCCAGCCTGTCCTTCTCTCTTTTACAAAGATCTTACCAAATTGAAGACCAGATGGAGGGGGTGCTTAGCAGGCCTACTGAGTAAGGGGTCTGACTTCGGGGAAATAAGCAGGATTTTCTTCAGCAGAGGGAGACGGGCAGATTGGTGAGTGATGGGACCCTAGAGATAGTCTCTTGCAGATCCCTGGGATCACACAGAGACCCGGGCAGGGCATGGAAGGATGCAGGAGAGAGAGCTTCCTGGTGGGCTCAGGAAGGCCCCAGGTGTGGAGGCCTAGCCTGGGACTCCTGCCCCCTGGGAGGCACGGAAGTGCAGGGTCAACAGGGTCACAGGCACTCACCTGAGTCCAGACCAGGCCCAAGCCTCCATCCACTCTATCACCTGCAGTGGTAACTCCAGCGCGTGGGCACTCTGTGAAACCTGCGCATGGACGGACCGGAGAAATAACTGAAAGGGACTTTCCTGAAAGCCTGATGGGATGGGGGATTAGAGTTGGGTTTCTTTTGATTTTTTTAAAAATATAACGAAGTAACGGGACATTTCAGACACAGCTCAGTTTTGGAAGTAGATTATACGTGCTGCTCCAATATCTACTATAGAAACATCCACACTTACGGCAGCTTTCATTTAGTAAGACATTCCAGTGCCAGGCCTGGCCTGGGCACTCTGCATACCTTACTCCCCTTAAACCTCAAAAAAACAAGGATATGAAGGAGGTGCTATCTATCTATCTATCTATCTATCTATCTATCTATCTATCTACCTATCATCTGTCATCTATCTATCTATCATCTATCCACTAACCAATTTCAGAAGCCGAGGCCCAGTGATGCTCGGCAGCCAGTTCCAGGTCCATCTGGGGCATGTGGTGGAGTGTGGTGCTCGTATCCTGCTCACCACCCAGAGGTGGCTCCACTTTGAGGTCAGTTCCCTTGAGACCCACATCCCTACCCTTACCCCCTTGCAAGGTTCGTGAAGAACCCCTGCTCAGAAGCCAACCCCCAGCCTAGGTCATTCTGCTCTGGCTCTTTGTCCTGCTGCTAGAAACAAGGGCGGGCCACAAGCTGGACCGTGGAAGCCAACAGTCATAGCAGCCTGCTCCCTGGGAGGAACAAGGTGTTCTGTCCTGCAAGGCTGCAGGGCAAGGGAAGGGGGTATCGCTTTCCGCCAGAGGTCTGGGCTGGGATAGTTTTCACCCTGGAGAGGCGACAACGGGAAAGTGCTTAGGGAGAATGAGCTGGCTCTGATGTCCTCCTCTGTCCCCAACACCTGCTAGAGGCACCCTAGGGGACATAAACACTGCCTGATTTTTTTCCTTTTCCTAGCCCACCCACTGCATGACATTAAGGGTTGTTTTCTTGCCTCAAAGACACAAAGATCTCTTCCTCAAATATCTGGAGACAGGTAAAGCAGCCATATACCACATTAAAAATAAATAAATAAATAAATAAATAAATAAGAACTGCTCTCACTCTCCCAGCAAAGAACAGTAGTCTATTACATAATATATCATTTTTTTCATGATCGGGGCTTCCCATCTGCCCCCTTAACCACTGCTCCTCACTGTGCCCACCCCCTCTTATGCATGGCCAGTGCAGTCCTCCTGCCCAGGGTTTTCCCTGGGATTGAGGAAAGGCCCAAGAAAGTGAGTTCCTGTGTACTCATTGAGATTTAATCATTCCTTTCCTAGAAAGCGAGGGCGGGATGGGGATGGGGGAGAGGAAAAGACTGTGTTTTGGACTGAGGAATGGCTCCCGTGGTTAGATGTTCAGTCCCGGAAGGCAGGGTGGGAGCACAACCCCGCGTCCTACCGGTTTGCATTCCTGAGACCAGGACTGCACCCAGGGCCGCTGAGGAGGGGGTGGGGTGGGGCAGGGAGGTAGGCAGCCCAGGAGGGGCATTTGGCTGAGCTTCTAGGGCAGGAGGGGGCCTCCAGTTCGGATACTTGGAGGTTCGGGGCATTTACATATTCTCGCGGGGCTCAGTCAACCAGAGTTCTTAGTAGTCAGGGCACCCTCAGACTGGGAGACCAGGAGAAGGCTGCTCAATTCTCATGCTGCTGCAAGAAGCTGGGGAGGGTGCGGTGCGTAGCTGACCGACAGCCCCCTAGCCCCTCCAAATGTCTGTGCCCGGGCAAGTGCTCTCCAGAACTGCTCCCAGCAAGGACTGTGCACAGGGGTGTCCTGTGCACGATGCCTCTAACTCTGGCTCAAGAACTCTCTCCCGGCCAGCTGAAACTTTCTTAGAACCACTCTGCAGTCAGAGACTCTTCATGACCATCTTCCTTCCCTAGGCCTCTTTAAACAGATCTCAGACCGAAAGAACAGTCTGAAGGCTCGCCCGGCCCAATCCTGCTCCCACGCATGCCACAAATCAATCTTGTGAACTTCATGACATCTTGGCATCTGCTTCTCAGAGAATCCAAACTAATGCAGGAATGGCTGGAGAAAGCAGGCAGAAAGATGCGGGACTGCCTCACTCGCCCCCAGGAAGGCAAAGAGGATGCCATCCTGAGTAGACATTGCTGTTTCACTGGTGGGGGCCTGGGCAAGCGTCCCGGTGGAAGGACACAGCCTGATGAGCGGAAGAAGCAGGCATTTGAACGATACTGGGGAGCAGTTTGGGTGATGTCTACAAGGGCAGCAGAGTTAGCTGGTTCTTGCTAAACTGTCTTAAAGCTCGGCCAGGAGGGAGAAACTGAGGATCATTAACAAACAGTTAAACAAACAGTTAAAGGCTAAGTATGACAGCCAGAGGGCTTATTTGGGCATTGACAAAGAGGCCCTTATTTCCTGCAGTATTAAAGCTAACAGAGCTGAGGAACCCAAGCAGAACTGGATTGTTGGGAGCTTCCAAGCTGCAGAGACATGCACAAGCTCAGACCAGACTGGCTATTCCGCTGAGGTCAAAGCCCTTGCTGGAAAACCTTGGCCCTGAAACGTGGGATGGAGACAACCGGATAGATGCTCTGGGCTTGTTCACATCCAGGGGGATGCCTCCCTCCCCCATGAGGTGCTTCTGCAGAGGTAGTCTTCCTAGTTAGAGTTAGCACTTCCCAGTGCCGGATGGTGCTGCAGAGGCCTCTCCCCAGCAAGACCTCAAGGAGCTGCCCTCACTTTCAGATAAGTAGGATGAAACTCCAGAACATGCTGGGCTTGATCAGGGAGGAAAGTAACCATACAATGAGAGCTGTATGAATCAGCTAGCATGTATCGCCTGCCACTAGAGAAGGACCTCAGGGATTAGATTTGAGAGTTCTTGATCAAGAGGCAAGAATATAGGACTCAAAATACTTTGACTTGGAGGTGTTTTCTTGGGACATGGGATTTCATGTCTGAAGGAGCCCAGGGGTTGAGGTAAACCTGCTATTAGGGTAGCTACAGCAGACAGCCTCCAAAATGTCCCTGTGGCTCCTGGTACTCATGTTATGTGATCCCTTCCCACTGAGTAAAGGCTCAGGGACTCACTTCTACGATGAAGAACATGGCAGAAGTGATGGGATGTCACTTTTCTGAGTAGACTGGCTTAAGACTTGGGCTTTCTGAGGCTAGTCTTTCTCTCACAGAGTCCAGCCATCATGTAAAGAAGTTCAGACAATCTTACAGAAGAAGCCACATGGAGAAGAAAGGTCCTGGAGGATGAGAGGCCACGTGGAGGAGAACGGAGGCATCCCAGCCAGTACCATGTGCCAGTCATGTGAGTGAGCCTTCTTGGAAGCATGCCTTCCTGACCCTCATCAAGGCTTCAGTTGACACAACCTCTGGCTGACACCTCGATGGCAACCTCATGAGAGTCCCTGAGCCAGAAGCATTCAGCTAAGCCACTTCCAACCGGACCCACAAACAGTGTGACATAATGTGTATTTCTTGTTTTAAGCCACTAGGTTTTGGGAAATTTGTCCACAGCAACCGACAACAAAGCCAACAGTGCTCAGAGGCCTGGAGAAAGTGATGGCCAACAGAGAACACAGTGCTTTGCTCTGAGAGCCGGTAGAGGGAGACCAGATGTCCCCAGAGCATGACTGTAACTCACCCTAATAGTAGCCCTGGGCTGTAGCAGCTGCACTGGAGGGGCCGTCTGCATTCCACAAGATCAATAAGGCCAAGGTACACAGCAGGTGGCCCTGTTGTGGTAAATGTGTGTTTTATTCTCATTAGAAAAGAGGATCACAAACAGTTGCCATTATCATGAAACTGACCACAGTGATAGTTCTGCTTCCATGCTCTTTTAACTCTCTCACATTCTGTCACATACAGTTCAGACAGCTGGATCCCCGGGACACCCCACAGAACATCACATTGGTCCATCAGGCTTAGGGCATCAGGCTGATCAGAGAGGATGAGGAAGAGGTGGCCAAACAGTGGAAGCCTCAGTAAGATGAGTGCAGCCCACAGGGCGGGGTAAGAATGCTCTGAAGTTCAGGGACCAGCCACACCACCAGGAGGTTTTTAGGGGTCCAGTGGTCAGAGGCATGCCAGAATATCCCCTCTAAAGCAAAAGACAAATTGCAGAAGGACCCCGTGGGAGAATCATGATGCAGCCCAGGGATTCTAGAGCAAAGGCATGTAATCTACAGCACACATGCATACAGCTTTGGAGCAACAATATAACGTGTTACCGTTCCTGGTAGAGACAGATGCTTGACCACTGGGAAGAAAGCGATCATGTGTCTGCAAGTGCCTCTGATGAGCTTGCTTCCGTCAGATCCATCAAGTCATCAAGTTGGGTGGGATCAGCAAAAGTCCTGCTGATGGAAATGGTGTGTTTGGGATCAAACTGCATGGACAGAGTCCAGACTTCTGGGTAACCTAGCACCGCGGCACAGATGTCCCTGAGCTGGCCTGCACCCGTGCTCTGTTGTGTGTCCTTAAGAGCAGCTGAAGGAGGACGAAGAAGCCCTAGCTTAGTTTACACACAGGTTGGTCTGGTTGCCCAATATAAAAGAAAAATGAATGACGGCTCTGTTACAGCCACATTCAAGAATGGTCTTGAATGGTTGGGAAGGACATGGAAAATCTTATGAGTGGATGGCGCTGCAAGTGATCATCCATTTTATGCGAAAGGAAAAGTGGTCTGAGGGGAGAACAGAGAGAGATTTATGGGCAGAGGCCATCAGGTCATTGGATCAGGGGTCTAGAAGAAAAGGGCGGCAGCATGGGGCAAGGCCTCTAGAGTCTGCATGGTCTTGACAGAGAGGCTTGAGACAGAAGACCAGAACGGCATTGCCTGAGAAAAGAACAAGAATTCTGAATTTTCTGTTGCCACCCTAGAAAGGGATGAGTTGGATGCCTCAGACTTAACATGCCCCAACCTGAACTCCTTGACCTCAGCCTCCCCCTGCACTTGCTCCTCGTAGCTTTCCTTATCTCAATAAATGCCAACCCTAGGCTTCCAGTTGCCCAACCCCCCCCCCCAAACTGGAGCCATCCTTGAATCTTCTCTTTCTTCACACCCTCCATCTGATCCATCAGCAGACCCTCTTGTACCTTGAAGCTATTTGCAGAATCGGAGCACTTCTCACACTCCCACACCCATCAGTCTGCCCCACACCACCGGCGGCTGTGACTCGCTTCCAAACGGGTCTTCTACCCTTGCTTCTACCCTTGCCCCATTATGGGCTGAATTGTGTTCTCCCCAGATTCATGCGTTTAAGCTCTAACCCCAGGACCTTAGAACAGGATTGTATTTGAAGATAGGGCCCTGATAGAGGCACTTAAATTAACACGAGGCCTTTAGGGTGGACCCTGATCAATCTAACTGATATCCTCAACAAGAGGAGGACATTTGGACACACAGAGAGACACCAGAGATGTGTGTGCACAAAGTCCATGCGAGGACACGTGCAGAGGGACTCAAAAAAACCCACACCTACCGACATCTTGATCTCAGACTTCCAGAATGGTGAGAAAATCCACTTCTGTTGTTTCAGCCACTTGGTCTGTGGTATTTTGTTATGGCCTGCCCTAGGAGATTAGCCAACACCCTCTACAGCCCGTTTTTGACACAACAGCCAGAGTGATCTTTTGAAAGCATACCAGCTCTCTGCTCAACTCTCCCCTATGCTGCTCATTTCACTCCAGGCAAGAGTCAAAGTCTTCATGTGGCCTGGAAGATGCCCCTCTCCCGCTGACCTCACCTCTTCCCAGGGGCTGCCAGGTCCCACGATTCCCAAGGGCATGGTATACCACCTACCTCTTCCCCCTTTGCCCCTCCCTGTGCTCAAGCTCCACTGATGTCCTGGAAGTTTCCCAGACACATCAACTGCCCTCCTGCTTTGTGGTCTTTGCACATGCTGCCCTCTGTGCCCCAAACACACTTCCCCTCATCCACACAGCTCAATTCTTCACCCTTCAGTTGCTTGTGTCACTCCCTAGAGGACGTCCCCCACCGTTTGGTCTGAAATGGCTGTACCCGCTCCTGGGCTCTGTACATCCCTGCACATAGTTTCACTTTTCTTTTAGCATTTATTATCGCCTGATATTCTATCACATTTCAGTGTTTACTAGTATATTATTTACTTCCCTTAAGTGGAACTTAAGCTTAAGCTCCTTGGAGACAGGGACTTAATTTTGTTCATATGGCTCTATACTCAGGGCCTAGGACAGTGCCTGGCATATAGAAGTGCCATACTTTTTTTTTTTTTTTAATAAAGCAGAAAGTGGAATGGAGGCTATTTGAGTTACATTTAGGACTGATCACTTCTTTGCTTGCTAAAAAGCTCAGAACCAAATCTGTGTGCTGTCTTTAATAAGTATACCAGGGAATTCATGCAAAAACTTCTACCTGGTTTTATCTGTTTCCCTTCCTTTGCTTTCATTCCTCTTGCTGAGATATAGTGTATACAATTTGGTAAGCTGTCTCAATTTTTGAAATGATACCAAGTTTAGTAAAATGAAATTAAAAACAAATTTTAAGAACGCCTCCAGTTTCTGGTCTTCTGGGATGGCTGTATGATCTCTGGCTCTTATAGGGGTGGGAGAGAGACACTGTGAGTGTTCCCAGTCCATACTGCTGGGTGGACATAGGTGGCTCTTGCCCCCAGAGTTCCTGGAGGAATTCTGCTCAAGATCTATAAATTCTGCAGGAAGAAAAGAGACCCTCTTGAAGAGCTCATGGTCAAAGAGTATGGAAAAACTGGGCTTTGGGGGAGGAAAGTGCATCTTCTCAGCCTCTGAGACATGGGGCCAAAGTTGAAAGAAGAGCTTTTTAAATTTGCCTGCCCTGAAGGGCACAAGGGCAGTTTCTGGGTTAATTGCCTGGGTGCTAGTGAACACAGGAACAGAGTGCCCATTGTCTGGCTGACTAGGTTCCAAGAGAATGGCTCTGCACTGGCTCTTCGGGGACTCACACTGCTCTCACGGACCGCCAGGAGAGGGGACAAGGGGGTGAGAGCTCCATGGGGCTGGCAGCAGAGCCTGCCCTGAAATACTGCACAGACACGTGGCCTGCACCCCTCTGCTGCCTCGAGGTCAGACATTGCAGGCTCAGGCCCAGGCTCAGGCCTCCGCCCTTTGGGATCCAAGCTCCCAGTCACTCTGCTCATACCATCCTGCCCTAAGACTGCCACGAAGAGTCAAAAGCCACCTAAGTCTAGAAGCAGCTTCTTGTTCTCCAGGAGGAAGCTGTTAACTACAACTAATCCATTTGCCAAAGCACTTGTGTAGTGTCGACAGTTTTCAGAAGGTTCACGTTACATTTCACCCTCCAAAGCTTTGTCACAGTCAAGGTGAGGAGCCCTAGTGTTTTTCCATCACAATTTCTTGGCCTCGGACCCAACGCGGCTTCGGATTACAACACTTTTCTACTTTCTTTGCTTCTTTGTATTCTGTTGGCCAACACTGCTCTTCGTTGCTGAGGGATGTCTAGTTGAGTCAGGGGAAAAAAAAAAAAAATCTAGGGTCTGCAAGATGGAAATGTGAGCTTAACTGTTGTAGAGCGGTGGCTTTGCCCGTGTCATGATGTGTCAGAATCATTGATGCAGTGGTTCTCAAAGGTTTAGGTCACTTGTAAAAAATGAAGCTATCGATGGGTGAAATAAATCAGACAGAAAGACAAATGTAGTATGATCTCACTTTTATGTGGAATCTAAACAAAACAAAACGAACAAAAACAAAACGAAAAACAAAACTCATAGATACAGAGACCAGACTGGTGGTTGCCAGAGGGGTGGGGGGTGGGTGAAATGGGTGAGCCGAGGCAAGAGGCAGAGACTTCCAGTTATAAAATAAGTACGTCATGGTGACTACAGCCAGTACTACTGTACTGTAAATTTGAAAGATGCTAAGAAAGTAAATCTTAGAAGTTCCCATCACAAGAAAAAAATTTTTGTAACTATGTATGGAGATGGATATTACCTAGGGTTGCTGTGGTAATCATTTCCCAATGTACACAAACGTGGAATCATGAAACGAAAACAATGTTGAATGTCAATTACACTTCAATTTAAATAACTTAAAGCCTCAAAATCCTGAAGCTGCCTATTCCATGAGTCGGAGGTCAGGCCAAGGAACCTGCATTTTTATTTTATTTTTTTAAGATTTATTTATTTCAGAGAGCAAGCAAGCTCAAGCATGGGGGAGGGGGGAAGAGGCAGAGGAAGAGAGAGAATCTCAAGCAGACTCCCCGCTGAGCACACAGCGGGTCACAGGGCTCGATCTCATGACCCTGGGATCACAACCCGAGCCAAAACCAAGAGTCGGACACTCACAGACCGTGCCACCCAGGCACCCCAGAACCTGCATTTTTAAACAAGCACTCCGGGTGATTGGATTCAGGCGATCTACGGACCACACTATGAAAAGTCCTAAGGAGCTGAATTAAGATACAGGTGTCTGGGCCTGGCCACACACCTACCCTTCCAGAACTCGCAGCCCTGTGTGCCTCCTACTCTAGAGAGGAATCTGGCACACAGGTAAGTGTGGGACACACTGTCACAGAAATTCTTGCATTCAGAAACAATAAGCCAGACTTCCACTTTTCAGGTCCCTCCCTCCTGGGCCCCTCATCACCACCTGAAAATCGGGGTATGCAGCTGCCAGCATAGCAATCCTGGAGAAAAACTCCCGTGGGCTCCAGCCGCTGAGATCCTGAAGCAAAAATGACTACAGATAGGGAAAGCACGACTGTAATCATTTTCGAGTTTTTCTCTCTTTCCCTGGGAATCCCCAAGGTGAACGTGGCCACCTGGAGCTTACCCAGCTGGCTGGAGAGTGTCCCCCTTCTGTGTTCTTTGGGAGCAAGGGACACAGGGGCAGCAACTGTATCCAACCATCACGCGGGAGCCAACGAGGTTGTCATGGGTCCTGAACGGATGCAGATTTCCAGCGATGGGCTCCTCAGCGCCAGATTGCTGCAGCTGCCTGGTAGGGAGCGTGCTGTTGGCCAGGCTGTGAGCACCTGGAGGGAATGATGAAACCTGCAGGAATGCTAGAGTCACAGGAGTGCAGACGAGCCCCCTGGGGAAAATCAGCAGCCTCAGCACCCAGTGATGGCTGATTCAGTTGCAGCATCTGGGGTCAGACTGGCGTGTGGAGGCAGGCTGCTGGTCAGGGGGACCAGATAGCTTCACTCTTCACTGGGACTTTATGACAGCGCTGAAATGTATCTCCATCGCAAATGAATGTAGCCCTTATTTCCCAGTCCTCAAAAGACATGCAGAATCACGGGCGAGTCTCAAACTTAATCTCTTGCACTGATGTCCCAACTCCTGTTGGTATCACTGGGGTGGCTTAAACCATTGCCATTGTTCATTCATTCAACAAACATTTAGTAAGTGCCTCCAATGATGATAACTCACACTAAGCGATTGCCCTGGCCAGGCACTGGCCTAGATCTGGCAGGGGCATCTTATGCAATACTCGCCAAACTATCAGTGACAGACTCTACTTTGCATGAGGAAACTGAGGATCACAGAGGCGAAGGAGCCTGCTTACGCTCTCATACCAGTAAGAGGTGGTCAGTCCTCCCATGTGCCAGGCTGAGCTAATGCGATGCCCTCCTCTGGCTTTTTGGTCGATTTATCTCATCCATTCACTCACAAATTGGTCTTTATTCTCTCTGTGGGGTCTGCCCCTTAGCCTACCAACCGTATCTCTGTGTGTCAGCCTTTTCGGGAACATCTAACCCTGAGGTCCCCAACTCCTCCTGATGCCTGGTCACCGCCCTCCTGAGCTTGCCTAGACCCTCTGGCTCTTCCAGTGTTGGCCCGTTGAACCTCGCTGGTCCTCAGAGTTCCTTGACACTCAGCCCCCATGACATTTTTCACAGGAAGTCATCCCTGACTTACCCCTTCCCCCACATGCAGGACTCCAGTGTGTGATCTCACCACATCCTGGGGCTGCCTGTATTCCAACATGACATCCCACATTATGTTGAGATTTTGTGCTTCTGTCAGCATTTCCTATTAACACAGTTTCATGGGGGCGCCTGGCTGGCTCCTAACATGTGACTCTGGATCTCGGGGTGGGTCGTGAGTTCCAGCCCCACAGTGGAGGTAGTAATTTTTATTACTTAAAAAATAAGTACAATAAAAAATAAATAAAACGGTTTCATGATGGTCAGTGACTGGTGCCCAGCACGCTGCATGGCACATCATGAGTACTCAGTAAATATTTGTCAAACTGACCAGAACAGACCCACATTCCACACCAGGTCATGGGCAAGGAAAAAGCACACCGATATTTTAACACAAGACGGTAAAGCACAACCTCACGATTATCGCTCATGCTTGGAAGGCGGAAAACCATGACTGAAATATGGTAACTGAACTATACAGGAAAGGATATGACACACAGGCTAAAGGCATGAATCAGGAATGTGACCACCTGGGCTGGAGTCCTGGCTTCCCTACTTACTGTACGATCCGGGGCAAGGGGTTTTACCTCTCTGAGCCTTAGTTCTCTCATCTATAAGATAGGAGTAGTTAATCTTACAGGACTGTGTGAGGATTAAACGGATAATCCAAGTGAAGCATTTAAAAGTACACTGTTGATGTTCAGTGAGTGTTATACTTATTTTTTTGATTTTCATCATAAATGGGTTTAATAGAAAAGAGTGAGGGAGGAAACTAAGAAGATATACTAGCTTTAGTATTTTCAGAGTATGGTACAAATCCCCAGGCCAGAAAAAAAAAAAGTCCAAGTCAGAGGGGTACCTGGTTGGCTCAGTTGGAAGAGCATGTGACTCTTGATCTGGGGGTCATGAGTTTGATCCCCACATTGGGTACAGAGATTACATGAATAACTATGTAAAAACTTTTTTGAAAAATATAAACATTTTTTTAAAAATGTATTTTAAAAATATATAAAAACTTAAAACTTTAAAAAAAAAACCCTTTAAGTTAAAAATTAAAAAAAAAAATCCAAGTCAGAACTGACCAACCAGAGGCCCAGACTTTAAAATTTTTAATTAGCTACCATATTTTAAAATGAAGAAACAAATAGTCTGATTAAAAATGGGCACGGGGGTGCCTGGGTACCTCGGTCAGTTGTGTGTCTGCCTTCGGCTAGGGTCATGATCCCGGGGTCCTGGGATCTGCCGGCAGAGGGCTCCTTGCTCAGCGGGGAGCCTGCTTCTCCCTCTCCCTCTGCCGCTCCCCACGCTTGTGCACTTGCTCTATCTCGCTCTCTTTCTCTTTCAAGTGGGTAGGTGAAATTAAAAAGGGGGGGGGCAGAGGACATGAATAAAAATTTTCGCTAAGAAGACCTCCAGATGGCCAACACATCCATGAAAAGGTGCTCAACATCACTCATCATCAGAAAAATGCAAATGAGAGCCACAGTGAGTTATCACCTCCTACCAGTCAGAATAGCTAGCATCAAAGACACAGGAAGTATGTATCGGTGAGGATGTGGAGAAAAATGAAACTTGTGCACCCTTGGTGGTAACATAAACCAGTGCAGCCACTGTGGAAAACAGTGTCGAAGTCCTTCCCAAGTTAAAAACAGAAATACTATATAATCCGGTAATTCCACTACTCGGTATTCACCCAAAGTAAATGAAAACACTGGTTTGAAAACATATATAAGGGGCTCCTGGGTGGCTCAGTCGTTAAGCATCTGCCTTCGGCTCAGGTCATGATCCCAGGGTCCTGGGATCGAGCCCCACATCAGGCTCCGTGCTCAGCGGGAAGCCTGCTTCTCCCTCTCCCACTCCCCCTGCTTGTGTCCCCTCTCTGTCAAATAAAGAAATAAAATCTTTTAAAAAAAAGATATATGCATCCTTTTTTACTGCAGCATTATTCACAACAGTCAACATATGGAAGCAAACTGTTCATCGATGGATGCAACGGATAAAGAAGATATGATGTATAAACACTGGAATATTACTCAGCCATCAAAAAAAATGAGATCTCGGCATTTGCAACAACATGGACGGACCTAGAGGAATTACCCCAAGTAAAATAAGTCAGAGAAAAACAAATATCATGTGATTTCACATATGTGTGGAATCTAAAAAACAAAACAAATGAACAACAATGATGAAAACAAGCAGAAACAGACTAGAGAAGAAATACAGAGAAGAAACTGATGGTTGCCGAAGGTTAAGAGGCTGGGGGTGGTGAGGAAGATGGGTGATGGGGAGTGGGAGGCACAGGCTTTCAGTTAAGGAATAAATAAGCCATGGGGATGGAAGATACAGCACAGGGAATACAATCAATGGAAGGGTAACAGCATTGTGTGGGGACAGATGGGAGCTACACTTTTGGGGAGCACAGCACCACGTATAGACTCCTGCAATCACCATGTTGTACACCTGAAACTAACGTTAACAGTGTATCAATTATACCTCAGTGTAAAAAAAACCGAGTCTCTTTTAAAGAATGAAGAAACTTCACATTAAGAGACTGATTCCCCAGGAATCCCCCACGTTAGAGTGGGCACGGGCTCTAGCTCACCACAGCCCCTCCCGGCCTGATTGCTTCGTACCTGACCTGCTTCACACCACCCGCATTTCAATCGTGACTCCTGCAGGACATGGTGCCTTCTCAGGACCGACAGAATTCATTATTACGCACACTCCTCCTCTGCTCAGGAACCAACTCCAACTTTATCTGTCACCTCCTCTGTCTGGAGACCCATCCAGCCTCACTTCCCACGACTCTGCATCATATCCTCCATCCCGCACAGGCTACCATGCTCCTCACACTCCGGCTCCTTCCTGTTATGGGCTGGAAGGGCCCCTCCCTCCCCTCTGCTCACCCGGAGCCCCCTCACCTGCCACGGCTTAGCTCACTTCCAGTGGCCCTCAGGAGCTTCTGCCACACCTGCAGCCCACAGCGCAGTCTGCATGCCCCAGGCTTGCAGCGCTCAGGGACAGGGGCACTGATGGTCAAGTGCACTCTGGCGTTCTCCGTCTTTATCCTGAACGGAAATCTGACAAGGACAGATTTCGCTGTTCTCTCCTTTTCCCCTGCCTTCTGGGGTCTCTGTCCTTGCTGAATCTATCCTCGGGACTTCTGCGATCTAAAACAAAACCAGCATGGGGTAGAGGGGCATAGGACAAGAGGTGGGGGGGTGGGGGTTAGGGGCAATAAGAGAGAAAACTGGAGCAAACCCAGGGTGGGCAGTGAGCTGGAAGGAAAAGGAGGCTGTAGCAGCAGCAGCTGGGTATGACAGAATAGAAAAAGCAAGGAAGGATGGGGGCGCAGGGAGAGTTTTGCAGTGTGTGCTTCCATTCTGTTTCCACATGCTGTCAGAACCACACCATTCGGAGCCCCCGTGGTCTTCGGTTCTCTCGGTCTTTGATTTGGCAGTCCCATGTTTTACAGGTGATTGGAAGCTCATAAGGGCCGACTTCACTTAGCACTCCTTTCTATCTCTCAGAGCCCAGGGACCGCACACGTTCACGCAGAAAGACGGACCGCAGCGTTCTCAGGTAAGTGACCTGAAGAAGATGTCAGGCATCAAGAACCTGGGCTCTTAGATTTCACCTCTTGGCAGAAATGTGACGAGATCAGATAGCAACGTGGTTGTGCATCCCAGCCAATACCCCGGAAAATGCTCTGGACTAGAAAGCAGCCGTTCTCAAGCTTGAGCCAGCATCGCAGTCACCTGGGGTGGGGGTGGAGGATAAGAGGGAAGATGCTTGTTAAAACAAATTATTGGGTCCCACCCTCAGAGCTTCTGATTCGGCTGGTCTGAGATGAGGTCCAATAACTTGCTTGCCTAACAGCTCCCAGGTGATGCTGATGCTGCCAGACTGGGGACCACACCTTGAGGAATCCGGCCCTTGAGTCCAGGGCGGAGGTCCAACTCAAAAGTCACACCCCTGAGCCACTTTATCAAAGAAGTAACACTTCCCTCCCCATCCCTTCACTAACAGGTCAAGCAACCTTCCCCTTCAGAGTCTTTACTTGGCCCATGGACGCCCATGGCAGGGTGGAGGGTGCCCCCTTGTGGCTCAAGCGGAAAACTACCTGAACGGTAAATCACTCGCTCTTCGCCTTAACGAGGTTCGCCGAACTCATTTAATTGTACCTGCCTCACAAAAGATCCGGGGAAACCTGCGATGTTCATCATTCGCCAGATCCGGTGCACGTGTAGATGAGGGGGCCAAGGAGTTATTCAGGTGTTCGATGTCAAGTGCTTGGCCCAAAGGCGCCCCGGGGACAGCAGAAACGACTGATTCACATGGCTTGGCATTTTGTAGGGTGCGAAGCGTTTAGATTATTCACCGAATTCTCTGTTGGAGAATATGCTTTAGTCACATAAATTAGAACTGAACGATTTTAAAGCCCTGTTAGCACTATGTGACTGAGATGGGACCCTGAATGAGTTCGAACCACGTTTCTCTCCCGAATTTTCCCGAAGTTAGAAAGCAGGCCCACTACTGAGCGGGAGGCAGGAGCGAGCACGCAGCGTCTCCGCTCTCCGCAGGCCGTACCATCCCGATGTGGGGTCTGCTGCCACCTGCCGCTCACGCGCGGAACGTGCGGGAGGCGGTAACCCGGGGACACCGTCAGCCCAGCAGGCTTTTCAGACCTCAAGAGTATATTACAATCGCCTCAAGGGCCTGCCTGTTAAACCGTAGATTTCTGGGCTCCACCTTATCTGATTCGGTGGGGAATGGGGTGAGGCCTAAGAAGGTGCGTTTCTAATAACTTCCTGGGTGGTGAGGCTGCTGCTGCGGGTGGAAGTTGGCAGGGGTGGCTCCCCAAAGCACCTGGATGACATCTGTAGTTCTCCTTGTGCCACACATTTCTGAAGCTTGATTATTAATCAAAGTCTGTAAATGACCAAGAGCCTCTACCTCAGGGCTGCTCACCTGGGGCACTATTGATATTGTGTTATGGAGGGGCGTGGGGGGGCGTGCTTTAAGCTGTAGGATGTTAAGCATTATCCTTGGCCTCTGTCCTCTAGATACCAGTAGCAGCTTCATCCCTCCAGGTTTTGATAAACAAACGTGTCTCAGACATCACCAGTTGGCCCTGGGAAGCAAAACTGCCCCCAGCCAAAAATTGCTGCTCTTCAAGGTGGGCAGATGTTCCTTTCCCATTTGGTGGACTGTGAAGGCATCCTTAAATATTGCCTTGAATATATAATGATATTGACATATAGTAAATTCTCAACTCTTTGGAATTAAACAACAAAAAAACATAGCTTACACATGTTGAATACCTACTATATGCAAGGCACTCGCTAATGCTTTTCAAATCACCCCTTTTAGAGGAAAGAGAGATAGAGACAAACCAAGAAACAGGCCCTAACTATAGAGAACAAACTGATGGTAACCAGAAGGCAGGTGGGTGGGGCGATGGGTGATGTAGGTGATGGGGATTAAGGAGGGCACCTGTTGTGTTGAGCAGCGGGTGACGTATGGAAGGGCCGAATCACTATATTGTACACCTGAAACTAATATTACACTGTATGTTGACTACACTGGAATTTAAATAAAAACGTTTAAAAAATTTTTTTAAAAAGACCCCCTTTAATTCTTAGAACACTTCTTTTACTGATGAGGAAACTAAAGCTTTGACTTGTTAAATAACTTGCCCCCAGGCATGGTTACTGCCAGTGTGGGGATGTGGGGGGCTATCCAGGGAATATGGGGCTATCCAGACCACCACAGTCCAATAAAAATATAAAGCAAGTCATAAGTACGAGCCACGTGGGTGATTTTACATGTTACAGAAGTCACATTTAAAAAGAAAAAGAAACACAGTAAGATTAATTTTAGTATATAGTTTGCTTAACTCAGCATCTGAACTGTTATCGTTTTAACGTGTGATCAGTATATTTTAGATTGTTAATATATTTTATGTTCTTTCTTTTTTTGGTACTTAGTCTTTGAGATCTGTGTGTATTTTTACACTTATCACACTTCTCAATTTCCAGCAGCTACATTTCAAGGGCTTGAGAGCCGCCTGTGCTCCCGGCCGCCCCTCCGGACAGCACAGGCCCAGACTCTGCTCAGCTGTCCCTCCAGCCTTTATTTGTGGACCAACATGGGCCGATTTTACTTCAATGTCCTTCAATTTCTGCCTGCACTTCAGTCATTTTGTCAGACTCACATACCTATTCACGTACTCGGCAATCTGTTCTTGGAGTATCTCTACTTATTTTAAAACGAGGTCTACAGTTTTAATTTATCACAGTAGATGCCTCCTCTGGTGGCCAGACTGTTGACTACTGTCTAATTTTAGTTCTGATGGCTTTTCCAGTGGCTGTTTCCCCACACAGTCTGTGTTTGTACTTGCATAACAGAGATCATTCATCTTATCTGATGCTAACCACAGAGGCACATTTTCGTCATACTCTCGTGCTTTCTGGTTTATCTCCCAACATCTAGGAATGTTCATTCTCATTTGAGGATTCTGCCTTTCTCCGGCCCCTCTGCAATGTTTCTCCCTGTAGTTTCTCACATTGTCCTTTTTAAATGTTCCTTTCCTTTTTTTTTTTTTTTTTTTTTTAAGTAGGCTCCACACCCAACGTGAAGCCCAGTGCAGGAGGCCCAAACTCATGACCCGGAGATCAAGACCTGAGCTGAGATCAAGAGTTGGCCACTTAACCAACTGAGCCACCCAGGGGCCCCTTAAATATTCCTGATCAGTCAGGAAACCAATGATTTGTCTAGAGAATTTTGTAACAAACCCTTAGTCTTACCACATTTGCTCATTCACATTTTACAGGTGTGAAAATCAAGATGGACTTAGATCATAAGGTCAACTTATACCAATAAAAAGTAGTAACGAGCGCTATTCCTTAAGAAATGCTTCCTATGAACCATGCACTGTGCTCAGCACCTGACACACGCTGTCTCATTTACTTCTTCTCATAGTCTCATGAGGTACCTGCTATTGTGATGGCCATTTTTGAGGTGAGGAGAGGAGGCACGGAGCGTTGAAGTAACTTGCCCAGGCTCTCCCAGGTAGCAACTGGCCGAGCTGGGGGTCTCTCCAGATCTGTTTGATGATAGAGTTGATATCCTGACCTCCAGGCTCCACTGTCTGAAAGATGTTGTACAAATGTTGTCCTTGTTTCTGAGTCTGTAAGGATATGCTTCCATAGATCATACACCTCACCTGGGTTACCATATACCTTTATAGGAGAAAAAAATATGTATGTACTCTCGGTATTCTAGGGACTGCCTCTGAAGCCACAGGCCAGGACTTCTCAGGATGAGCACTCTTGCTGTCTTAAATAGGAGGTTGAGACTCAGGTCCATCACGAGCTCAGACCAGGAGGCCCAGCAAGGTCACATCCGAACCCAGTAGAAGAGCATAGGGGCTGAAGCCAGAGTACAGTGGGTCTAGGAGTGAATTAAAGTGGAATGTGAGAGCAGATGGTGAAGACAGGCTTCCAGGGGGACAAGAGAGAGGGTGAGAGGTGAAGGGACAGGGCTCAAAGGAGGGGCTGTGCTTTTGCCTTACAGTTCTGTTTTGTGAAAGACTTCAGCATGTTGCAGTGCTGATGGGGAGAAGTTAAGAGTTGAAGACACAGGAGAGCTCAGGGAGGGGTAAATGGGAATCAACAAGGACCCTAAAGAGTCAGGACAGGAAGGCGTGTGGAGTCCCTGTGGGGGAAACATGTTTGCCAGGTTTAATGCCAAAGCCTGTTTGTTCCTACCTCATTCGGTCACCTCCCAATGTCACTGCCTGATAAATCACCACTGTCAAAATGCCCATGGTCAACAGGCTTGGGAAGTTAAGTGTTTATATGCTTTCTCCCCACTGGGCATAACTTTTTATCCTTTCAGTGAGGAAATGCAAAATACATGATACTAGAATGTGCATCTGGGGGCAGGCCCATATGCAGGTGACATGGTTTGGTGCAGGGGACACTGAAATCTGTTTCCACCTAAAATAGCTCTCACAGGCTTTCCTGGGTTCTTAAAACATCCCACCATTTGAATTTTCTTCCTGAAGAGTCCTGTTGAAATACCAATAGGTCAAAACAATCTTGAAAAGAGCACCTAATGTTTATTGTAGCATTATTCACAAAACCAGAAGGTGGAGGCAACCCAGTGTCCATCAATGGCTCCACGGATAAACAAAATATGGTTTAGACATACAATGGAATAGTATTCAGCCTTAAAAAGGAAGGAAATGTTGACACATGTCACAACATGGATGAAAGTTGAGGACATTATCTTAAGCGAAATCAGACAGTCACAAAAGGACAAATACTGTATGTTTCCACTCATACGAGGTACATACAATAGTCAAAATCGTAGAGACATAAAGCCGAATGGTGTTTGTTTGCCAGGAGCCAAGGAGAGGGAGCAATGGGAAGTTGTTGTCTAAGGGCACAGAGTTTCTGTTTTGTAAGACAAAAAGAGCTCTGCCTTTCTGCCTGTTGCCTGCTCCCCTCCCCAGGGACGCAGTGTTCAAGCTGGACCACTCCCTCCAGGCTCCAGGCTCCTGTTAACCTAGAGCCATCCTCATCTGTCTCCACTCTCCACCTGCCATTGTGGTCATGTATGGGGACATCATCAACCATGATGATAAGTCCTCAGCCATCAAGATCTAGGAGGTCAAGGGTGGGCTGCCCCCCGAGGTGGAGGGGAAGATGGTCAGGGGGATAGAGGGTAACACTGATGACTTACTCGTTTGTGGCAACGCCTCCACTAAAGACCCTGAGAATGAGGGTACTAAAAGCAGTCACTGGCATTGATACTTCATGGACTATCACTTGCAGGAAACCAGCTTCACGTTAAGAAAGCCTGTACATCATAGATGACATGAACTCGACCAAAGGCAAACCTGAAGAACAGAGACCCCGGCTGCAGAACAAAGCAAGCCTATCCTCGCTAATTGCAAAAACCACCAGCTCTTTACGGATGGAAATACAAATCCTGATGGCACGCTTGCTCTGCTGGACTACTATGAGGATGGTGTAACCCCCCGATATGACTTTCTTTAAGGATGGTTTAGAAATGGAAAAATGTGACTAAGTTTGGCTATTACTTTAGATCACCTGCTGTCGTAACTGCTGCTGCTTTTCATGCCCACACCACCAGGACTCAGACCAACGGGTGATGTCCTCGTGAAGTCTTCATTTACTTTGACCTTGATTTCTTTGGAGGAGAGGCATTGTTTTTAAGAAAAAAAACAAAACATCATGTAGGCTGTCTGAAAATGAAATCATTTAAACTTTAAAAAAAGATGAAAAGAGTTCTGGAGCTAGAGGGTGGTGATGGTTGCATGAGAACGGGAAGGTACACAATGCCACTGAACTGTGCACTTGAAAATGGTTACAATGGTAAATTTTATGTCATATGTACTTTATCACAATTTTTAGTTTTTAATTTTTTACCTTTTCTTTGGTCCCCCCCCCTTTTACTTTTTCAGAGACAGAGAGCATGAGGGTGTGAGGGGGGGAGGAGCAGAAGGAGAGAGAGAGAGAAAATCCCAAGCAGGCTCCACGCTCATCACAGAGCTCCACGTGGGGCTCGATTTCACAACCCTGAGATCATGACTTGAGCTGAAATCAAGAGTCAGAAGCCCAACCGACTGAGCCACCCAGGTGCTCCCCTTTTTCTCTTTATTTAAAGTAGGCTATACGCCCAGCATGGAGCCCAACACGGGGCCTGAACTCATGACCCAGAGATCAAGACCTGAGCTGAAATCAAGAGTTGGACACTTATTAACCAACTGAGCTACCCAGGTGCCCCTATTTTTTAACTTTTAAAAAAAAAATTTATTTTTAATCTCTACACCCAATGTAGGGCTCAAACTCACAACCCCAAGATCAAGAGTCACACGCTCGAACCACTGAGCCAGGCAAGCACCCCATCACAATTTTTTTTAAAAAATTAAATACCCAGGTCATTTGACAGGAGCCACTTGATCACTTGTTCTCATCTACTGTTAGTTTGGCTCAGTTTTGCTTTTCAGTAAAAGACTATCAGTCTTGAGCAGGACATCGAGGGGCTGGGACCCGAAGAGTGGGCAATACAGACAACAGTCATAAGGAGGAGAGTTCACCGGGCTCTAGGACGTGCTTCGAGAAAGGCCCAATCTGGGGTTCCTGTCCTGAGCTGAGGGGACACCCCTGGGGATCCTTGGTAGGAGGAGGAAAATCTGAAAGCCCCAGACACCTTGAGGAGCTGCTTTTTGAAAGAGAGGACATCAGCCTTTGGGGTTTTTGTTGTTGTTGTTGTTTGCCCTTTTACTGAGGGCCGCCTGGCCAGAGACCTCCCTCTGGGAGAGTAATAATACTATACAGTTATGATGATCAATTAGGCTTCTGTGAGTCGGTGACACTGGCTTACCCAGAAAACCTTCTCCCAGGTCCCCCATCTCACAAGCTGGTGTAAGAGGGGGCCCCTGACACCATGTCTCAAAGTCATGGATGGGTGTGAGGACGGTAGAGCTACACCCGACTGGCCAGAGGGAGCCTCTCAGTCTAGTGCTTTCCTTAATTCAGCCAGCACCTCCTCCACCTTCAGCCCTGGGAGAGAGAGGCATTTTGGTCACAGAAAGTAGCATTTTAAACCTCTCTCATTAATGAGGGAGACAGAATTGTTATACTAGTAGGGGAACACTCAAGAAGGAATAAATTTCATTTCCATGCATCTCCAGCTTGAGTCCCAGGCTTAACAGATGCTATTTTTATCAAATACTTTCTATTCTGTGACATGCTTTGCCAACTTTCTATTATTAGACAAATCAGGAAAAGTCCACATGTGATTTTTCTTCCTTCTGGCTTCTCCCTCCTCGTTTGCAAGATCGTGGTGGTTTGGGAGGGGGCACTGTCCTTTCAATAGAAGGTAAATGACAAGGAAATGGCAGCCATCAGAAAACCCAACTTGGTGCCAAAGCATTCTGGAAATTGGCTCTGCTTCCTTTGCAAATGACATCGCGTCCTGGCTTTACCCCATCCCAGATGGCATAGCTGATGGGACAGGAAAAAAAAAAATACTGATTTTAGAGTACTTACAGCGTCATGTCTCCCCACCCCCACTTCCTGTGAAGGAGGATTAGCCTTGGCAGCTAGGTTTTGGAGCCTTTCTTGTGTGGAATATAGGAAAATGCTGGAAGGGATTCTGAGTCACGCAGTGCTGTGGGCGGGGATGGCTTGATGAGTCCACTGAAGAAAAGGCAAGGAATTACCTGCTAGGGAAAGCAGATCAGAAAGTAAGAGGGAGGGGGCGCCTGGGTGGCTCAGTCGTTAAGCGTCTGCCTTCAGCTCAGGTCATGATCCCAGGGTCCTGGGATCGAGCCCCGCATCTGGCTCCCTGCTCAGCAGGAGGCCTGCCTCTCCCTCTCCCACTCCCCCCGCTTGTGTTCCCTCTCTCGCTGTGTCTCTCTCTGTCAAATAAATAATAAAAATCTTAAAAAAAAAAAAAAAAAAGAAAGTAAGAGGGAGGATAAGAAAGCTAAGAGCCAGAGATGGGATGAACCGGGGCGGGGGGCGGAATTTAAGAGATAAGTTAAGGGGGATTGTAGTAGCTGGTGGGCTGTCATAAGAAGAATTTGGGAGAGAGATGGGAGGAGATTTTTCAGAAACGTTGTTGGTGTTATGAATAGAACCCATCCTCCTGTTGGCATTTTTTTAAAAAAGATTTTATTTATTTATTTGACATAGAGAGAGAGCACAGTAGGGGGAGCAGCAGGTGGAGGAAGTAGGAGAAGCAGGCTCCTCATTCGGCAGGGATCCCAATGTAGGGCTCCATCCCAAGACCCCGGGATCATGACCTGAGCCAAAGGCAGCCGCTTAACAGACTGAGCCACCCAGGTTTCCCTCTTACTGGCATTTTTAAGATATTTCAGTAAAGACAAAAATTGATTTCATTTTTTTTTTTTTTTTTTTTTTTGGTATGAGGGACTCGGGTTTATTCAAGGCAGCCTGGACTACTGGAAGCTAAGGTTAATAGTGAAAGATAACCACATTTAACCCCCCTTCTCCCATCAACACATACTAGAGTTCAGGTATTTCAAACTGGATTTGAACTGCAAATGTGTCTTGTTCGGTTTCCTGACAGTTAAATTTTTTTTTAGTCACCATTGAAAATTGTGATTTCACATTTAAAAAGCCTGCATTTCCTGCTTCTTTTGAAAAAAAAAAAAAAGGAAAATCTGGCAACATGAGACTCTCGTTTCCATATGTCAAAAAAGGCTCATGCTCTCTCGTTAACCCCAGCGCCTGGCACTCACATAAGGTTTGCGCATGCACATAAACCTGGCCCACTTCCCCCCTTTCTATTTCCTACCATCTGGTAACAGCAGACTACATCATTGGGGCCTGCTCTCCTGCTGAGGACAATTACAAAGGTTGGACAAAATAAAAATAAAATCAAACTGAAGGACACCAAAGAGTTAAAAAGATAATGAAGAGATGCTAAACCAAGGTCTGGGGAAAGATGGGACTTTAGGCAGGCAAACCCAACAACTGAGGTGTCTTTTCCCCTCAGGATATTTGCTACTTCTGGAAGAGACAACTAAGAGGTTGAGAGGCTAAGCAGCATGGAGGCAGTTTTGCATCCTAAGAGGACAAAAGTTGGAATCCAGTACCCACCATAGGAGAGGAGACCCTGTAATCCCCCATTTTACATGAGGGCCCTGACTGAAATCCAAATATATTGGTAATTACATTAAATGTCAATGGACAAAATACTTCAATTCAAAGTGAAAGAGTACTGAACTGGATTAAAAAAATCTACATACTAACTAGAAACACATCTTAAACATTAATTTTAAAAATGTTAAAAGGGTGGAAAATATGTAAATATTAACCAAAATTATATTAGTATTAATAGTATATGTTAATATCAAATTATATTTTAATGCAAAGATCATTACTACAGCTAAAAAAAAAGATACATCATAATAATAAAAAATTCAATTCACAAGGAAGACACAGTGATTATAAAACTTGTATGCATCTTATAATGTAGCTTTAAAAATATGAAGCCAAGGAGCCCCTGGGTGGCTCAATCAGTTAAGCGTCTGACTCTTGATTTTGGTGCAGGTCATGACCTCAGGGTCATGAGATCGAGCCCTGCATTGGGCTCTGTGCTCAGCAGAGAGTCTGCATGAGATTCTCTCTCTCCCTCTCACTCTACCTCTCTCCCCTGCTTGCTCTCTCTCTCTCCCAAATACATAATTTTTTTTAAATATGAAGCTAAGATTGATAAACCCACAGGATGAAGTGAGCAGATAAATGAGTAAGGATACAGATTATTTGCACATAATTAGCAAATGACTTAACGGACATATATAGAATATTGCACACAACAATTACAGAATTCGGGTTCCTCAAATATTTATGACTCTCTACCTTCCAAGAAAATAATAGGATTGAAATTCTCTGTTTCATTTTATGTTAGGTGTGTCCATAGGACTTGTTTTGGTCAATGAAATGTGAACAGAAGTACTTTCTAGGTGCTAGTGTATTAGTAAAGGTATCTCCTTTTTCTTTTCTTTTTTTAATATTTTATTTATTTGACAGAGAGAGACACAGCGAGAGAGAGGGAACACAAGCAGGGAGAGTGGGAGAGGGAGAAGCAGGCTTCCCACCGAGCAGGGAGCCTGATGCAGGGCTCAATCCCAGGACCCTGGGATCATGACCTGAGCCAAAGGCAGATGCTTAACGACTGAGCCACCTAGGTGCCCAAGGTATCTCCTTTTTCCTTCCTGACAGCAGAGTTCCGGATTTCCTTGGCCTCTTTGAGCTCTGGGTCCTTGATTAAGGATGATATGGAGCAGAGTTCCCCAGCCAACCTGAAAAGGGACAAGTTGATGTTCATTAATGAGAAATAAACCTTTGTTATTTTAAGTCACTGACATTTGGGGATTAACTATAACCACAGTATAACCTAGTCTATCCTGACTAATACAGGTATAAAAAATGGAGGACCTTTTTTCAGGCACAGAGGTGAGCCTATCTTGAAAGAGTATGGCCTGATGAATTCCTAGGAATCCACTATGGCTGAAGCTCCAGGGAGGTGGGGGTGGGAACAAGGCTGGTAAGGGAGAGCAGCTCCCATGAAGAGCCCTAAGTAAACTGGTTGGAAGCAAGTTTGGAAGGGCTTTGGATTTAACAATAAGGAATAGATACTGTCCTGGAAGTTGAAGGATCTCCGCAAGTTGGTGACTGGTTGAATATTGCTAGTAATGGAGATGATAAACTAGAGAGAATCTAACTGATGTGAAAGGAGGAAATCAGGTAGAGGGCTATTCTCAGTGAACACGTTCCAGGGTTATTTTTCCAGTTCCTAGAGATAGCCATTATTAGAATTTGGTGACAATTTCTCCAGTCCTTGCATGCACATGCAAACACACACATAAACCAATTTAAAAACATGAATCACATCAATCATACTCTACCTGCTATTCCAAAATTTTTTCCCAGTTAATAATATCTTCATGGTTATTTTCTGTGTCATCTTTTGTTTCTTTCCTTTTGACTGAATCGCTAATATATGGCTGTGCTAGAATTACATAACTATTCCCCTACGGACAGATATTTAGGTTGTTTCCACTGTTACAATGCCTCAGGGACCATCTTGCTAATAATGTCCATACCTTGTTTATCTCTTCTTTCTACAGACAGTTGAGACCAATTTTGCCACTATTTGAATGGTGACAATTTTAGGCTGGGTCACAGGAGCACAACCAGGCTGGCCATTTGAGGTGACAATTTTGGTTAAGGGTATGCCTCAGATATACCCAGAATAGGGTCTCGAGCATAGCGAGCACTCACTAAGTATTTGTTGAATGAACGAACAAATGAATCCACATCCACTGCAGACGTGTGTCGGGCCTGCCCTGCCCTCATCTATAACAGAATTTCTCAACCTCAGCACTACTGACTTTGGAGGCTACCTTTTGTTGTGGGGGCTGTTCTATATATTGTAGAATGTTTAGCAGCAATCCTGGTCTCTACCCTCTAGATGCCACTAGCACGACCCCGGTTGCAGCAACCAACTCTGTCTGTAGAAATTGCCAAATGTCCCCTGGGAAATAAATCACTCCCAGTTGAGGACCATGAATTTATAACATGGGTTGTACTTGTGTAAAGGCAAAGGCCCTTTCTCAAAACAACCTACTCTATAGAGGTTGACCCTCCTTCCAATGCTGCCATACTACCAGGGCCCTTCTTCTTGGGTTCTCAGAGTCCTTTCATAGAGAGTCTACATTGTTCTTGGTTCAGACGTCATTTCCCTAGGGCCACCTTCCCTGCCATTTCCTTCAGGAAATGGGTCCATCCTCATTATTTTTTTGTCAGTCTCCATTCTACATTCTCTATTCACCAAATGCCCCTCCTTAGTAGTACTTACCAAAGTTGAATTTTAGGGTTATTTGAGTAATTATTAAATTAAGCTCTTTGCCTCACTCAGCTCCCCAGAGGTAGCCACAAGTAAGAATCTGGCATGTAACATGTCAGTTTTTGCTCATGATGTTTCCATCTAGTGCTGGAAACAATGCCTGACATACAGTAGGTGCTCAATTCTGTTGGATGGACGGACAACAATTTGTTATCAGTTAGCCATGGCCAGCTCAGGGTACAATGATCTTCAACCATCTGTGTTCCTGTGCCTTCTGAAACAATTCTGAAACAATTCTGAAAAATGTTACCTATACCTACATTTTAAAGTTGATATGTTACATGTTCATCATTAGGTTCATTTGGCTTCAAGATAATAGCTTCCAGCATAATGTAAATATTGGGAATGAAAAATTAAGCTGTACCACCATTCTTTAAATATACCTCTTAATCTCTTATTATTTCTAATATTCCCTATGATTTGCCTTCACAGTGCTTTCTTTCAAAATCAAGGAATAGAAGAAATGAGTTTTGTTAAATAAAAAAAAATGCCTTAATTAATCATGAAAGGAAGCTGAATTAAATTTATAAAGGAAGTTTCCAGTTTGGAGAACCTGGACCTGGAGATACTTATATTTGGAGCAACTGCCCCTTAGTAAGATTTGTGGAGTGAGGGGTATGCTTTCCAGTAGGGGAAGGATTATTACCAACACAGACACTTTCTCAGGCAAATCAGTTTAGGAAACGGTGCCTAGAGAAACTGAGAATATGGAAGCCAATTCTCTGAAAATAATCCTTGCCCCTTCTGAAGTTTTGACCACCATCCTGGGAGTAATGCCGCAGAGTGGCCTGAAGGGGTCAGTGTTGGACAAGCTGATGGACTCTGTCACTGGCACTCCCCTTTTCCGGAGAGAAAAGGCCAAGTCCACCTAGATGCAGTGGGGAGCCCGGGCGGGGGCGGCCTGGCCCAGTCCTGTCCGGTGTGCATGTGTTCACACTGTGAATTAGCCATAGGAGACCGGTTCCCAGGAGAATGGAGGCTAGAGATTCTCCCTCCTGTATCTAGAATCAGGGTCTGGGACTGTAAACAGATGAAAATCTCTTTCTCTCTCTGCTTCAAGAACTGGGTTTAGGAAAGAAATTGAGGAGCGAAGTCATGCATCTATATCAACTGTGAAGATTTTTTATTTTCCTCTTAGGAAATGAAAACAAGAGTGAAATCTCAGTTATTTATAGTTCAGCAGACAGTAAGCAAAGGGGCCAAACACTCCGGCTCTGGAATCAGATAGATGAGGAGGGCTCAGATCTCTCCTCGGCAAGCCCACCTTTCCCAGCCCCTGCTTCTCGGCCTGTCCCATCGGAACCACAGTCCCTTTCACAAAGGGCTGCCGGCAGGAGAGACGAGCCAGCGCAGGGAGAGGGCTCGGCATAGGAATGGCATGTAGCAAGAGCTTAATAAGTTAACAGTGATGATGGTGAAGATGATGATACAGCATTTGTCAGGCATGAGTGTTTCAGAACTTTCCATTCATGTCTGAAGAGGAAAAACCGGAGGTGAAAAACCAAGACATTAAAAGGTTTTAAGTTTCATAAGCCTAGGAGTTAGAAGCAGAAACAGCAGGATTGGGGGAGCGGGGAATCAGGGCGCTTCAATGCTACAGGCTGGCTCTGTTCCTGCACTTTGCTCCTGACCGCCTCCCAGGCCTGAAGGTCCCAGCCGGTGCTGAGAAGAGGGTCTCGATGTCTAAGATAGTGTGTATGTGATGGCCATATCTATGTTGACCGTATGACAGGTCCACCGGCCTCAGACAGAAAAGTAATGGCATTGCTCATTATATGTATCCTCTGTGAAACCTCATGGTGGGGGGGGTGGGGTGGAACTAGCTGACCTAAAATTAGTAATGACTAATTGCTGGGATATATGGAAAGTCAGGTCCAGAGCAAGGCCCCCAGAGTTCTGCCTTATACAGGGAAAGGTAACAGGGACTAGTTCAGCGAGAGGCATGGAGACAACTTGGATAAGATACCGGTCCTTTCACCTGGCAGCTCTCCAGCCTCCAAATAGCTTTTGTGTCCCGTCCAAAAATAAGATCACATGAGAGGGGAGAAATAAATACACAAGTGCTTGTCCTTGGGCTTTCTGTGGGTACACCAGCATCAGCCGCACTGCTGGAGGCCCGGAGGGGGTGGCCTCCCAGCATACTTGGCTGCCTCTGTCTTTAGGCTCTCGGGGCTGGGAAAACAACCTGTATCAGGGTGGGTGTGGTGTGTGCTTTGCACTCAGCCCTCCTCTTAGGACTCCCTTGAGCTCCATTCACACCGAAGAGGGAGCAGGAAAGAGAGGATGAGCGAGCAAGCCGAACCAACAGCCTGACTCCAGGGGAATGAGGGCCTCATCTCCTTTTGGGGAAGGACACTCCCTTCTGATGGAGAATGGGAACTCCCTCCCGCAGCGGCCTGCCTGCTAGCTCCAGCTAGCTCAGTGTGGACTCCATAGGCTGCTGAGGCCTCGCCTGCGACCCTCACCCCGTAAAGAAAGTGCCTCAGAGCCAAAGCGAAGAGGTGAGTGCATTCCTTTCCCCAAGGGGCTCAGTACTGCAGATGTTATGCTTGGCTTCATGCTCCTGCCCAGCACGAATGCTCTCCCCTGCCCTGCTTCTGCCTCTTCTCCCTGATCTGGGACCGTGGCAGGCTGCAGTCTCCGTGAAGGATGCTAGCTTCAAATACCTGTACTCTCTTCTCTCATTTAAGGCCAATTTGCTCCCAGAAAGAACTGGCTAGGTCTAGTTCTTAGCGGGGAAGCAGGAAATGATTCCCACCAAGTGAATTATCTTTGCTGAGATCCAAGAAGATGTTTTCCAAGAAATCATTAGACAAATCCCATTATAGTAGAATTAATGCTTAGTTTTAAAAAGCCCTGCATGACATAGGAAATAAAAGGATGTCAGCTCATTCCTTATTATTGGGCAAAAGGGAAAAAACACATACGGGATGTGCAGAGCTTCCTCTCCCCTCACGCCTTCCACACCTCATCCTGGCTTCTTAGAACCCTGCAAAATATACTTAACAGATCCTCGTTTCTTTGGCTAAGAACAAGAGGAATAAAATGGAGGGTTTGGGGAGAATTGCTCTGTAGGCAGAGTCACAGGACAGAGAAGACAAATTTCGTAGAGTCTTGGTTTCCCCTCCCAAGCACATGACAGGTACCTGTGCCCGTATGGGGATGTGTGCAGATGTCACCATCACTTGCACATGCCTAACACTAACCCTGTTACAGACCCCGCCTTGACTATGGACCACAAATATCTGTGCTAAGAAGAAGTCAACAAAATGTAGGTGGGAGCAAGGTAACTACTCCAATGAATCAGGATGCTTTTAGTGACAGTAGACTGAAACCCATTTTGAAGAGACTTGGGCCGAAACGAGGAAATCTGTTTCCTCATGTAAGCGAAAAGGCTTTGGTATGGCGGGATCCAGGCGCCCAGATGATGGCATCCTGACTCCACTTCTCGGCTCTGCGGCCCTCAGAACCCCAGTCATTCTATCCCAGGAAGACTCGCCGACGGCAGTGGTGAAATGACAACCAGCGGCGCCAAGCTGACACCCTCCTGGCCCAGCCACCCTAGAAGAACAGCCACTTCCCATTCCCAAGAGTCTAGAGTCTCAGAGTCACATCTTTCTGAACCAATGTGGGCACCGTGCCCATCCCTGCCCCAGGGGTGTAGTCATCCCCACCCAAAACCACATGGACTGAACGCAATGAAGGGCTGGGTCCCCAGAGATAACCAGGGTGCTAGTCCTTGGAGAGGGGGCTGGATACAGGGCAGCCACGGTCAACGTGGGCCACTCCATGTTGCTCTTTTTGTGATGGTCTGGATTAAGAGTTCAAGTTCCTCCAACATAACTCCTCCTCCTCCTCTCTCTTACAGTCCACAAAATTAGTGACAGCAAGTCTCATAATAAGGATAATTATTAGAAGTGACTAAAAGACCCCATGGCATCTCATTCCTAGAGACCCCAGACCATGGAAAAGCCACCAGAAGGCTTGTCTCTGGCTCAGTCCCTGGACAATTCACCACACCGAGACCCACCCAGGCCCCCAACCTGCCTGTGTGCACACGGATCTCCCCTTCCCCCTCACCCACCCCTGCCCACTTGGGTCTCCCTCTGCTCCACTGATGTGAACCCATCTTGCCTTTCAAGGGCCAGCCTCAGGTCTGCCTCTGCTCTGAGGCCTGCCCAGGCCCATCCAGGCTTTCTGCTGTCTCCCACCCTGAATCTGGGCAGCAGTGACAGTCACTAGTAAGGCTTACTGTACCTTACTTTCTCTCCCAGCTTGAATTTTACATTCCGGGGGGAGGGGGGGGAATTAGATTTCATCTCTAGCTCTCTCTGTGGTGTCTGATACCTAGCAGGTACCCAATTAAGTGACCAATAGAAATCCAGCATCCCCAAATACCTGAGAGAGGATGGCTTGGTGACTTGAAATCCTATATTTTTATTTTAAAAGTAATATGATAACTATAGCAGACAGAGATTGAGTTTGAACTGTGTGTTGCCCTCATGGGCATCATCTCAGGACAAACTCTCCCCATGATTCTACAAGTATTGTCATTATCCCCATTTAACATATGGGGAAACTGAGTCTCAGAGAACTGAGCTACTTGTCCCATATCATACAGCTAGTAAGCGGTAACATGGGAGTTGGAACCCAGGCACGTCTGCCATCTCATTTCCTATTAAACTTGTCACTGACATGCTTATCAGGGGAGCTTCCGGCTGATTGATTTTAAAGACCAAGGAACACCGGTGACCGGCCAAAGGGCATGAGTCAGCTTGGATATTTTGGACCCATTCTCTGCCAGTGGGGCTCCCAGTGCCTCCATAGGGGGGTCCTTATTAGACTGTACTCAGGGCTGAGGAGATACTCACCTACCCCAAAGCCAAAAAGAAAGTCAGGGCACATGGATTTCCCCAAATAAGACACCTCTGGGGCTCTGTAGAGAGTGAGGTACTTTTTCTATTAAATGAAGGTAGAGCGGTCGTTCAGGAAATGTGAGCTGGCAAGCGGGCTTTAGAATTTAAGCCTGCCCTTCTGGCTGCCCATCATTACGTAGATGGCCCTGACATTTCTACTTTCAGAGGGTAGCTTGCAGGATTTGGAAAGCAACCAAATTCTGATCTCAAAGGAATCCAAAATCTTGAGAAAATGGTAAGTATTTTTTGTACTGCCTGTGCCTCGAGCATCCAACCACTGGCCTCTTGTCTGATGCTGTCACCTGTGGGGCCCGTGAGGTGCTTGCTTTGAGGGTATGTGGTTTCCTTGACGCACACCGACCTATTCATACGGGTTAGCATCTTCTCAAGAGCAGAGCCTGCTTGACTAATTTCATTAATCGTCCCAAGGTCCCATGGGAGGGTCGGAGCGAGAGTGTTCTCACAACTGAGGCACGGTGAGACTGAGTCCAGTCCCAGGTTACACAGGGGTTACACAGAGTCCAGACTGGGGCTAGCAGAGCTCTGAGGTCTCAGGGTCCAAGCCTACTCACTTCTCAAGTTTATTGTAGAAAACAGTTAAAGACAAAAGAATCATATAGGCTAAGTAAAATTCTCTGGCTAAGTCTTTAAGAGGAAAAGCACTGTTAGACCCAACAGAAATGAAACTATACGTTCGCACAAAAACTACACAGATCTGTACACAAACGTTCATGGCAGCATTATTCATCATAGCCCAAACAGGGAAACAAGCCACACGGCCACAAGCTGGAGAATGGGTACCTAAGATGTGGCATCTCCGGACAATGAGATATTACTCAGGATATTACTTCAAGGAACCTCGGAGACATTATGTTTTTTAAGGGAAAAAAGCCCATACTGTATGACGCCATTTCAGACAGAAAGCAGACAAGCGGTTGCCTAGGCCTGGCAGGAGGTGGGGGGATGGGGAGTGATTGCTACTGTGTATGGGGTTGCTTCTACAGGATGACAAAAATGTTCTAAAATTAGTGGTGATGGTTGCACAATCATGTGAATACACTGAAACCATTTGACTGTTTACTTTAAATGGGTGAACTGTATGGTATGTGAATTCTATCTCAAACTTGTTTCAAAACCCAAACCATGGTTAATGAAATAATGAACCCAGTGACAGGGCTTCCCTGAAGGATGTGGTCTCACCCGTGGGCTCTGATCAGCTCGGGTCTTCTCCTGCAGAGCTCGGCCAAGACAATCCGAGGGGCAGGGATACAGATGGAAAAGACTGGATCCTTTGATTTCTCCACAGAGAGACTACACGAGGAGGAGTTCTGACGGCCTCTTTCCCGTGTGGATTACTTACAATTTTATGGAATCGATCTCACTATTCTGTTTTCATTTCTGGGTTTCAAGTCAGGCTTCAAAAAGCATTCTCCGTTCTAAGATTATAAATTTTATAGAACTTAACTAATGTTTTCATCTAAGGTTTGTCTTCTTACATTTAAATACTCAACCAAGGATCCAGGTTGTTTTTGTTTGTTTTGCCAAACAGATAGCCAGTTATTAAATCAGGAGTTTTAAATTTGGGGTTACGATGGACTTGGGGTATCTTGTAACTTCCAGGAATATAAAAAAAATGTGAGTGTGTGTGTGTGTATGTGTGTCTGTTCATTTTGGGGGGGAAAAGGGTTATAGATCTTGTCACATTCTCAGGGGTTTTGTGACTCACAGAAAAAAACCACTGAACTCTACATTTCATAACCTGGGGTCCAGGTGGACTGTGCACGTATATTCCAGTGCACGAGGCTGAATCCAAGCCAAGAGGACAATTATTAAACAATTACAGGGGAGGCCTGAGCAATTACTTCTGGGGAAAGTTCTCTGTCACACGTCTAGTGAGAGTTGTACCACCTTTTGGTTTGACGGCTTACTGAGGCAGAGAACAAGAAGTAACTCTCACGGGCTCTCCCTGGGCCTAGAAAACTTTAGGTTTTTATTCATCTGCTGACAGATCAGTGGAGCTAAATCATTTTAGCTGACAAAACTTGGGGCCTTCTGTCACAAAGAATTTGAGGAGGCTCATGGTCCTCAATATAAATGAATGATCAAGTGGAAATGAAACTTCCATGACAAAGAAGGTGGCAGACCCTTGTGTGTGTGTGTGTGTGTGTGTGTGTGTGTGTGTGTGTGTGTGTGTAGACTCATATATTCATGTACTAAATAGATATGTAACACCCAATGCATGCCAGGCATGGTCTAGACTGGGCTCCTCAAAGTGTGGTCCCCGGACCAGCAGTTTCACCATCACCTGGGTACTTGTTAGATGTGCAAATTTCCAGGTCCACCCCAGACCTCCTGAATTAGAAGCTTTGGAGTCAGGGCCCAGCAATCTGTGTCTTAATAAACGCTCCAGGCGATTCTGATGCACATCCATGTTTGAGAACCACTGGTCTAGAGACATCTAGGGATGTAATGGTGAAAAGACAGATGAAATCCCTGCTTTCCTCATGGAGTTGACATTCCAATGTGTGTGGTAGGGGAGGCAGGAAACAAACAAGTAAACAAATAACTGAAGATGACAATGTTCCGATGGCAGTATGGTCTATGAAGGAAAAGAAAGCAGGGGGATATGAAAGACAGTGATGGGGGCTGATTTAGAGCCAGTGGCCAGGAAAGAGGCAATCTGAAATGAAATAAGAATGATAAGCTATAGCTGGCCGGGCAAAGAGGGGCAGAAAATAAATGTGTACACTTTAGGTAGAGGGAATAGCAGATGCAAAGGTCCTGAGGCAGGACTGTATTTGGCCTAGATGAGTATTATGACTGGAACAAGTGAGCAAGGAGTTCATAGCAGGTGGAATTAGGGAAGCAGGTGGAGGGAGCAAGCTTAGCTTTTGTTCTTAGAATAAGTCAAAGGCAACGGACAGTTTTGAACAAATAGGGACATGATCTGATTTACCTTTCAGCAGGATCCCTCTGGAATGAACTATAAAGGGTTAGGGTAGAAGCAGGAAAATCAGCTAGGAGGATATTCCAATAACCCAGGAAAATGGTGCTTGGATGGACTAGACCAATGTGCAAAGATCTATTATTAAGGGAAATCCAAACAACAACGCAGGACACTGGGCCTAGTAAATTGTTTTTGAGCATATACACATACAGATGGATGAAACCATTTCCCCCCAAAGTTTCCACAAAAACTCCCCAGTTTCTCCTCTGGGGAGAGGAGATTAGTGAGGGTCATTTTAGAGCCTTCTGTATGTCATGCATTTTGGTCACATGTGTGAAGCATTACTTTTATGTAAAGATAAAATATTTTAAAATAAAAATTGAAAAACTGAGATCGAGGAAAACATAAAATAGAATAGGTGATGGGTGATCAATATCAGAGAGAGGAAGCCCACCTCACGTGGGTTAGAGTCCTTTCCGAGCACGGGCTTCTGGAGTCACTAGAGAGACAGGCCGACTATGGGCTGAGCTCCAGCTCTTGGATTATGACGGGATCAGGCTACTGCCCGCTTGAGAACCACCGGGCCCTGTTTCTGTCCTGCGGCTCTGATGATGTTTGTGGCTTTCAGGTCTCCTCGGGCAACTCATACAATTTCCTGTGAATGTCTGCTGCGTTTCTCTCTGCGCTGTTTGTCAAATCGCTCCCCTGACATCCTGGCAGTTGGTTCACCATGAGGCCAGCATGCCCTTCATTTAATTGCATGATTTGGCATAAACAGAAGGAAATACTTTGCCAGGAAAGAGAGTATAATGCAGCATCTGATTTCTCCTGTCAGCTGATTAGGATTTGTCGTGTCCCAACAAGGTCAAATGAAATTAGAAAGAAAATGCAGTGTGTCTGGTGTGTTTCAAATAACTGCATCATTTATGTAAACAGGACAAACGAAGGGGAAGTTTTAAAGCAAATATTGATTATCGACCTCAAGATTCAAGGCAAAAGAGGCCATTGCTTGTAGGTTATGCCTGGAGAGGAAGAATATTTATTGGGGGGCATTTTGAATTCTGCCGATTCTGTCATGCTCTGGGGTTCTGCTGTCATGTTGGTGAAACCAACCAGGGACGCCTGATTTTCAGAGGCACCGAGCACAGAATAAGTAAAAGCACAGCAATGCTGCATTCTACCTTTATCACCCTGCTACGCCTCCTAGAAGAGGTTTAGAGCCACTTTCTCTACGAGCAACCGCTCAAGGGCTCCACTGTGAGTCAATCTCTTAGGATGCAGAAGGAAAAATCTCACCTCTGGAACCAGCCACAACATTTTAGGTGTGGATGACTCTGGCCACAGCCACACCTCTGCGGATAAACCTACCAGGCTTCTCCTAGGGTTTCTGTGGGTCCTGCAAATTGTCATGTTCTTCTCCCAGACCCACCCTCTACAGGTTGTAACCACCGCAGAAATGAGACTACTTTTAAAAGTAGTCTAGGAGCTTTGAGGGAAGAGACGGGTTTTGTTACATGGTCTGTAGAGGATCTGGTGTCTTGTGGATGCTTAATGAGCAGCCCCACCAGCTATTATTTGCATGAACTATTTCCTGGCCCAGAGCTGGAAGGCTATTCGGAGGCCAGACTTTCAGGCAAGGCAACCCCCAAGTCCCTTCCCGTGCTAAATAACAGGCCAGAAAGCATTAACATGATCATGTCTCCTGAGTCAGAACATCCGAATGCGTATTATTTAAAAGATAAATTGAGATGCTTGACATGAAAGTTGAAGTAAATGTGAAATTTGTGGGATGTTAAGATGACATTTTTGAAAATTCGATATTGAGGGGAATTCTATTATAGTAAATACTTTAAGGAACTGAGGATTCATTAATTCCCATTATTTGGACAGTAACATTGCTGAATACCAGATATGCAGTAAAGAAATTAGTTTATATCAGTAGCTAGGGATTATTTTGTCTAAAAGCTGTGTAGGTTTGTTTTTTTTTTAACATCATTTCACAACTGGATGTCGTGGAGTGACTTACAGGTGTGATACCTGTTTTCGAGGTGCTCTCACACACTTCGGCGCACTGGATCATCACAACACGGCTGTCACCTTGCAGGGAAGATGCAGGTAGCAGAGCCTCATTCATCTCCTTTAGGAAGGAGAGACCAGGGAGCCCCGAGGAGCTGAGCTGCCCAGGAAGGGCCAACCACACCATGTGGGCAGGTTCAAGGGCATGACCCTGAGCTAGGGACACCTGCTTTTAGTCACAGCGAGGGCTTTAATTAGGGGTACAGCCTGGGTAAGACTCTGAGCTGCATCTCTGTCCTCAGAATTTTTGGTCTGCTATTTAATGGGCTTAATTTCCTAACAGAGTGTTCTTTAACTTTAAAATCCATCATTCCATGTACTGGAAGGTTAACATGCACACTGGATGTAGCACAATACTTCTCCAATACTGAGAAGATGATTGCCTGCAATATTGTTATCTCTCTGTGCTTCAGAAGGCCCTTTGGCAATGTTCAGATCCTCAGGAAGATTATTATTTTTTAAAGCCAATTATGAGTGCCTTTGAATACGTGCACATGGCAGTTCATGGAGGTTCCAGGTAATAAAATTTGGTGAAAATGACTTTTTCTGTACTTTTTAAGTCCCTTTCAGGAGAGCTGCGGCTCACCCATTATTAGAGTTAAGTGATGTGTGTGCTTCTAGGTCTCTGTCCCAGAGGATGAGCTTCTCTGAGACTCATCCCCTCAGAAGGCACAAATATGGCTCCGTGGATGCTACCTTCAGACGCATCAGAAGCTACCTGCTGCGTTTGGAGACCGGGCTTCCACCTCCACCTTCCAAGGGGAAGTGGAGAACAGAGAGCCTATTTCTAGTTCTCACAGGTCCACCTGTACCTGTCTATCTGAATCATCAGGTGGGTAGGCTTAGACACACACACACACACACACACACACACACACACACACACACACACACACTCACCCCTCCCAGGCTCAGATGCCTACCTAAGGAGGAGGGACTTTCATCCATCATAGGAAACTATTAATCATGTTTCCATTTAGTCTCTTCAAAGATACCTCCTGATCTGTATCTTCTTAATCCAATTTCCAGCTTCACTCCCTACCTTCTAGCGAGGCAGCTTCCTCCCTTCCCTCACTCTGTCCTGGCCAGTGGCATGAAGATGATGCCCAAGGTCCTTAAACGAAATCCCTGCCCCTGGAGCTGGGCTCACCTGAGGATTTGTTCGCCTAGCTCAGCAGTGACAGGCTCGACCACGGGTAAAGAATGACAGAAACGCTCGCTCTGCAGCCCCTTCCAGCCCTAGCCTGATGGCCATTGCCTCGAGTGGCTTTGCAACATGCCCTTTGCAAGGCGTGGCTCTAGGAATGGCACAGACAGACAGACACACACACACACACTCTGCCACACACAGACACCAACACCCTGTGTAGAGATGCCAGATGACAGAACAGAAAAGGACTCTTTCATCCAGCAGCCTTCTGATTCCAGAGGAGCGTCTCTGAGCCACGACCTGCTGTTTCCCTGACGACTGAGACTTCCAAATAAACAGGATTCTGCTCAGACAGGCCAGTAGTCCATTCGGCTCAGCCATTTGCCCCAAGACAAACCACGCTAAAATAACACCCAGGACAGTTGCTGCCGCTGTCTCTGCCTCCCTTCCTGGCCGGCCAATAGCTCTGCATTCCTGGGCCTGCAGCTGGAGTCAGAGCTGGGGGCACGCAGAGCTTTGTGTATGTCCCTGTGGGTGGGGTCCGCGTGGGCTGTTGTCTAAAGGCAGGTCCCCTTTGCTGACCAACAAGGCCAGCTAGAGACCCAGAGGCTGACATTCTTGGCCTCCCAACCTGCCTCCCCGCTTCCCACACAGCCCCGCGGGACTGGTAGCCGGCTCTGTGGCATGGTGTCTGGAGGCGGACCAGCAACCTGATGTGCATGCCACGGCCCGTCCCCTCTCCCCACACAGAGCTGCAGCAACTGAGAAGTCCAGAGAGCCGGCGTGGGGCTGCTGGGGAAGCAGCGGCAGCACAGTGACCGCGACACAGAGCAGACGACACCCGGCCGATTCCCCTTCCCCTTGGACAAAGAGGCACAGTCCTCAGCCTGCAAGTTTTTCAGGTAAGAATCTGAGTATTTGTTCTAGGGAACAAAGAGCAGCTTATATGCAGAGCTGAGGGGCTGTGTATGTGTGTGTGTGCACGCGGGTGTCCCAGTGCAAGGACAACAATGACGCGGAGATGGAAAAAAACTCGGGAAAAGTTAAGGCAGTAGGATGTTTGAAGCAGATCCCACTGGAACCAGCTGTCCTGCAAGGGCACCCAGAAGCTCCCCTCTGGCTGGGTTTGAACCATGCTGCAGACTGCTCTGGGGGAAGGGCTTGCTGATGGCACAGGCAGGTAAAAACAGCACCTAGAGTTTAGAGACTGTAAAAGTAATCATGTATCATGCTGCCCAGCACCTTCCTCCCTGCACTGCCAGGCTGGTGAGGACTGGAGGGGGCAGAATGTTCTCATTTACTAAAGTGCTGGTGTGGCCCTTTTGGTTCGGCAGGAGCCAAAATCTGTGTGGCTTTCGTGAGTCTGGCTGGCACACTCACTGTCTTGGGGAGCCTGGACGTTCAGCTGCCTCAGGAAGTCTGTTCACTGGGTGGGCACCTGAGATTTTATCAACATTTAGGTATGAAAGTCAGGCTGAAATATAGGATTAGCAGAATGCGAGAAGATAGGCTGGTATTCTGACGGCCCTCCCAGCCACCTGGATTATTCCTTACCTTCCTTCTGATCTTCTCAGAAAATCACATCCTCCTCTCCGTACCCTTGCAGACAGGCACCGCAGAGAAGGTGTGCGAATGGCTAGCCACACCCACGTCACGATTATATGCCCAAAGTATTCAAGGCTTCTAGAGAGGAGCACTTGACAAATTCAGACATCCAGGTCTGGGGTAGAATTCAGGCATTCAATCAAGTACCCATTTTTCAGAGACCCCAGAGGAACCCACCTCATCTGGGCACTCGGGTCCAAGAGCTCCCTCCGTGACTCGGCAGAATGTAAACACTCTGTGCTTTCTCCAGCTGTTTCAATCCACCCCCACTTTTCTGCATTCTTTTCTGCTTGGGCACTTTCCCTTTCATTCCCTACAGGGATGTGATTGTTTATGACTTAGCTCTGCGAACACCAGTGGGAGATGCAAGCATCTGGCAGAGGACGAGCCACGCACTGCGTGGGGCTGAGCCAGCCTGAGGCGGGCAGAGGGTTGAAAAGAAATGAGCCTAGCATTGCAAAGTGGTGTCCAGTGAGGCACTATCTGGGTGAATGAGTGTGGATTTTGGTGGAGACTGTGATTCACAGTCACAAATTCCTTTTTCCTTTGTTTTCCTTGTGTTGGTCATTGAGGGCTTCTGAGGAAAGTCCCCTTTTGAGTTGTATATCTGAAGGCAAGATCATCAACTTGCTGCCGAGGGCGGCTGGCGCATGCTGGAGACTTTCTTCTGTTGACCCTGCCTTTTTTAGTATGAGTAAATGAATTGGCAAGTGAGGTACTTAATCAAGAGCGAAGTTAATGCACAAAAAATTAAGACAGGAAACATGGAGATTCTTGTAAACTGCCTCCCAAATCTGGTGTGCAGACATACATATATGGCTTTTGCCTGGTTGCAAAAAGGATTTAAGGAGGCACTATCTGCTTCGTTTGGTGGTGTGACGTCACAGGCCAGGAGCATCAACCATGATGACTGTATTTGCAGTGGTGACGGTAGAGGGACATCATACACTCCTCTACCCTTAGTGAAGGGATGCCTGATCCCAGGACAGGGGGTGTGCTCACTGACTCTGCTGACATGCATTCTGTGGCCCCTGCGTCAACTATGGAAGATCATGGTGCTACCAGGCCTGCTGTACCAGCTTCTAGGAATCAGGGATGGTGCGGACCGGAAGGCACGCCCCTTCCACTCGATCAAATAGCTCTTGCTTGGCTAGTGCAATACTCCTTGATTTACACTACTAGAAAAATAATCTACAGTCACTGGTGCCACAGACATACCCTGTTTTAGATAAATCTAACACCTACACATGACACAAATTCCAGGCAAATGAGTTTTTTTCCTTAAAAAAGGATCCGCTAATCAGCAAATGTTCACTGGGTACTGCCCAGGTGTCCCACCTCAAGGTACCGCTGGATGAAGCCCACTCAACCACAGAGGAGGGAGGGCACCGACCTGGGTGCGCAGGTCACAGAGAATGGGCCTGGGCTGACAGGACATCCAACGCAGCTGGGAGGCAGAGTCCAAGGTATGCGGACAAGGACAAGCATCTGGACCAGTGGCCTAGAGGGAGAGAAGAAGAAGGAAGGGAACAGTAATTGTCTGATTCCTAAATATCACTACTTAAGAGAGGCAGCCTAACATAGTGACCAAGCGCATAGATTCTGCAGCTGAGCTCCCTGGAGTTCGAGTTCAGGCTGTGCCATTTATTAGTCCCAAGGCCTTCTGCCTCAGTTTCATCATCTGTAAAATGGGGGAATAACGTACCATCCTTGTTGGTGAAAGGATCAAATGAGTCATGCTCTTAGCACAGTGCCTGGCTTATAGTGAGTACTATGTGAGTATCTGCCATTGTTATTACTGAAAGGTGGGTCTGAAAAGGCTGTCCACAAGTCCATTTGTTCCAAAGTCCAAAGTGAGACTCCATGAGTGACCATTATGGCCACCTTTGGGGCAGCATGGAGGTGCTTTGGCTCTGGCATGGGTTTTGCTTTCATCTCGGAGCATTCAGAAATCGAAGCGCTTCTGTGTTGGTTGCTAGTGTTTCCTGAGCCCTTACTGTGTGCCAGGTACTCTGCCTGGCTTGACACACAGTTGCTCAAGACCACCTCTCTGACTCTGTCCGAGGAATGCTAGCGATGGGGGCAGGTGTGAGGAGCATGCCCGTCTTGCTCCAGGGCTGTGCAGATGTGGGTGGTCCTTCGGCCAAGACTCATCTCTGTCTCTTCAGGATCTGTGGTTTGCAAACTTTCACATGCATAAGAATCAGAGGGGAGCTTGTTTTAAAAATCAGGTAAATCCTGCACACAGAAGTCCTGATTTAGCCAGGTTCCCGAGGGTCCCAGATTCTGCATTTCCTGGGTGGGGCCCAGGTGATTCCGACTTTGGTCCATAGGCCACATCTGAAGTCTGACCATGACTCTGTTTCTTTTCTCTTCATTATTGTGAACAAGAACACAGAGTCATTTGGCCTCAGTGACCACCAGCTTCTTCCTGGTCCTCACCTTCTTCCGGAATGGCCATTTTCCTGGGACTCACCCCCCCCAATGGCAGTGAGGTGGACCACACACCACACCTCCTGCACCCTGAGTTATTACGTGCCCAGCACAGCGGCAAGCCCTTCATGCTTATCCCTCACTCAGTCTTCAGAGCCATCCCACTGGTCGGGAGCGGTCATTATCCACCTGTTACAAGGGAAGGGAAAGGCCCCACTGCTAGTGAGCGGCTAATCTGGGGTATGAATGCCGATTACCAGAGCAGTGGCATGTAACCTCTTGGCCAGGCGACAACTGGGGTTTTAGCTGCTTGTTAGGTCAGCCTTTCCCTTCTCACTCTTGGGTGTCTTTCTCTGGTTCACACTCCTCTCTTGTCTGCTTCCATTCCCCAGCTCCCACATACCTTCCTCAGAAGATGATGTGTCCCTGTGCTTCCCTACTTTTTTCTCCTTCAATAAATCAAAAAGGGTTGGAGCAATGGACAGGTGGAAGGCAGGCGTTACGAGTTGAACTATGTCCTCTCCTTAAATTCGCATGTTGAAGTCCTAACCCCCAGAATATCAGAACGTGACCTTATTTGGAGACGCCTTTACAGAGGAAATCAAATCTAAATGATGTCATTAGGGTGGGCCCTAATCCAGAATGACTGGCGTCCTTATAAAATGGGGAAATTGGGACACAGAGACACCTCTAGAGGGATGACGAAGAGATGAAGACACAGGGAAAAGACAGCCACCCCCAGGTCATGGACAGAGCCTGGAACAGATCCCTCCCTCACAGCCCTGGAAGGAGCTAGCAGCCATCTACAAGATGGAGCGAGGCCTGGGACAGCTCCTTCCCCCACCACTCTCAGAAGGAACCGGCCCTGCCGATACCGTGGTTTTGGACTTCAGGCCCCCAGGGCTATGAGGCGATACACTTCTGTTGTTTGAGACATGGTCTGTGGTACTTCCCGCGGGAGCCTAGCAGACGACTACAGTGGGAACCAGAGTCCTACATTCCCCCCGCAGGCCCTGAGTTTGGGGTGATCTAGTTGGAGGCCAACCCGTTATACCAAGCTATGACAGCGTTCTCTTTTCTTCAACTCGTGACTGTTCTTCTGTTGGCTTCAATGCTGTTCATGGGAGTCACAGGTAGGTCCAAGTCCCAGGAAGGAAGAAGGAATGAATAGCAAGGATGAGGAGGGAGGAAGGAAGGGAAAGTAAAGAAACAGAGAGGCAGGAAGAGGAAAAAGAGAGAGCGGGGACTGGAATGGGGGATACTTGAGGGACGCTCATGCCCACGGCAGGTCCAACCCACTTCCCTGTGGGAGGCCACCGGTGTGCCAGGGAGCATGTCGAACACTGGGGTACGACAGAGCCTGGAATGGATGGCCCCTACCTTCAGGAAAGCCGGAGGCCAGATAGGGACACAGACCTCGGTCACACAGTACTTTTCCTGAGCGTCTCGGGAAAGCAAATGCACTGCCCGACCCAGTCAGGGGGTCTGGAAAAGCTTTGGTGAGTTCGTGATGCCTGGGTTGAGATGTGGGGGACTGGCAAGGGTCCTCTGGGTGAGGGATGAGTGTTTCAGGTGGAGGGAGGCGTACTGCCAAGGTCACATGGGATGAGGAAGTGTGGCACCGCTAAGGAGTTGTGGAAAGGCCAGTGTGGCTGGAATGCAGGGAAGAAGAAAGAGGAGCTAGCCAGAGCTCAAGGCCCAGGACGGGGCTGGACCATGGCAGCTGTGCTGACGATTTAGGTTCTTCAAATGGGAACCACAGAAGGCCGGAGAAGGAAGCCATCCTGTATAGGGAAAACTTTCATCAGAGGGAATGCTGGGATAGAGATGCTGGCGGTGTGGTTTAGCAGCGGGTCCATCCTGAGGCCAGACATCAGGCTTTCTGAGCTCCCAAACTTGGGGCTGGCTGCATTGCTTCTCGGGACTTAAGTTCCAGGACACTTCCTAAAAATTGTTGTAGCCATGGTCAACCCTCAACAGAGTACATTCTAGGTGTTTGTCACAGTCCCACTGGAAAGGGTCAAATAGGGACATCTCTCTCCTGTCAGCGAGGTTGATTAGCAAGCTGGGCACCTCAGACAGGTTGACCAGGCAGCCCCCTGTTCGGCATCCTTTGGAGAACAAAGAGAGGCAGGCCCCGGAATATGACCTCTCTGCTTGCGTACTTGGCCTGAAGCAAGAGGAGCTTGCATGCATCCCGGAGGCTAATGATTCCGTGGGGCTGCCGAGAAGGGCAGAGATTCCGGTTGTGAAAAGGAAAGAAGTAAGGGCAGGAAGCCCTGAGGCTAACAGGAGTGAGAGTGGGCAGAGAAGTGTCTGAAAGGAGCAGGGCAAAGCCCAATGTTGCCTTATTCATGAGTTCCTGGGAGCAGCATCCAGCTGAGCATGGAGCCGGCGACTTCCAGCGTGGGGCCTGCAGCCCCCCTCCCACACACACAATCCCCATCGCTGGGATCCTTCTCGTCCATGCCCATCGTTGTGGGCACAGTCCGCACGGGAGGCCTTCGCCATATGCCCTGCCTGCCACAGAAAGCACTCTCTTCCTTTTTCTTTCTGAAGAGGTACTGGATTTGGCTAAGCAAGGATGTGTTCTCGGAGAAAGCGGAGCACACTTTGGAGAAGAGAGGTGATTTTCAGGAAGGTGAGTAAGCAGCCCAAGGCCTCTTGGCGAGCGAGATCCCCTGACTCTGCTCCTCTCACATCTCCCACCCACTCTTGCACCACTGGCCTCTTTCCTGTTCCTCTGGGGTGCCATGTCCTTGCCTGCCTCTCAGACTTTATGACTCTGTTCCATCTGCCTGGAATGCTCTACCCTTTTCTTCACATAGCAGGTCTTTTCCCCCTCGGGCCTCGCCTCTCTTGGGAACTCCCCAAAGAAGCTTTCTTTCCTGTCTCTCCCTCTCATGGCCTTTGTCCCAGTCTGGACTTTTCAATTTTTTAAAGACTTACTATTGCCCAACTTCCCCACTCATGCGGGCAGGATCTCATCCGTCTTGTTCCGTGCTGCATCCCTAGGACAGAGCCTCGCTACAGAGCAAGTGCTCAATAAATGTTGGCCCAAGGAATGAATGAGTGAATCATACAGTCTTGGAGTGGGAAAGCCAAGGTCAAGGACAGCAGTGGGATCTCCCACTCTCTGTTGCTCTTCATAGCTCTAGAAAGGGGGGCATCACATCTGAAAGCAAAGCTGACAAGTTTGCATCAAGTGCTTCCGACCCTGCCTTAGGGGAGCAGACCCCTCATGGGTCCCCATGCCACTGACTCTGGCTTAGCCAGCCTAGTCTCATCTCTTCAGAGAACTCACTTTGGTTGCCTGGAAAAAATCCCAGCTTAGTTGTATTATTCATGCTTAGAGATGAATAACGTCTTTTGGCTGATGGGCATCAAAGGCAAGTAAGGGATGTCAGGCACCTAGAAGGGAGACATCGATCTGGCGTATTCCGGCCCTCGCACCCATGGAGGCAGCTGGAACAGCGCATCTCTGCCTTCGCCATCAGTCAGATGGGAACAGAAGCAGTTTGCATTGATTAATCAATGTGTGCAAAGTGCTGCACCAATACTTCTGGGGACATAAAGAACCTCTAGAAAATGAGACTCTCCTTTTCCTTCCTCAGGATCTCTGTCAGGGTTTAGAAATGGCAACAGGAGGAGAGCTGAGATGAAGGCTCCAGTCACTCCCTGGAGCCCACACAGAGCAAGTCTGCAGCCCAGAGAACATTCCCCCAGTTCAGAGTCACGGGCTAGGTTGGCCCAGGCTTCTCAGCCTTTAGTGATAAGGAATTTCAGTTACAGGAGCAAGCACAAAATCTTCGCTCAGGTGGCCATAAAATACTTGCTCCATTCTTCCCAGCTGGTCCTGGATGCCTTTGTGGAGGGCTCTGGAAGCAGAGTTCCAAGTGCCTTGGAAAGAGAGTAAGCAGAGAAGCCCAAGATTCATCTCACGGTTCCAATTCCGCCCCCAGTCCCCCGATCTCATTACCCTTTCACTAGTTCAGAGTGATAGTCTGTGGTGCCTAATGGTAGGGGAGCAAAACGGTCAAGGGCATGGACTCTAGGGTAAGGCTGGCTTTGAATTCTGGCTCTGACTCTCAACAGATGCATGGCCCCGGCCAACTTCTCCATTTCTGTAAAACAGAACAGGGGCACCTGTTTCCTGGGGTTGCTGCCTGGAGTATGGGCGGTAATAGAGGCGAAGTCCATTCTGTGTTACATTATCAATGTTAGGTGCTGCTCTCTCATAGGGTTGGGTTAAGACTTTAGTGAGACAGTCTGTGTAAAGCACCAAAAATGTTTTAGGATGTAACACACAGCACACTATTTGCCCAATAAAATAGTAATTATTGCTACTGACAAGTCTGCAGTCTGGCTAAGGCTTTTTTAGAAGCCTTTGTAAGAATTTATTTGATCTAAAAAAATGTTCCTGGGACATGAAGGTCACCTGCTGTCCTGCTCTTCTTCCACCAGTTTTTTTGTTTGTTTGTTTCAAGGGACAATTGTCACCCTGTGCTTTCTCAGCACTCTAAAATCTCGTGTCAGGAACCCACAACTAGCCAAGGAAGCCAGAGAGCCCTTGAAGAGCTGAAGCATGGAACAGACACAGGCCACTTGCTCAGCACTTGTAGGCTGTGGGCGTTTCCAACAAACAATTAAAGGGGTCAGCTTCAGCAGGCTCCTTCTGCTCAGTTCACAAAACGGCTTTTGGGATTCCCACCCATCCAAGGGCGTGAGGTTCTTCAGGGCACAGACTCCTCACAAATTCTGCTCTAGCACCCCGGTCCGGGACTTTGAGCTTAAGTTATCTGAAAGTCCGACTGCTGGGATGAAAGCGACAAGCTGGTGTAGGCTGGACTGGCCCGGCTTTTGCATTCAGGCTGTCCACTGCTCCGTCCCTCCCTCCTGCATGACCTTGCGTAAGGAACTGGTGCTTTTTATACTCTGGAGTCCTTCTACAAGAGCTGCCTCTAGAGAGTGGGGTGGAGGTTAAGTGTGGTGTGTAGAGCTCCAGCTGTCTCTCTACACGCCTTCCTTTGTGGCCTTCCTGACCATCACATAGCTGTGGATATGGAAAAACCCCAGCGGTAATCAATGAGTTAAAGGCTTGCCAATATTCGTTTGCACCAGGTGACCGTGAGCACATCACTTGGCTTCTGGAGCAGCACAGAGAGATGGATTATGGGAAGGGGTCCAGGCCATAGTCTGAAGGAGGGGATGCTGGCAGCCCCCACACTCAGCTCAGCCCATCCTTGCATCACGGGGCCCAGGCCCACATTATGGATTTCCAGCCCACTGCTCCCCTGGGATGTCAGACTTCTCACGAAGACCTGAAGATTGATGGTCTTCCTTAAAGGAGGGGGACCCCTTCCTGACCCACTCTGAACTTCCCCAGATGCCTCTCCACCTCCCACTGAGGCCCCAGGATTTAATGCGCAGCTGGTTCAGGGTGGATCCAAATGGAGGCAGCGCACATGGGGGGAGAGCGTTTCCAAGGCGATGTCCGAGTTGTCTCTAGTGACCCGTTAACCTGACCCTCCCTGCCTTACGCTGCCCCAGAACTGAGCCAAGCCTTTGGAGGGTGGATACACCTTAGGATGTCTGGCTGGGGCCCTACTGTGGTGGGAGGTTCGGATCCCACGCTGGGACGGGCCCTGGGGAAGGTCAGGGGGAGGGTGAGCCAGAGCAGGCTTCATCGCCTCTGTTACCTCCTGGCCTTTCCTTCTGCTGATGGAATGGCAGTCAGATGTGGGGTGTGGAGGCCCCTGTTTCAGTGATTGTAAAGAACATCTCTTCAAAAGAGCTCTCAACATGTCTTATTGTAGGATGGAAGCAGAGCCTGAATTGGCTACTTTAAAGTCTTTTTATACTGTAGATCAAGAGAAAGACCTCTGGTGACTAATTAGGAGTCCTACATTCGTCAGACTATTACAGCCCCAAAGTCAGTGTTTCCCCGGAGTCAAGGTCCCTTTCTCTTCCTGGCCAGTCCCACATCCTGCTGGGCCTGCGTTGGCCGCTCATGTTTCTCATTATCTCTCCCCCATCCTCTTTAAAGGCTTCTCACTCCACCCAGGGGTTTTATTTTTAAAACTTGCACAGTAATGCTAGGGCTGAGCAGGACACACTGCCCACATTCCCAGGAAACTGGGCTGCCTGGAAAAGCATCCCCCTTTTCAGAGACTTCCTTCCGTCGTCCCTCCCTCCCTTCCTTTCATATTTATGGGGCACCTTCTCTATGAGGGGCTGTGCCAGGAGACACGACAACAAAGGGAAAGATCCAGTCCCTGTCCTTGGGGAGCTTCCTTTCTAACAGGGTAAGGAGCACCAGGGATAGGCACATACACACACACAAAGTAAATACGGGAAATAGGTAGAAATTTGTTCAGATCTACTCTATAAAAGGGACAAAAAAGGCACTGGAACAAGAGAAGCTGTTACAAATCAGGTAGACAGGGAAAGCCTCTCTAAGGTGGTGGCACAGAAGAGAAGGCCAGAGGAATGAGGGGCGTCATGCATGCAAAGAGAAAGGCTAAGACTATTCTTTGTGGAAGGAAGACTAGGGGGTAAGGTCCTGAGGTGAGCAAGTGCTGGTGTGTTCCAGAATTCCAACAGAAGGCCAGGATACTTCAAGCACCGTGGGTAAGGAGGAGACATGCTCAAAATGGAGAAGTGTGCAAAGAACAGATCACGCAGAGATGTGGAGTCATGTCGAAAGTTGGGGCTTTTGTCTGAGGGCAGTGGAAAGCCAGCGGGGATCAGAATTAGGAGCTGACATGCAATACTTGACATTTTAAGACGCTTATCAGGTTGTGAATGGAGAACAGACCCTAAGAGGGGCAGGAGGGAAGGCAGGGCATGAGTTAGGAGGTCTCAGAATCGTGCAGAAAGGAAATGATGGTGGCTAGGCTGGAGCCAGGCAGTGCCACAGCTAGAACCAGGCAGACTCTTCCACGAATTAGCCTGCCACTGGACATTCTCCTTCCAAAGGGTCCTAAGTATCCCACAGTCAGAAGACAGAATAGAACACCAAGCCCCAAAGTCAAGAGGTGGTCAGAATAAGCCATAAAAGTTTAGATGTCCTATTGCCTATAACTAGCCAGATTTATTAGGTTTCCAAACCCAATTAAGTAAGATCCTTGTCCAACATTGGCTCCCACGGTTTTCTGAAAGGTGTATACATTCTCCTTTACACCATGGCAGCTCTCTCTGTCCTTTACAGCTTTGGCTTGGATATGAGACCAAATGGCTTTGACTGGGTGATCCCACCTACACACAAAATCCAAAGGTGACTTTATATGCCCAAAGGACCCAAACAGTGGTCTCTGCTGTCCAAGAGAAACACAACTGTTTATACTCTTTGGAAGAGAGGAGAAGAAAAACAATGCGGAATAGCAATGTATCCGTTCTACATGCGGTAATAATAATAACAACATGACTCGTTGTGTACCTCAAGGCACTTTACTTGTAACTCACTGAATCCTCCAAGAGACGGATGAAGCAGGTACCACTCTTAGTCCTGCTCACTGGTAATGGCACGAAGGCTTAGGGGGCAGTGACGTCTGCTGGTGCAAGTGGCAGAGTCAGGGCTCGGGGCTGGTTGGCCCCGACTGGCTGAACAAACTCCTAACGACCAGGGCTTAGGGCTGCCTGCTCTGTGACGACTCTGTCTTAAAAACTACACTGAAGGAGATCATCTAAAATGTGAGTGGAGCAGGGATATCAGTAGATTTTCTTTTTTGGTTTTATTTTATTTTCTAGTGTTTGGAATACATAGAGCCTGGTACATAGTGGATGCTCAAAAACTATCTGTTTCCTGAAATTGTTGGGTTAATGAGTATGTGTTTACTTAAAAATTATCTTTACATCATTAATATATTTCATTATAGGAAATGTAGGCAATACCAGAAAAAAAATTTACCCATTATTCAGAGATAATCATATTAAAATATTGGTGATATTGATACCTTTCTAGTCCTTTCCCTGTGTTTCTGTCTGTCCATCTCTATCTACCTGTCTATCTATGCATATAGATAGTATGTGTGTATAAAGGAAAAATGGGATCACACAGCTCTCTCTTCCTCGGCGCTGCCTGTGGAGGTGGCAGCCATCTGTTACTGGGCATCACGGCTGCCCTCAGACCTCTGGGTGAAGCCCAAGATCATTAAAAAGAGGACCAAGAAGTTCATCCGGCACCAGTCAGACCGCTATGTCAAAATTAAGCGCAACTGGCAGAAACCCAGAGGCATTGACAATAGGGTGCGCAGAAGATTCAAAGGCCAGATCTTGATGCCCAACACTGGTTACGGGAGCAACAAGAAAACAAAGTACATGTTGCCCAGTGGCTTCCGGAAGTTCCTAGTCCACAACGTTAAGGAGCTTGAAGTGCTGCTGATGTGCAACAAATCTTACTGTGCAGAGATTGCTCACAATGTCTCCTCCAAGAACCGCAAAGCTATTGTGGAAAGAGCAGCCCAGCTGGCAATCAGAGTCACCAATCCCAACGCCAGGCTGTGCGGCGAAGAAAATGAATAGAGAGCTTGTTGTGCACGTCATATTTGTGTTAATAAAACCATAAAACCTAAAAAAAAAGAGGGATCATACAGTATTTATGGACGTTTACTTTTTCACTTAGTGATATATCATGGATAGTCTCCATTCCATTTTATATTCTTTTAAGAGTTTTTTTTTTTTTTTTTTTTGAAAGAGAGAGAGAGCACAAGCAGAGGGAACAGAAGAGGGAAAGGGAGAAGCACACTACCCGCTGAGCAGGGAGCCTGATGGGGGCTCCATCCCAGGACCTGAGCAAAGGCAGACTCTTAAGTGACTGAGCCACCCAGGTGCCCCATTTTATATTCTTTTAAAAGAGAATTCTTCACAGTGGCAGTGCATACCCCTAGAATTTATTTAATGAGCCCTCTCTTACTGGATATTGTTTGTAGTACTAATATCAATAATGCTTTATTGAACTTCCTTTCTAAAAAATATTTATGCATATCTGTATTACTATTAAAGAGAAAATGACTATGTATTGAAATACAAAAGGGAGAAAGACACTTATCTAGGGGGCTCTTTTGGGTAGGCCAGCTAGCATATTTCCAGCATCTGTCCTTCAGAATCAAAGCGGAGGAGATGTCATTTACAATACTCTCCACTTTCCCAGTCTTGTCAGTACTCACCTCTCAAGTAAGTCTTTGGTGCCACTGTGTCACCATGCAGGTACGTTAAGAAAAATCCCAGTTGCGGCTACAACGTGGGCCCTGAAGTCAGGCAGCTGGCTGTCTGTTCCAATCCTACCCTCACCAGCCGCCTGACTCCAGGCAAGTTCATTTTTCTGAGCCTTAGTTTCTTCATGTGTAAATGGCATATACCCCAGAGGATGCAATGAGGTAAATCAGGCAAAGCTCTCTTAAGCATCTGCCCAGCCTAGAATGAATGCTCAGAAAATGATGATTTCTATCAATATGAAAATAGAGAAAGACTTTTCTCACAGGTTCAGTGCTTTGGAAAACTCCTGACCAACCTACAGTGCAGGATCCAAGTAAAATGAACTAAAAAAATAAAAATAAAAATCACTCAACATATACCCTCTGGCTATATTACCCTTTTACTCTTTGTGTGTCTGTGTGTGTAAGACTAAATTAAAAAACAATTAACTTGGGGCGCCTGGATGGCTCAGTCATTAAGCGTCTGCCTTCTGCCTTTGGCTCAGGTCATGATCCCGGGGTCCTGGGATCGAGCCCCGCATCGGGCTCCCCGCTCCTTGGGAAGCCTGCTTCTCCCTCTCCCACTCCCCCTGCTTGTGTTCCCTCTCTCGCTGTCTCTCTCTCTGTCAAATAAATAAATAAAATCTTTAAAAAAAAATTAACTTTCCCCCCCTTCCTTGCCAAGAACCAGGTTTGTTGGATTAGGGATATATTTAAATTCTGTTGTTCACAGCTGCAGTTAGCATTTAGCCAGCTGTGTTTTATAAATGTCTATCCTAAAATAAAAACAAAGCAGGCAAAAAAAAAAAAAAAAAAAAAAAAAAAAAGGCAGGACCGTCTACAGCAATCCTAAACTGCTCTAAGTCTTATATAACAAAACAGAAAATATCTAACCCCTAAAACACAGACCACAGAAAAACCACCCTGACTCGTATACTGTACATTGTTAACCCAGACACACTGTTGGCACGTAGTAGGTGCTCACTGAGCCTTGCTGAATATATTTCTTGAATATATGTTTTCCTTACAGACAGCAAGCTGTTGAGAAATAAATCAGGATATTCATTACATCCAAATACTGTCAGAGGGGCAGAAGAAGATGATAGATGATTGAATGAACAGATGCTTTTTGAGTTTGTAAATTGAGTGTTTGGGAAACTTTATCCTCCTAATTCGTGGCTCTTGAAATATGTTTATGATCCTGGTGGAACTGTCTAGGGCTTTCTCTAAACTGCCATCAGAGAGAACACATAATGATAAAGCACTTCTGATGGGCTGGGCCAAACTTTTCCATTTTTGTCTAACTCCAGGCAATGCTCGACAAAATCTTTGTGTAGGTGTAAGAGTGTATCCTCCATATCAAAATGGCTCTAGAGAGCATGGGTAACACATGTGGTTGTAAGACAACCCCCCGCTGGGCCAAGATATTAATTACAGAGTGAACCCCTAAAACCAAATAACTATGAGGTACCCCACAATTTCCAAATAACTAACAGGAAGTGGTGGAGCTGTCAGCAACCCCTGCTCTGGGGTACTTCTCTCTTCATAGGCTTTGTGGGTGTTGGTGGACCGCCCTCCATGCATGAGAGCTCGTGCTGTGGGCGATTCAAAGACAGCATGTGTCCTTTCCTCTCATAACATAAGCTAGTGGAGGAGAGAGACAAGCCATCAGGTCGATGGAATCCTAGAAAGAATGAAATAATGGCTAGGCGAAGCATTCCATGGGTCCTGGAAGAAAGGAAGGGCCCTACTTACTGGAGATATCATGGAAGGCTTTGCAATAGAGGTAGCATTCGATAGAGGCCTTGAAGGATGAGAAGAGTTGTAATTAGCAGCCATCAGAGGGGAAGGGCCTTCCAGGCTAAGGGAAGGGTCTACACCAACCATGAAGGCTTGAGAGTCCCTGGTACGCCACAAGGAGGGGGAGCACCGCAGCCTGATGAGATGGGGAAGGATGTAGGAGAGGGGGTGCTTTTCAGACCACATGCAGGGTCACGGAAATGCTTTGCCACAGGCTTTGGGCCTGTCTAGGAAGTGGGAAGCAATGGAAGGTTTCTGATAATGGAAGCAACGACGCATTCAGATCCTCCTCCGGAAGAAGGACCTCAGTGACAGCGTAAGAAGTGATCAGAACAACAGAGCTTGGAGGCGGGAGACCTATCCTACAGCTCTGTCTGCCATTTTCCACCTGTTGAACCTCTGAAGTTTTGCACAGTATGGACCAGTGCCAGCTTTCGCCTTGAATGCTGTGACCCTGTGCCTTGGGCCTGTGCCCCGTGGCTTCTCTGAGAGAACTGTCACATATTGTGGATCTGAGAACGTGGGGCACCCCCCAGGGTAGCCGCCTCTGTTCACTTCTCTCCTCAGGTTCCAGGTTGATCTCCCTTGAATATCCCACCTCTCCCCTCTGCTCCGACTCTCCTGCACCTGCTTCCAACTCTGACCTCTCTGCAGAGCCCTACCTCCACAGCCGGCCCCACCCTCAGCTCCGTAGGGATGGGTGACTCGTTTTAGATGCAGCACATGCCCTAGGGAGCCCCCCTCTGCTCTGTAGAGTGGGATTCTTCTGGTCACATCCACTCTGTCAGTGAACAGCCTCTCTATTCCTGTCTCTGTCCTGCGCACCCACCCCCTGAGTTATCTGATGATTTCTATGTTGAGTTCTGGTCATTTGCCAAATCCTCCTCATTGTCCGCCCCTGGTGGTTTGGACCCATCATCCCCCTTCTACTCTCACGGCTCTAGTTTAGGACCTCCTATTTCCATTCAATAACTATTGATGGAGCACCAGGGACCGTGTTGAAGATGCGACAATGCAGAGGAAGCAAAGCACATGGCCCCTGCCCTTGACCAGCGTGCACGCCAGTGAAGATGATGAGCAGTAAAGAAAGGACTTGAAGACTGATTAATTTTTCGGGGATGGAAACACAGAGCACTGTGCCCCTTGGCCTTGGCTCTGCCTCTGCCCTGCCCTCTCCCACCACCAAAATTTTCCCACAATATGTTACCAGAAGCATCTTCCAAATTCCCTTCTCAAAAATTTCCACTGGCTCCCCAGTGCTTGCAGATAAAAGTCGAAACTCTTCAGAATGGCATTGAGGTCCTCTATGACCCGACTCCGAATGAGTGTGAGGTGACCCTAGTCACCTGCACATCCCCCTGCCCAGCAGCACCCATCCCTCTGCGGGGAGACCACCTCTACGCCTGGGCCCCTAGCGAAGCCGTCCCCTGATCCCGCGTCCACATGCGCAAAGCCTCTCTGTCCTTGTGGCTGAGCAACCACAGCTTCTGCCACGTCCCCCTGGACCCCGTCTTCCACAGGCTCTCACGCTTCCATCCTGCTGCTTACCACGGTCTGTCTCATGCACGATTTCACTTCTCACCCTCCATCAAGCACAGGGAGTTGGTCTTATTCATTCTGAATAATCCTAACAGCAAAAATCATAGCTAGAACTATGAGATGCTTTCCCTGTGCCGGGAGCCCTGTACTTCACTCGTGTTACCTCGTTGCATCCTTAAAGCAAGCACGTGGGGTGGGCAACATCCCTGGTCTCCTCGTGCAGGTAAGCTGACTTTCTGGGTTTAAATCCAGGAATCCTGACTGCAGAGCCCATGCCTTTGACCACGATCCCACCTTTATTCCTTTACTGTGTTTTGTTAGGTCCCTTACACTTAGTAAGGGTGGCTCGATTAAGTGCATGGGGACAGTGACTGCCAGAGCAGTGAAGCTCAAGGTCATGCTGTAAATCATAGTGTCTGAGAGATGGCAAATGCAAAATGGTTAGTGGCCATGTCTTCTCTTCGGCATATTAACTAGGAAATAGAGGAGATTTTCAGAGGAAAGCTTTTTTGACTGATGGAGGGCAAAGGACTGGATAGCAGCTAGTTGCATCCCTGCTTGGTTTAATCTGGTTTGATTTGGGTGGTGACACACCCCTCTCACACAGCCCTGCTGCACTGGGTGCCCAGAGCAGAGCACTTTCCTCTCACGCAGTCACCGGATCTCTGCCTGAGCCTGTGAGATGTTTAACAAGGGCAACAGCCTCTCCCCAACTCACTGGACTGGACCTGTCTGTTTCCTTAAGGGGAGAGGTGTGGAGCCCAGGTCCCCCCCCCTGAGGGCCTGCCCTGCTCTGCTCCAGGCAGACCTGCCTTTGTGAATAAGGGCAGGCAGGCAGGACCTCCGTGGCATCCTAGCCCATGGGAGCGGGGCCAGAGGGGAGAGCAGGATGGGAAGGGTGGGAAAGGGGGAAAGCTGGTTGCCCAGAGGGCTGTACACAGACAGCCACCAGTGGGCCAGCCAGCATGCTTCCTCCATCCTTTGTGGGCGTGAACAGGGAGCGTCGCCCTGGAGAGCCTGGACCAATGTGGCCCCAGGTCCCAAAACCTGACCACACGAGGCACTCAGTCTTCAGATCCCCCCAAGAGAAGACCTCTGTCGTGTGGACAATTGGGAGTGAGAGAAAGCCCACTCCTTTCTTTCCATTGCCTCTCCCCATTAGCCGGGGAAGAACTACAAGGTGGGTGGCCTTTCTTTGCTTTATTTCTTCCCCTGGCTAGAGTTTGGCTCATCTTGCTGTAGTCTAGACAACTTTATAATGCCACTTTGTCTTCCATAGCCTGGCTTAAATGCCACATTTGGGGGGGGCGGGTTGGGAAACATGTCTGAGGGTATACAGATGGACAGATAAATAGGTAAATGTTGGGAGTCTTGTCTAACACACTGGGCTTTCCAGTCTCTGATTCAAGGGTGCCCCAGTACTGCTGCATTGTGTGAAACCCTATACCCCAACCCAGCCAGCACACTGCACTATGTCCTTAAGATTTTTAAGTGAGCTGAAACAAGTTCCGAGAGGCTAGGCTTTTTTTGGCATGCTCCTTAGACCATGAGAGTCATTCTGTTGTGTTGCAAACCCAGTGAAAAGTCCTAATTCCACAGCTTCCCCAAGGGGCATCTGGAGGGTCCAAGATGCTGCTCCGGATCCAACTCTGTGATAACCAGACCTTGAGGGGAAACCAGTGTTGTCAGAGAACTTTCATCAAATGCCATGCTGGAGTGGCTCGTGCAACAGTGCAATTCTGTTGGCAAAGGTGTACATAAAAATCTGGGTTTTCCTGATCCTGGGATCGATGCAAGGAGGCAGGTCAGCTCTTAATGGCGGAACAAGGTAGGTAGATTGTGGTGGGGGGGCGGGGTGGTGGTGGGGTCTCACCTCAAAAGAGAAAGGCTCGCCAGAGAGCCAACCTGGAGAAAAGTCATTAGTTCTAGCTTGGGTCCTCATGAAGTGAGGAGAAATATCAGGGATAAAGAAAGATGCTGGTAGAGCCTATCTGCCCGGGAGCCTCTGCAGCCTCCCCAGAGGAAAGCCTGTTTATACCACTTGGAGAGTGCAAGGCTCTCAAGACTGTGGGGAACTTCGGATGGGAAACACCAGGGGGATCTGAAGATACGGGGAGGCTCTGGTGTGTGAGTTATTTATGTGGTACACAGATCCTGAGTGATTTTGATAAGCCAGACTCATTAGGTAGAGGTAAAAGGGTTTGAAAAAAACATGCATTTACATGTAGGCTACTGCATATTGAGGGAATTCCAGCAAGGACAGAGGCAGACCGCTGGGTGAAGTGACCGACGGTGCAAGAGGAGACAGGAGGATGATGGGGCAGAGAGGAGGCTCGTTGAGGGGAGCTCTTGGGTCACTAATTACTTGGGAAAACCTGGGGTTTGTGGTGGTCTTTTCCAAGGGAGATGAGCCAGCCCTCTTCCCAAGGCAAACAGTTCCTAAAGTAATGTGTCCAAAGGGGCCAAAGTCCTGAGGAGGGGAGTGCTGGGGAGATGGAAAGCTGGCTCAGGAAGGAGGACGGCAGCTGGGGGAGAGCATGCAAGGTGAGGCCGCAGTCCTAGATACACACCAGCGCAGAACAGGAGTGCCAATTTGGGTTCTGAGATCCCTTCCTGCTGAGAGTCCCAGTTGGATGTTTTGCAGCGGGACTCCCCAGGTAGTTCAGGAATAATAACAGTAACACTTTTTAGAAAATGTAATCTGGTTATATAAGGTAATGCTATTATTTAATTATTAGTCTCATCATCATCATTATTCAATGTGTATGCAGTGCAGCACTGTGCTAAGCCCTTTACAGAACCCTACACCGTTTTATCCTCACAAAACCCTAGGAGGGTAGGTAATATTGTTATCCCCCTTATAGAGGAGAGGGAGAACTGAGGTTCAGAGAGTTGATGGTGCCTAGCCCCAGTCTCATGGTGAGCAGCAGCCAAGTCAAGACTTGCCCTCAGTGGGGCTGACTCCAGGGGCCAGGCTCCTGTCCCCGGGGAAAAGGTTCAACCCACCTAGAGTCAAGAATGAAACCTGTAGACATTGACGGAGCCATGAATCTAGCACAGGTAGAATAACCAAAAACACCCCAACTGCCTCTGACGAGATGTCTACCTACTTCCATATTTTATTAAACTTAAGACACCATAAATTGAAAGGTACACCATCATTTTACATACCACCATGAAAAAAATGCTGTACTTCCTGATTCTAGAGATGTGAAAATACCCAAAGAAAACTGCCCCCAAGGCTTGGGAAGTGTTTTAAGTGCCATACTGTGCTAGGAGCTGTGGCCCTACTATCCCATTTCATCCCAACCACAGCCCTTGCTTATCGCTCCTGCTTTTACAGGTGAGGACACAGGCCTCAGTGCAGCGAGGCCTGAGCACGTGGTCAGTGACACAGAACCCGGGAGCCACAGAGCCTCGGCGGCTTCCTGGGCTAAAATGCCTGCCCTTAACCAGGAGGCAAGACTACCTCTGAAGGAGATGGGCCATCTTTGTCATCTGTTCTTTCTGGTGGGTGGACAGCTGGGCAAACCAAAAACACGATGGAGGTGCCTGGCCTCAAGAAAAAAGAAAACCTCGCCTTGTTCCTCTTCACAGGGTCATCTGTGCCTGGGCTCACTCCAACTCCCGAGCTCCCCTGAGCTCTGGGACTGTGTCCTCTAGTTGCAAAGTCGGCCAATCCCTTTAGGAAGATCCTCCAAGATCTACTCATTCATTTACAGCTCATAAGCTTCCTCAGTCTTGGGTCTTTCTCTGACCCATCTTTCCCTTTTCCCCAAACTCTAGTGAGTAATTTGCGCTAGATTCTGTACCATCATCCTTGACCCTGAACCTTACTCTGCCCACATCTTCCTTGTCTCCTCCCATTTCTCCAAGTATCTGAAGTCTCTGACCCTGCCCTGCCTTGTGCAAGAGCCATGGTCATGTCTTAATCAGTTCTTAGCCCTGTTTCACATCTCCTTCCCATTGGAGGTGTTCTAGAAACCCTGCATATTAAAATGAAAACATGGGGCAAAAGAGAGGTGGAATGAGGAGGCTGTAGGTGTGAGGGAAGTCACCTAGACAAGTTTTCTTACTTTCATCTTCAACTCCAAGACCGCCATCACCCACCATGGGCTGTGTATCTACAAGCCGGCCTCTTCGGTTTCCCAACTGTGTCGTCATCGTATATCTCGTTGCTCTCTCTTGACCTCTTGGCTGTCCTTCCCATAACTTTCCATTGTGAAGAAGGCGGTTAGACCGTAATGGTATCTTCCCCATCTCTTTGAAACACCCTTGTTCCCTCCCCTCCCAGCCGCTGAGTCACTCTTTCCCTTCCTATCTCTTCTTGAGGACTTCCCAACAGTGGACAGGGAGGATGGTGCTTGGCACTTTCCCCTTTCCCGGTATTACTCCCCACCTCAACAAAAACTTAAAATCACAACTTGGAACTGCCTCCGTGGAACCAGCAAAATCACTGGCAAACACCCATTTTCTTTTTTTCTGGATTGACCTTCTACTCACTCATCCTCTATCCTCCAGAATCTTTTTCTTTGCATGACTATCTCCACTCAGCCCAACTTCCCACAGAGCCCCAGTAAGGGGAACTTGAACAGAATTTCCGCTTTCAATATTTGCAAATCTTTAGTGAATGTTAGATATTATTTGCTTTCAGTGTTTCATCCAAGTGCTAAACCTTCTCGGTAAAGGCTTCCTCTGCTGTAAGTTCCCCCAGCGCAGAGACACGTCTGCCTCATTCATTCACGCCACACACCATGAGGCCGCAGTAAATACATGCTGAATGAATGACGACTAGCAGTCATCGCTGGCCTTCTGTGTGTCCGTTTGGTATGTGAGCCCCATGAAGGCATCCGTTCATTCAACAACTATTTACTGAGACCCTACCGTGTGCCAGGCCCTATGTTAAGCATGGTGGATGTACCAATGAACAAAACACAAGTCCCTGCTTTCTTGGAGCTTACCTTCTAATGGAAAATAACTGTTTAAAGATCATTAAATAGGTGTCCAGCTACCTAATATCAGACTCTAATAAGTGTGTTGGGAGAAAGTCCTGAAATGACTGGAAGTTGAACTCATATTTGTCCTAGGATACCGAAGGAACTGGGAAAGAGGGATTCAGTTGGCAAATGAGATGAGCACATCTTTTCACAGCTTTCTTGAGATAACATTTACATACCACACAATTCACTCACTTAAAGGGTCCAACGCAACGGCTTTTACTATATTCACAGAGTTGTGCAACTTTTGCCACTATATCCCTTCAGGACATTTTCATCACATTAAAAATAACCCACACCTATTAAGCAGTCACTCCCTATTCTACCCTCCCCCAGCCCCTGGCAGCCACTAAACTACCTTCTGCTTCTATGAATTTGCCTACCCTGAACATTTCATACAACTGAATCATACAAAATAGAGTATTTTGTGACCACCTTTTTCCACATTGTGTAACAATTTCAAGGTCCGTCCGTGTTGTAGCATGTTATCAGTACTTCATTCCTTTTTATAGCTTAGTAATATTCCACTGTGTGGCTACACCATGTTTTATTTACCTATTCATCATTTGATGGGCATTTGGGTTGTTTCCACTTTTTGGCTATTTTGAATAATGCTGCTATGAACATTCATGTACATGTTTTTGTATGAACGTGTTTTCATTTCTCTTGGGTATATCCCTAGCAGTGGGATTGTAGGCTCATATGGTAACTCTCTGGATTAACCATTTGAGGAACTGCCAAACTGTTTTCCAAAGTGGCTATACTGATTTTACATTTCCATCAGCAATGTACGAGGGCTCCAATTCCCCATATCCTTGCCAACACTTGTTAGTGTATACATCTTTTGATGATAGCTATCCTAGTGGATGTGAAATAGTATCTAACTGTGGTTTTGATCTGCATTTCCCTCATGGCTAATGATGCTGAGTATCTTTTCACATGATGAGAACAGAGTTGACACTTGAACAACATGGGGGGGGGGGCTGACCTCCCAGGCACTCAAAAATCCATGTATAACTTTTGATTCCCCAAAAACTTAACTACTAATAGCATACTTTTGGCTAGAAGCATAAATGATAACATAAACTGTCAACACATATTTTATATATTATATACTGTATAATCACAATTAACTAAACTAGAGAAAAGAAAATGTCATTAAGAAAATCATAAAAAACTAATGATGTATGGTGATTAACATAATAAAAAAAAGAAAATCATAAGGAAGAGAAATATATGTGGAAAAATCCACATATAAGTGGACCCATGCAGTTCAACCCCATGTTGTTCAAGGTGTTCTACTGTATTCATATCACATCTGTGAGGCAGGTACTGACTTGGGTCTCAGCACAATGACTGTATGTCAGGTGCTTAATGACCATTGCTCAATGAACACAGGTAAGAATGAAGCAAAGAAAAGTGTCTTGAAAGACACTGCCTCCTTCAGCTGTGGTAGGACTGGAAGAGGCATGGGTGCAAAAGGGAGACTGTCTGGCAAATACAAAGCCATGTGTTTTGATCCCTCCCACCCCATCCTGCTGCCTTTAAACCATGCTCCATTTGGAGCCTCCTTTCCCAGAGGCTGGGTCAGGGGGCCTATCACATAGAGCCAAAGAAGGAAAATAGAACACAGAATACAGAGGATTAGGCAGCTCCACTGCCAAGATTTGTGGAGAGAAGACTTGCAGAACTGCTTGAGCTCCCATTTAATACAGCAAGTCTAGGCGCATGGACAGACTGGTGCTTCCACCGCGGTGTAGGGGGATGCTCGTCTGCCACGGGAGCATCCGAAGATGGAGGTGGAATAAAAAGGTGTGTGTGTGTGTGTGTGTGTGTGTGTGTGTGTGTGCATGGAGGGGGTGGAGGTGGTTTGGCCATGGAAACATCCAGATGATCTGCAGGCAGCCATGGCTGGCCTGAGACACGGGGAGGCCCAGAGGGTTGAGAGTGTGGATGGCTGTGATCCAGTGCAAGTGGGCGTAATTCGTACTCTGGATCTCCTGCTCTCCCTCCATGATGCAGATGCTGAGATGACAGCCAGAGGCCACTGGGGCGGGGGGGTGAGTCTGCTGTGGGGCTAAGGGGAGACCTCCTGGGCGGGGAGGTGAGGAGCCCACGGCCAGCAGGAGCTGGTCAGCCAACAAGCCACCCTGACTGCACCAAGAGAGACCAGGACCTCAACTTGAGCCTGAGGGGGCAGTGACAGGGCAGGTGAAGCACTCCACGCTGAGACCCTGGGCCCCAGAGGCCTGTGAATGAGGGTCTCGTCTCTTCTGGTGAGAGACTGAGTGACCCTCACTCCCCTTATCTCGAGATGATACTTCCGAAAGGAGCAGGTGCACTGCCGGAGACGGGGGATCTCAGGGGCAGAGTATTACTTAACAGGACTGTTTAAATTCTTATACTGGACAAGACTGAGCTGTTTTCAGCCACCCAATAGCCGAGGTCTTGTGAGAAAGCCCAGATTACAGACAAACAAAGAGAAATTACAGTCATACTGTGTGGGGTACCTCGTGACCCTGCCACCTGGGTCTGTTTGTGGCTGATCGCGGGGCCTTGAACTAGCCCAGCACAGGGCAGTGGGAGCAGGAATATGGTCAGAATCTGATGGAAGCTGGATGTGTGGTGTTGTGTCTGTGACCACTTCCACGCCTGCTCTGGAGTCAGGGAGAGCAGAAACAAGAGAATTTCTCCTCTTCCACCAGAAAAATAGCTCAAAGTGCATGCCTTTTGTCGTCTTTGGCTAGGATTCTTCTAGAAGCTTTAGGAGGCATTTGGATGGGCCAGGCTGAAGAATCCTTAGTCCTGTAAGAGCGGCACCTCCGGTTTTTGAGTCCTTACTTGGTTTCATGTGCTCTGCTCTTACACGTGTCACTGAATCCTCCCAGCCACCCTCCGAAAGTATGTACTGTTGTCAGTTATATTTTACAGATAAAGAAACTGAGGGCTTGGTAAAGTTCCCCAGGACCTACAGACCTACCACTGTGGGTAGTGGCTGGACCAGTATTTGAACACGGTGATTTAGCTGCAGAGGCTGGACACTTAAGCACTGTGTATACTATCTCGTGTTTTTCTGCCTTAAAAAAAATTCCCTTAGAATTAAAGCAAGATCCAGTTAAGAGCTGTTTATTGAGAAAAAAGCTTCTAAATGTTAGTTTTTTATTTGTAAGAAAAAAATGCTTGCCTGGAAGAGAGTCAATAATATTATAGTAACTTTATATGGTGACAGCTGGTAATTACACTTATTATGGCGAGCATTTTGCAATGCATATAATTGTTGAATTACTACATTGCATGCCTAAAACTATATAATATTGTATGTCAGTTCTACTTTAATAAAAAAATACTTGCCCATTTCACAATAATAAGGATGATTACACAGAAAAGTGACGTGTAACTAAAGTGGTAGAGAACCTGAGTGAGAATTCTTTTCAATCACTTTTCTCGCAGCTCAAGCCAATTCCAGCAAACTCCAAGCCTCAGCTTTGTTGGTTATAAAATTATCCCCAAAAGACAATATAGCCAGCTCAGCTTAAAGCATGTGTGCTTTTTTACCCACCCATCTATCTACCCACTCACCCATCTATCCATCCATCCACCCACCTATCAATCTATCATCCACCCACCCAACTACCCATTCATCCACTCATCCACCTATCCATTCATCCATCCATGCATCTATCTACCCACCCACCCATCTATCTATTCACCACTCAACCACCCATCCATCCATCCATCCATCCATCCATCCACCCATCCATCCACCCATCCATCCAGTTTTTCGTCTTGCAATTATTGAGCCTACTATGTGCCAGGCACCAGGGACCCAAATGAACAAGGCAGTTCCTCCCTTTGAGAAGATCACAGCCAGGGCAGAAGCATCCCCGAGTACAATGTATACGAGTACTAGACAGAGGTTTAGTTTGCATGAAGTGCAGAGTAAATAGGGAAAGGGAGTGAAGAAAGGCCAGCATGAGAAGGAGAGATTTTGTCTGGAATGAACCACCCACTGCATCTTCTCTTCCTCTGGGTCTCAGCTTAAATGTCATCACCTCAAGGAGTCTTGCCTGACCATTTATCCTAACGTTGGCTTAACTCTTTATTCTCATAGTCCCTTGATAGTGAATTTTAGTTTGTCCTTTAAAGTGTGTATGCATGTTGGGGGTGGGGAGTCTGTAAGGTCCCAGGGACAGCGTGGTCCCATAAAGGCAGGGACCATGACTTGTTTTCACAAAAGCGTCTTCAAGGCCTGACAAATAGTGGGTGCTCAGTTTGTTGCCTGAATGAATAAAGGCCGCAGCAGATCATAAAGAGCCTTGAATGCCAGGCTAAGAAGTTTGGACTTCAGCCTGCAGGCAGTGAAGAATACGGGAGGTCATTTGAGCAAGGATGAGACCTGATCAGATTTGTGGTTTGAGAGGACAAGCCTGGAGATGTTGTGGATGAGGTAAGAGGAATAAGCTATAAGAGAAAAATTAGAAGCAATTGCCTTGGATAGGGGTCAAGATTTTGCTGGCTTGACTCAAGATGGGGATGGTAGGGAAGGAAGGGAATGAAAATGTAAGGAATCAAATCATTAGGCGAGGCCTGTGGGTACTGAGGGAAGGGGAGTATGACTAAGGTCTGTGGTTTGGGTTACTCTGTAACCACCGTACTGTCATGAATGAAGGCAGAGGCAGTTTGGGATTTTGGAGACATGAGTGGAACCTGAGGCAGACAAGGGAGACTCAGGGAGACAAGGAGAGCACATACACCGAGGACAGACCCCTGACGGATGCCGGACTTCAGAGGATGGCTAAGGAAAAGAAGCCAGGACAGCACGCTGAACAAGGGCAGTTAAAGAAAAAGGAGAAAACCTAGAAGCTGCTGCTGCTGTTGAAACTAAACAGAGGAGAAGGGTCTAAAACGGAATCAAACACTCTAATGCCCAGGGGCCCAGGAGAGTTCACAAGACAGAATGGTGGAGACTCCGGGTCCGGCTGACACTCAATTCCAGCCATGTGGGAAGGTGGGTGTAATGGGCCAGATCTTCTGGTTGTTAGAGAGAAGACAGAGAGCAGGAATTCCAGGGCAAATCTGCCAAATGGTAAACGTCAAATCCATTGAGAATAAACACAACCAAACATGTGGCACCAGCCAACCATATAGCCTCGGGCCACATGTGGCTCCGGGGTCACAAGTCTGCAGTCCTGGTGTTGGAGGAGATTAAGTGGGGAGGCGTGCGAGAGTGGGGTGGAGGGAGGACTCCAGAGGACTGAGGACGACAGAGAGGCGCTGGGGCTCCGGCTTCCTTTGGGAAGCTCGGCCCTGGGGGAAGGAACAGGACCCAGCACAGAGGTGGGGCCAGTGGGAAGGATTCTCCAGGAGGAGGGATTTAGCAAGTTTGGGGGCTGAAGGGAAAGACTGAGTGGATAGCATTCTCGCCCTCTTTTTAGAGGGCTTCAAAGGTGTTACTAATTTTTCCTTTAAATCAGAAAAATAACTGCAAAAAAGAAAACAAAAGAAAATGTGAGTTCCTCCTCACCCACCCCATCCCATTCTCCAGAGCTAGTAATTTTTTCAGGTTTCTAGCGTGTATCTATAGAAACACGTGTAATTTTTAAAGTAAGTTATGGGATAATTCCACATATATTACTCTAGGGCTTCCTTTTTTCGCACTCATCTATGTACCTATATGCCCGGCTCTCTTTTTTATGGCTGCCTGGTATTTGCTTGGCTGTACAACTTACCATTCCATGACTGGTGCTCATGGTTTCCAAATTCCTGCTATGCTTTAGGTGGGATTTTTAAAAGGATTTTATTTATTTATTTGAGAGAGAGAGCAAGTGGGGGTGAGGAGCAGAGGGAGGGGGACAAGCCGACTCTGCACGAAGCACAAGCCTGACACGGGGCTCGATCCCACGACCCTGAGATCATGACCTGAGCAGAAACCAAGAGTCAGATGCTTAACCAACTGAGCCACCCAGGCGCTGCTCCTGCTATGATGAACAGTTCCTGCTACGAACCTCATCCAGTGACCTCTCTGCACTGGTGTGAGTCCTGCCATAGGACAAATTCTTAATATTAAATGTGCCAGGGACAGTCTGTGCGGAGTGTGCTGTCTCTTCCACGTACTTGCTGAATCTGTCTGCTCGTCCCACAAGGCCTAGGAATAAAAAATGTAGGGGAGAAGATGTGTTTCCAAAGAAGCTTATAAACTGAAACAAGGCTTTAAAGTATCTTTTAAGCTTTAAAGCTGACAAATATACAGCTTTCTTTTTAATCAACATGTTGTGGGTAAGGACCACAACAGATGGCTGGGTACCTCTTATTCATTAACCTGACAAATATAGAACGCATCCACATAACTCTCAGAAAGATAAAGTAAGTCTACCCTTCTTAATTTGATCATCCATTTTCTAGGTGTAGGATCGATATTTGAAGATACTGATTCCTGGGGGCCCATTTAAACATACTAAAAGCATTCATGGTGTGGGAAATTTGTTCACAGATTTCAGGGAGACCAAAGGTTGAAGGCCATTAAAATGTTTTTGTTTAAACATGATTATACTCTTGGGTTTTGGTACTTAATCTGTGAAATCGTCAGTGTAGTAGACTTTCATAAGAGGATTCTTTGGCACAGAGGGGGAAAACCCTCTCTCATTCCAACAGAGAATGTGAAAACATGGAGAAGAAACAAAGACATAACATAAACAGTCTCTTCTAGAGACCTGCTATTTCAGCACGGCCCTTGGCACACTTAGCTCGGAGCGCCCTCTTCTGGACTTGGGCTCCATGGCACCATCCGGCCACCAAGGGCAGTCAGACAAGTCTGATTTTCAAGTTCAAAAGCTGCTCTAATCTCCAATTCCAACTTCAGCACATCCTTCTTCTACCTCAGCCACTGAAACCCTGAGATGTTCTTTTTCAATATTTGTACTATATTTTCAGGTTACACAGAACTCTGTCTCCTCTTTAAAAATGACTCCTTGGTTGCTATTTAAAAAAAAACAACAAAACACCCTCCTTAGATCTGAGTTAAGCCACTGGGATTCCACTTAACATTGTTCACTGTCAGAAATACATTCATAACTTTGGATAAATGGGAACTAGGTCTAGAAGCCAAAGGAGAATGGCAAACAGTTCTATGTGTCATTACCGAATACACTGGAGCAATACATGCTTAAGATGAAGGCTTTCTGTCCCACTCTAGAAAGCTGTCAGAACCTTCGGTTAGCCTCATATTACCTGAATTAATTAAACAAATATTTGCAAAGCAAATTTTATGCACATGCCAGGGAGTATGCTAGGAGCTGTTTCACAGTGGGGGACAAGGTGAGGGCAGTGTCCCTTTAATCAAACGTGTGTGATAACTAGGTGGTGTTTTTATTGCAAAATGCTTGGCAAACGTCGAGTGTCATAATGGGTCACTGGAGCTTCAATGTTCTTTCACATTACTGTTAATCTATCATGTGCTACTACTATTAAATTTAACTAGGTTAATCCTCTTACTCAGAAATGCTTTCCCTCAAACTTCTTAAAAGGGACTATTCAAACCCCCAAGGAACATGCTCATGATGTGTTATGATAGGAAGGAGGAGGCAGGATGAAAGCAAACAGCGTCTGCAAACAGCTGCCTGTTTTCCTTGGAGCTGGGGTGGGTAGGGCTGAGGCCGGGCCCTGCTCGGATGTGGGAGCCTGCAGTTCCCTGGCACCATCTTCACAAAACTCTCCTGCGTGAGCACCAGGCCCATCGCCCACAACTTGCCCCTTGTCCTGCTCATCCCCAGACAGAAGAGAAGCCCCGTTCGTTCCCTCTCTCTCTCTCCCCCTGCCCCAAGCCCTTTCTCTCTCTCTCAGGTATGGAAGCCCATGACCCATCTGCCAGACTGAGGGGCACCAGGTCCTGGGCAAGGCCAGCCCCAAAGAGGCGGGTGCTTCCATGCAAGCAGACCACAGCATTTACGGAGTCAAAGTCAGCAATGACAGCACGGGGGGAATGAGCCATGCAAGGTCATCCAAGAGAGATAAGGAAATGACACAAGGCCACGGGCTGTAAGGAGCCAAATCCCAACACGATTTCTAGTGAGACTCCACTAGTTACTTCTGCTCCGACTTTCTCTCAACTCCAGATGAACCTCTGAGCTGTAGGTGTCCCTTCTGCCTCCCTTCTCTTGGGTTTGTAACTGTAATCCGATGCTTCTTTGGGCAAGTCACGGATCCCTCTATTCTGTGATCCAAATTATAAAGGAACTTGGCTTTTTTAAAAAGCTAATTTTTTCTCTAAAAGCTTTCCGGATCTCCAAGGGTGGGGGATGGATTCGGAATAACTATAATCTGTGGGCTCGCCCCATCCTAAATTCTGAGTTTTCAGGTGCCCCTTCCTTACTCTGTCCCACTAAATCCAGTACATTCAATTCAACTCACCAAATATTTACTGAGCTGAGCGCTGTGTTAGAAAAAGACCTGGACGGTGCCCTCAGGAAATTCACAGACCAAGGGATGAGAAAGATGAATAAACAAATCCTTTCAGGCCAGTGTGGCAAGGGCTATGACAGAATTATCTAGCACTTTCAAGCCACTGCTCTTGCGGAGTTAGGGTCTAGAGGGACAGCTGGATGCTAATCAGAAAACAGCACACAGGAAAGCAGGATTTCAGTTCTGACCAGTACCCTTGAGGAGAGGCAGGCAGAGCCAACTGAGCTTTAATGGGGCATGCTGCTGGGCAGGAGGGGGTCCAGTAGGGCATCCTTGAAGAAATCACAGTTGAGATCTGAAAAGATGGATCAAGGAAGATTAGGTGTAGAGTGTAGGAGTAAACAGTGGCCCAGGCAAGGGGGAAGAGCTTGTGCAAAGGAACTGTGGCAGGAGAGCACCGTGATCCAAGGCACCAAACCAACGCTGGTATGGCTAGAGCCCAGGGTGGGAAGGGGCGTGTGGGGTAGCTGGGCCAGAGAGGTCGGCAGGATCCCACATACTGTGTGGTCAGCCATGGCCTTGGCTCAATTCCTCATCTGTATCAAGGGATCAGACCAGCACCCACCCGGTAGGAATCAGTGAATCCCGTTTAGCAATTAGGGGAGGATGCTCTCAGCACCAGCTGCTCTTACGTTGTACTCATCATCCTCATCATCTCACCAGGACGAGCCTGTGGATGACGACCCTGTTGGCCCAGGTCAGATATTTCTTCTTAACACAACACACTACTTATGTGGGCACAGCTCCACAGAGGTCTCAGAGACCACAGAAATTAGCATAAATCCTATAAGGGTAACCGCTGGCTTTCTGGAGACATTCTGAATGAATGACCGGCTGGGCCGCTGACCACAGGGCTTAAAAACAACCACCAAGAGTTTATCCTCAAATACCCAGAAAAAAACCGAGACAGAGGAAGGACAGTGCCTCCTGAGAGAAAGCGGTCTATAAATGGAAAATTACACGGAAAGCAAACAAATCTTATTTGATGTGAACCCATTTTTGACTCTGTCTGGAAATCCAGAGCAGAAGGAAGTGGAAGGGACAGGGAGTGAGCAGGTGTGCCCAGGCTGAGGCTGCCTGCCGGGGACCAGTAGGGACTGTGACCAGGATGATGAGGAAGGGCTGGAGCCGGCTGCCAAGGCACCCACACCTCAGGCCAGACACCGGACAGACCCAGACGCTCCTGGGCTGCTTATGAGCTGTGACGCATGCCTGGGCTGCAGATGTTGGCCCAGGCTGTGGTGGGGAGCAGGGAGATGGGGGGGCAGGAAACACAGGAGAAACTTCAGGGGTGTGTAACGAGCAGAGCTGCGTCTCCCACCTCTGTTTCCTAATGTGGGTTGTTGTAGCATTGAGGGGGATAACGTATCTAGTTAAGTGCTCAGTAGATGTTACCCTCAACAACCAACTCTCTTCAGAGCAGCTGAGAGCCTCCATTAACCATGACTTTTAGTTCCGGACCTACAAGCCATTTGCTGCGTGGCAGAGAATTGTGACCCTCCGATTTAAATGGCTCTACTTCAAAATATTAACAATAACAAGAGGTAACGTTTGGTGACACATCTTCTCTATGTGCCAAACACTGGTAAGAACGTTCCTGGAAGGTTAGAGCCTCAGTACTAAAACCTGGAGTCAGAACATCTGGGTTCGAATTCCAGACAGTTCCTTTCCTGGATGTGTGGCCTTGACCCATTATTTAACCTCCGTGAGCTGTAGTTTCTACATCTGTCAGGGGAGGGGCAGGGGGTTGTTCATACTACCGATGTCACAGGTTTCAGGAAGGACTAGATGAGGTAGAGCAGAAGGAGGCGTTTACCAGGGTGGCTGGTAGCGAGCACTTAAAACGTCCACGCTTATCATTATTACGAAGTCTCTCAGTCTCTGCGACCCAGAGCCCTGTATCCAGGACACTGAGGCCAAGAAAAGGCAACATGTTCACACGATGGAATACTATTCAGCACTAAAAAGAAATGAGCTATCAGCCAGGAAAACATGTGAAGGAAACTTACATCCATGTTATTGAATGAAAGAAGCCAATCTGAAAAGGCTACACAGCGTGTGATTCCAACTATATGACATTCTGGAAAAGGCAAAACTAAGGAAGCAGTAAAAAGATCAGTGGTTGCCAGGAAGTTGCCAAGAGGGAAACGAATAGGCAGAGCACAGAGGCTTTTTAGGGGCGTGAAACTATTCTGCATGATACTACAACGGTGAAGATATGTCCTCATATATTTGTCCAAACCCTTCGAATGCCCAGCACCGAGTGAGCCCGATATAAACTATGGACTTTGGGAGATTAAGTTGTCAGTGTAGGTTTATGGCTGTAACAAATGTACCGCTCTGGCGGGGCTGTTGCTAACGGGGGAGACTGTGCGTGTGTGGGGGAGGGGCAGATAGGAACCCTCTGAACCTTCCTCTTAATTTTGCTGTGAACCTAAAAACTGCTTTTTTTTAAAAAGATTTTATTTATTTATTTGACAGAGAGAGACACAGCGAGAGAGGGAACACAAGCAGGGGGAGTGGGAGAGGGAGAAGCAGGCTTCCCACTGAGCAGGGAGCCCGATGCGGGGCTCGATCCCAGGACCCTGGGATCATGACCTGAGCCGAAGGCAGACACTTAAGAACTCAGCCACCCAGGCGCCCCTAAAAACTGTTTTTAAGACATAGAGTCTATTAATTAAAAAGAAAAAAACAAGTTAAGAGAGCCAGAACTGGGACTCAGACCTCTATATCTGAACTGTAAGCCAGGAGTCTGGAACTCTGTCCCCAGCTGTGGTGACAGCTTTGGGCTCCTCCGGCTGACGCAAGTCACAGGAGAAAGGTGGGTTGAGATGCAGAGAGGAAAGTTGGTGGGCACGCCTGGGTCAATTTTCCCTGGTCCTTGTCTGTGGACGGGATCCTACACACCCTGCCTCTGGCCCCCTCCCCTCTCACCACTGGCCCTGCCAGGTAGGCGCCCACGGGGAATAGGTGTAGATACTGCTGTCACCAAGAACCCTGTGTTAACACACACTCAGCTCCTCCGCAGGGATAATTTGGGCCGTGTGCATGCTATGAGAGAGCGTGGGTGTATTCAGCTATACATTTACATTTAAAGTTTAAAATGTTTACCCTTTGGAACTCAACCCCCCACCTCCAACAATACAGGCACTCACCATTATCCACTTAATACATTTCTAGAACCTGCGTCTTACAGCTGATTGTAGGTGTTAATCATACTTTCCCACGAGAATAATGGAGTGGCTGAGGGCGACATATTGAAGATCTCCATCCATGTGGTATGAAAGCAACATCTGGTTACTATAAACCTCAGTTGTAGTTTCAATGATGGGGTATGACCCAAATTATAAAATGTGTATGAATGGATTACAAAGGGGGGGAGAAGATTAACACTCACCACCACTATCCTCATTTAGTGGCCACCTAAGAAGTTTCAAGCTCTGGGTTAAGCAGGTCATGTGCCTTAAGTCAGTTGATCGTCACAAAATTCCTTTCAGTTAGGTACTACTATATATTGTAGATGAGGACACCGAAGCTCAGAGAGGTTGTGTGACTTCCCAAGGGCACACAGACACTAAGCGGTGGACTCCACAGAGTTATTTTTTAACTGCCATGGTCACCTGTGCTGGACTTTTGAACTTCCTGCGTATATTATCTTGATAAATCTCTATGGATTTCCCCATCCTTTCTACTCCAAATGTCATGTCCTAGCACAGCCCTCCCCCTGACCACCCCCTTCCACTCCCAACCCCTCTCAGAAGAACCATCTGTCTCCCAGGTACGTCCCAAACTGGAGGATGCCTCAGCATCACCTGCAGAGGGTTAGTATAGTGTAGACTCAAAAGGTCTGAGGCAGGGCCCAGGAATCTGCATTTATAACAAATGTCCCATGTAATTCTAATGTCGGTGTTCCTTGGATCATACTTTGAGAAACACTGGATCGGCAGGTTTCCAGGGGGAATTAATTTTTCTTATTTAAAGTATCTGTTAAAGTGATTTGCAATGTTTATAGCAGCAATGTCCACAATAGCCAAACTCTGGAAAGAACCCAAATGTCCATTGACTGATGAATGGATAAAGAAGATGTGGTATATATATATACAATGGAATATTGTGTAGCCATCAAAAGGAATGAAAATTTGCCATTTGCAATGACGTGAATGGAACTAGAGGGTATTATGCTAAGCTAAGTTAGTCACAGAAAGACAAGTATCATATGATTTCACTCCTATGTGGAATTTAAGAAACAAAGCAGATGAACATAGGGGAAGGGAAGGAAAAATAAAATAAGATGAAAACAGAGAGGGCGACAAACCATAAGAGACTCTTAACTATAGGAAACAAATGAACTCTTAACTATAGGGAATAAACTATAGGGCTGCTGGAGGGAAGGTAGGTGGGGGGGGATAGGGTAACTGGATGATGGGCATTAAGGAGGGCACTTGATGTAATGAGCACTGGGTGTTATATGCAACTGATGAATCACTAAATTCTACCCCTGAAACTAATAATACACTATATGTTAATTAAATTGATTTTAAATAAAACATTTAAAAAAATAAAACACCTGTTAAAAATATAAATGGTTGGGGTCCCTGGGTGGCTCAGTCGGTTAAGCATCTGCCTTCGGCTCAGGTCATGATCCCAGGGTCCTGGGATCGAGTCCCGCATCAGGCTCCCTGCTCAGCGGGGAGCCTGCTTCTCTCTCTCTGCCTGCTGCTCTGCCTACTTGTGCTCTCTCTCTCTCTGTCAAAAAACTAAATAAAATCTTTAAAAATATATATATAAATAAATGGTAAAAAATTCAGAAAGTTCAAAAGAGGGGCATCTGGGTGGCTCAGTCGGTTAAGCATCTGCCTTCAGCTCAGGTCATGATCCCGGGATCGTGGGATCGAGCCCCATGTCAGGTTCCCTGCTCGGCGGGGAGTCTGCTTGTCCCTCTGTCCCTCCCCCCGACTCAGGCTCTCTCTCAAATAAATAAATAAAATCTGAAAAAAAAAGAAAGTTCAAAAGAGTAGAGAGTAAAAAATACATCTCTTCATGTACAAGGTTGTTCAGAGCAACGGTTTCAATGAGAGTGAAAAACTAACATACCTGTTTGTCCCTACAGAATATATGCAAATACAGTGTAGGCTATTCGTAAGACCGGAGCTTACTTACAGAGTTTACTTACATAATATTTGTTGATGTATCTGTATGGGTGTATACAAATGGAGATCTCAGATATAATGTGAGTGAACAGAAGCATCTGCAGAACCAGAGAGCACACTGTTTATGTGCATTAAACACACCCCTAAATTCCTAATAGTAATTGCAGCAGAGGAAGAGAGAAATATTATGTAAAAGGAAAATGGGAACTCCCACTTCCTCTCTGATGTTTTATTTTATATATAAAAAAGACCTGAAGAGGGGCGCCTGGGTGGCTCAGTCGTGAAGCGTCTGCCTTCGGCTCAGGTCATGATCCCAGGGTCCTGGGATCGAGTCCCACATCCGGCTCCCTGCTCGGTGGGAAGCCTGCTTCTCCCTCTCCCACTCCCCCCCACCCCGGTTGTGTTCTCTCTTTCGCTGTGTCTCTCTCTGTCAAATAAATAAAATCTTTAAAAAAAAAAATCTGAAGTAAATTTGAGAAAATGTTAACATTTGTTAAATCTGTGTAGAGTGTACACAGGTGTTTCTTCTTATTATTTTTTGTTTGTTTTTCTTAAATAAAAAAGAAAGCTGCCCCTGGCTCCCCAGTTCACCCAGTTTCCTTCCCTGAAGGCAGCTTGTTATTTTTCCTTTGTCCCTGTCTAGGTCAGCCTCAGCATTAACAAGCACCTGAGTCTAATCTACATTCTTCATCTGATTCTCTCCTACCCACTTCAGGACCTGGTCTTATTAAATTCTCTTCGGATCTCCAATCTGTTCAGTCCCTTCTCCTGCAGGTTTCTTCTTGACAAACATCCTCAGGTCTCTCATTTCAGAAAAGCTGCTCTCCCATCTTACTCCCTCAAGACACGAACTTTCTTTTGGTGGGATCCCAGTTGTTCGCAGGAGGGTGGTGTGGGCTCACCGCCCCCAGCTTCTTACGCCGACTCAAGCCTCTTGTCTCCTCTCCTGGCTCCCCCATCCACCCATCTCCGGAGACAGACTCAAGACTCTTCTGCAAATCTGATATATTTGTCAGTCTCTTTCTTGACCTTGCCCCCTGCCCATACTTTTGGAAGCACTCCTTACCAGTCTCTTTTCTCACTTCTGCACCTCAGCTCCCCTCCCCTCATACCACCCCAGGCCTCTCCCATGGCCCACCAACTCTGTCTGCTTCTCTTCTGTCTTGTTTTTCTCTCCATTGACGACCTCACCAAGCCCCTAGATGCCAACCCTCAATGAGCATTTTGGGGGAGACACCCACTTCCTCTTGAATTCTCTTCCTGTGGCTTCAGAACCACCTTTCCAACTGTGTGAGGGTCATGCCCACCTCAAAATCCTACAGATAGAGCAAACCCGTCCTGCCAAGTTCAAAGTACGTACGCAGAGTACGTAATTCTGTATTTCTGCTAGGTCAGTTCTTCCTAAATTTAATACGCATACAAGTCACCTGGGGCCTCTTGTTGAACGACAGATTCTGGTTCTCTAAGTCTGGGGTGGGGCCTGAGAGTGTGCATTTCTAACGAGTACCTGGGTGATGCTTGTGGGACCCCACACACAAATAATAAGATGCTAGAGAGATTTCCATTCTCCAGGTCAGGGCTCTCAACTCTGTCTTAAACTTAGAACTACCTGCAGCTCATGCTACGTATAACATGGTTTAAAAACATGCACATGGTTAGAAGATTCAAAGTAATTCAAAGTTCTGGACCCCAACCATTTATATTTTTAACAGGTGTTTTATTTTTTTAAATAAATTTTTAAATTCAAAGTAATCCGGGCCCTGGCCCGGATCAATGAATCAGAATTTCTGGGTGCGTGGCCCGGGCCACCTGCGTTTCAAGAATAACTACTAAGTACCTGGGCAGGCTAGGATTGTGGGAAAGACTGAAGGCACAGTGGTTAAGACAAAGCCCCTGCAGAGCCTACCTATTAGTGGAAGTGGTGGTGATAAAACAGGAAAACAGACCTCAGTATTGGAGAGCATTTCAGGTAAGTGCTACAAAAGAAAGAGTGGAGTTCCAAGTGGAGAAAATCTGAAAAGGGGCTGCTTTAGTTAGGGTGGTCAGGAAAGGCCCTCGTGCAGAGAGGACATCTGAGCTGAGAAATGGACATGTAAGGGTCTAAGGACAGAGAAGCATTTCAGGCTGAGGGAACAGTAAACACAAATGTACTGTGGCAGATCCATGCTTGGTGAGGAAGAGAAGGAAAGTGAGTGGCATAGGTGGAGCACCATGAGCAAGGGAGGAGCGGTGAGGGATGAGTCTTCGGGAGGCTAGAGGCTGATCATGAGCCTGCGGAGCACCATCTTCCCAAGGACAGAGCAAAAGAAAGCCTCTATAGGGTTCTACCCAAGCAAAGCCATGTAATCTGACTTAAGCAAGGAGCTGTAGGAGGCCAAGGGTTAAAGCAGGAGGCGGGTGTGAATGGTGGCTTGGAACACAGTGGGAGTAATGGAGAACCCAGAAGAGGGCAGACAGAGGATAAAGCCTGGGGCAAGAAATAATAGAACTTGCTGAGGAATGAATGGAATGGGCTTACATGAAGTAGAGACAGAAAAGGACTTCTCTGTTTTTCAGCTGAGACATCAGGGACATTTACTAAGATTTGAAATATTTGAGAAAGAGAGGTTGAGGGACTGTGTGGGGGAAATCAAGTTATGTCTGGGTCATCTTAAGATAATTACTGGACATCCAAGTGGAGATGCTGAACAGGAAGTGGGATTTAAGATCCGTCTAGATATCTTTCCAGCCTTATTCTTCACCTTCTAGAACCCATTATATATGAGCCAGTCCTAATTCCAAGTGTCCTGATTCCAATTCTCACTATGCATTTTCCTAACTCTGTTCCTTCCTATGCTGTATCCTCTGTCCAATGTACCTTCGATCTTGGCCTTTTGAGACCCTAGTCCCACATTACAAACCATCTCAAGTAACCACTGCTCCCTAATATCTCTGTCATCAGTGAGCTGTGCCTCCTGGGGACTCCCATAAACCCTGATGCCTTATTTGTGACATCTGTCACATTTTCCCCCATGAGCTATTTGTGTGCGTTTACCTGCCCTGCTGGGCTGTAAGTTCCTGGAGGGCAAGGCTTGCCTCCTATTCTTTTACCGTATCCTCCATGATATCCAGAAATACACCCAGCACATAGAAGGCTACTCATTAGAAGTGTTGAATAAATGAGGATCAGGACATGTTCTGAGATGATCACCTGAGGTTAATCTAGTCATCAGTGATCAAAGGTGACAGGTTTTCTTAACCCTGGAGGAACTGATGACTGCTGAGTCTCTGGGTCATTGGTATAGAACCACCTAGTACGATGCTGAAAGTCTTGACACATGTATGTCATTGCTTATCTCTAAATAGTAATGCATGCTTTAGGTCAAGAGTATATCCTTTTTAAGAAGTCTGAATCTCATGTGTGAACTCACTAAAGATGCCTATTGTTGGAAAAGCTGGTGGTATGTTCTTTCCCAAGAGAAAAACTCCCTTTGTAATTATCACCACTGCTGCCCAAGGCCCAAGTTGCTAAGACTGGACTGTGATCGCTCTGCTTTCTGTGGGGGCACGTCTATTATACAGGGGCACTGGAAAAACTGGTGTTGAGCCCAGTTCAGTCTATAGCCTCATGTCCAATTTGTCCATGAGGCTTCATTATAATCAGATTGATTTATTATAGCACATTTTGCCTTATGGCGTGCAAGGCATGGATTGTGTACTGGGGAAGAGAGAATGACAGGTCAGATATTGAACAGTGGGCTCTTGGTACACAAGCTGGCAGACACTGAGAAAGTAAGAGAAAAACAAGACAGAAATGGAGAGTAATGGCCATGAAGGGAGGCTGGGGTATGGCCAGAGCTCATAGGGTGCCATAGGTAAGGGATCACTCCTGCAAGAGGGGCATGGGGGCTGAGTGAGATTAACAGAGAAATAAAACGAGAAAGGATGGAGAAGGAATGGAGGCTGAGGGAGGAAAATGGTCAAAGAACATTGTCAGTTCCCACAGCGATCATCTACTGAGTGGTGATTATGTGCCAGGCATTGTGATGAAAGCTTTATACAGATTGTCTGATTTACTTTTCCCACAACCTGTAGTAGATACTATTTAACCCATTTTACAAATGAGGAACTTGAGGATCAGAGAAGTTAAGTAACTTACTCAGGGTCGCAGAGCTAGAATAGGCGAGCTGGGATTCAGACCCAGGTCTGTTGGACACCAAAGCCTATGTTCGTAATGACTGCTTTATACTACCTGCTGATATGGATGGAGGGCCATTTCCTCCCACCAAGACTGCTGTAGGCTGAGAAACACAGTGTCTCCCAATACTCCAAAGAGCAAGGTACTGAGTGATGAGCTAAGTTAGAGGTGTTGTTAAAAAGCCCTGCTATGACTGAGCTGTCTGCCGGGGCTGAGGGTGCTCAGGGCGGAGATGCTCTCATCCATCATCAGGGAATACTCACTCCATTGTGTCGGGCCCCACCTAAATGTTTTTTTATTGTCTGCTCTTCACCATGAGTAATGCCACTTTCCATTTTAAGCTGGGAGCTTCAGGAGATGACCCCGTTATAAGCCAGAGTTTAAAGCTAAGTGCTGCCTGGGGGATTACTCACCCACTTCAAGACACGGCCAACATCTCACCCTCCCACTCAAGATGCTGGTGGAATATTCTCTTCCTTGCCAAAGCCTAAGGGAAATCTGGCTTCCCCTAGAATCAGACTGGGAATGGTGCCAGGTTATCAGAAAGCTGGCAAGTTAACTGATTCTCCAAGTGAAACTACTGTGGGTGTTCTGGTCCCTGCCTGTGTAGTAAGGTTTGCTTGCTTGTTCATTCATGTGGCATAGGCTGAGGGCCTACTATGTACCAGGCACTCTGTTCCATGACAGAGATACTGCAGTGATCTAGATGGCTTTAGTCCTTGTCCTCTGGCAGCTAACAGTCTGGGGAAGATGAGCAGTTATAACAAGATGTCATAAGAAATGACAGGACGTGAGAAGCTCAGAGAATTTGAAGCACTCACAGCTGAAGGATTTATGCCAGGGTAGGAGCTGACTAGGTTTCTTAATTGTAAGCAACCAAAATTGACTTTGACTGCTAATAAACAGAAAGAGAATTTAGAGAACCTGGGGTTGCCCCAAGAATCACTGGGAAGGTGTGGTGGTCCAATATCACAGGAAGGGTGTAGCCAGACCAAGACCCTGGGGGGTGGGTAATCCCTCAAACAGGGGATGTGGCTTCAGATACTGGGCAGTCAAAAGGATGACAAATGTCCAGGACAGCAGGTAGAAGTAAGGAAGGTAGGGAGGAGAAGCCTGTCTCAGAATGACCTAAGATAGTCTGAGTCACAGAAACCAAAAGGAACAGCTTAAAGAGACTGCTGGCTTATTGAGGGAAGCAGGCAATGGGGCCAGGCAGCCAAGCTCCCAGGGGTTTCTGTAGGGAGTGAAGTTTGCTGCTCAACCAGACTTTGAAGCTTCTGTGGGGAACAGCCCTGTGGCAGCAGGTAAGGAGGAACTGCATTCTAAGCCTTTCCCTTTTGTTTTTAGGGCTCCTGGGGCCATTCGGGAAGGCCCCAGTTCTCAAAGGATGCCTTGAACTTATAAAAACCAGCTAAATCAGAAAAACGTTCTCCATATCATAGTTGGAAACGATGACAGGGATAAACCAAGGAGATAATAATGATAATAGCCAATGTTGACTGCTTGTGCTAACATGAGCTTACATGCATTATTTCATTTACTCCTCATAATAAGCCTATTAGTTTACAGACAAACAGATGGAGGCACAAAGATTATAGATGACTTGGCCATGGTCCCATGGTCAGCAGATGGTAGAGAGGGATGCAAATGCAGATCGGCTTTACTGTAACTAGAGTCTGCTGACAGGAGCCACAAGAATGGAAAGGTCAGAGAAAGAAAAATGAGAAATCATTTTTTTTTCTGTGCTAAGTGTATCGTAAGGGATTGGAAGCCTAGTCCCTTACCTCTTACTTCTCGCATCGGTACCATGTTGAATCTTAAGGATAGACACTGCTCCCAAGCAAGAAATTTTCCCAAATTTTTATCTGAAGGGGAAAAGGCCTGTTTTCTAGAGGGAGGCTTGAGTGAGGAACTTGTAGCAGTAAGTCAAGGTATTGACCCCTAGACTACAGCAAGAGGTATATACAGCATTTTTTTAATATATTTTTTTTTAAGATTTTATTTATTTATTTGAGAGAGAGAGAATGAGAGAGAGAGAGAGAGCACGAGAGGGAAGAGGGTCAGAGGGAGAAGCAGACCCCCCGCTGAGCAGGGAGCCCGATGCGGGACTCGATCCCGGGACTCCAGGATCATGACCTGAGCCGAAGGCAGTCGCTTAACCAACTGAGCCACCCAGGCGCCCATATACAGCATTTTTAATGGATTTTTAAAAGTAGAAATTTCTCTAATTATACAAATAATACAGGATATTTGTGAAAAAATTAGGGAAATATAGAAAAATAGAAAGAAGAAAACAAAAGTCATCTGTAACCTCCCCATTCAATGATGGCTGTTGTCACATTTGTGTGTGTGTGTGTGTAATTTGTACTCTCACTTTCCAATGCATATATATGTCATACTGTCTTGTAAAATCAGTTCTTCATATCTGAAATAATTGTTATTGCCTTGATTTCATCCTTTTCCTCAAGGAAAAAGTGTATCAGAGTATTCCATTTTGCAAATCTACTAAGTGACTATCAGTTCACAGAGTAGAGCATGGTATGCAATGCAAGCCTGTTTGTTCAAATAAGTGTGTAGATGACATGGGGCTCCCTGGGAGGCACTGCATACAGTGTCTGTGAAAAGGCCTGGTTCTTTAAGGAGGACTTGGTTGTTCATCATTCACTGACATTTCTAACCAGTAAGCATTACCTGAAAAATGTCTACTATACTGAGTAACCTCATCATTTATTAGATAACCATTTATGTATCAGGAGAGATTTATTTCATCATCTACCATATGGATAACATTCAAAAACGTTATGTAGACAGAAACCAGAAGAGTGGTTTCTAGGACTGCGCTCCAAGTGGATTCCTGGTTCTGTCTGATCCCACTTCCCCTTCTCAAGCCTAGGGGACCTCATCTCCTTCGACAGCCCTGCCAGAGGCGGTTCAAAGCCCCCCAGTCCAGCACACACAGGAACTTAGCTTTCTCGGGCAGGAACGCGGCTAGGCCTCTCCAGTCCTTTCTGAGTATCTCACCTGGGAGCCCACATGGCTCAAGCCAGCCCACAGCCAGGTCTGGTAGACCGCTGCTGTTGTCAGCTCTTGGCACACCCAGTGCCATCCATCTCTTATCCTTTCCCCCCCAACTCATCGAGACAAAGTCCTACCAGTTCAGGAGCCCTGCGTGCTTCCTCTGTGCAGCCCAGACATCTGTTTTGAGTTGAGAGTCAGCGGCCGGTCAAGTGCCTGCACGATGCAGCTGGATTTGCTGATGTAAACAAAGGAGGTTGCATGTGAGTTTTCTGACCCCGAAAAGGCCCCACAGGACGATCCCCTCAGGCCTCCGTCAGGATTTTAACCTTGTCCAAGGGAACAAGGAAAATGAACTTGAGTTTAGTTAATGAGCTACAGCCGAGAGAGGAGCAAAGCACTTGGGCCCTCTCTTTCCTTCCCGGTCTCCATGTAGCCCTGTTCTCACTGGGCCATTCCTCAGCCTAAACTGAGGCCGGATCACTGCCGGGCGAGCCATGTGGGGCTCCGGGGAGCCACGGGTTAGCCGGCTCCTCTGCTTGCAGTGGACACTTTCCTTCACACCCCCAGTGCAGGGCTCCCTTCCCCCCTTGCTTTTTCCGCTTTGTGTTTCCATGCTTCGTTAGATTTTATCTTTACCTACAAAAGCAAACAGTTCATACCTAAATTTATGTTCTAATAGTTAACCATCTCTGGCCCCACCATCTATTCTACTTTTTAGCTCCATGAAATTCCTGGGGTCCTCTTCACATAGGACATTTGCAAACAAAAAAACTACATGATAATTCAGATCAAAGGACCTCCTAACTCTGGGAGTGACTTAATTTCTTCATTGCTCAAGAATGAAGTTTTTTCATCGATGAAAACGAGAATAATGGGATGCCCAAGTGCCACCCCATGAAATCATGAGATAACATCTAGGAAGCACTTCATAAGACAGCACAAATTAATTAGACTTTATAGTTATACACTTCTTATTTTTTTTAATTTCCTAACATGCTATGTTTTGATCATTCTTACTTTTACAATTACCTTCTGTGGCAACTGGTGCTGGTTATATATTTCCAGTAGTGATACCAAATTTCCGTGTGATATAAATTCCAGTTTGAACACTAACTCAACTTTAAACATACTAATTAAATAATAATTAAAGATAAATTCGAGCTGCATATATCTAGATTAATCAGGACAAATCGTTCTGTATATACGGAAAATGAACCCACTGGAAGAAAAGAAATGACCAAGGAAACAAGAAACCCCAACCAACCCCTAAATTAACCAACTAACCAACCAGGCAGCAGAAATCTCAGAGCAAACATGGACATCTGTGGCACCGTGCAAGATGATTTTCTTTTCTTTTTTTTTTTTTTTAAGATTTTATCTATTTGACAGAGAGAGACAGTGAGAGTGGGAACACAAGCAGAGGGAGAGGGAGAAGCAGGCTTCCCACTGAGCAGGGAGCCCGATGCGGGGCTTGATCCCAGGACCCTGGGACCTGACCTGGGCTGAAGGCAAGATGCTTAACAATTGAGCCACCCAGGCGCCCCACAAACAAGATGATTTTCAATGGCTCTTTACCACCACTAAGACCAAAACAGCCAAATTAGGCATTTAGTCTTCATGGCCCTGCTTCTTCCTTTGCCCCCCACAACTTGCTTTTCTTATCCTGCCATCCTCACTGGAAAGCCTCAGGCATCTGACATTCTCGACTAGAACCATCTGGGTGTGGGTCTCCCTCAAGAATTCTATGCTCCAAATTACCATTCCTGTTGCCCAAATCATGACTTTTTTTTTTTAAGATTTTATTTATTCAGTTGACAGAGAGAGAGACAGCAAGAGAGCACAAGCAGAGGGAGTGGCAGGCAGAGGGAGAAGCAGGGGAGCCCGATGCGGGGCTCCATCCCAGGACCCTGGGACCTGAGCCAAAGACAGACGCTCAATTGACTGAGCCACCCAGGTGCCCCAAGACTCTAAAATAGGTATGTTTTTAAAAATATTAGCCAGAAATCTTAGTTATTCAATTTAATAAATGTCAGCAAATATCCACTGAGCATCTACTAAGTGTGAGACAAGAGTGTGTCCATGGGAGAAGGGAGAGCATAAGATCCAATCCCTGTCCTCAAGGAGTGGAAAAGTCACTAGGGAGGCCAACCAGAGGATGCAAATAACTATAATTGATGGGTAGAATGTAGTGACTGCCACAAACAGCGCCAGCCAACACGCTGCAGGAGGAGACAATGAATTTGAACTTGGTGAGGATCAGGACAGGTTCACAATGGAGGCAGTACTGGCCCTCAGAGAAGCATCTGTCCTTCGAAAAGATTCTATTAACTCTTGTGGCCCCCCAGTTGGTGAATTATTTTGAGTCCTGTGCCTATTCTGGGCTAACAACTGGAAGAAAGCTTAGCATCCTGACTTTTCTTCCCCGAAATGTGCCAGCTCCTTGCTTTGGAGGATCACCCAGTCTCCTCCAGCCAGTGAAACCCACTGGGACACATCGGGCTCTGCACCCGTCCCTGACCCCACCCACTGAATTCCTGCTCATCCTCAAAGGTCGCAGCTCAGTGTGACCTCCTCAGAGACACCCCGACCACTCTCCCCCTGCTGATGCACTCTCTCTCTCCGGCCACTGGTATCTGATTTCAATGGATGGAGAGAAGAATTGGCACTGTTTCAGATTATCTTAGCTGTTCACTTTTTTAAAAATGCAGTGTCTCCCCCTACAGGAGTAAAAAGAGACAAGAAAGAGGGAACTGGCTTTTCTGTTGCCTCTGTGTCCTCAGTGCCTGATAAATCATAGTATTTAATAAGTATTTGTTGAATGAATTAATGAATAGTAATAGATCAACTCATCCCTTCCTTGGTTTTTTTCATCTCTCTGATCTGTTATTTTTGTGGGGAGAGATCAATGGTTTTAGAAAATATGTAGGATTAATGTCATACTGATGTAATCAATCAAAAATATTCATACTTGGGACTGCCTGGCTGACTCAGTCAGTGGAGCATGTGACTCTTGATCTCAGGGTTGTGAGTTTGAGCCCCACGTTGGGTGCAGAGATTACCTAAAAATAAAATCTTTAAAAATATATTCATTCTGGGGCTCAGTATGGCAACTGGCAATTAGCACAGTTTCTTGGGCTTTGGTTCATGAGAGGTTTTCTGCACAGTGCACAACCCACATGCTGCGCGGCACAGTACAGCTCATCACCCCGCTCCTGCCCTCATTCCTTTCAGCAACTATTTACTAAGCCCCTATTACGTACCACGACGTGCAAGGCACTGCAGATACAAAGCTGAGCATCACAGACAAGGGCTCTGCCCTAATGGAGCAAAGTTGAGAGGGAGAAAGAGTCCACAAAACAGCACCAGTGAAGAACAGCGGGGTAGGGGCACCCCACCCTCACCCCCGCCGGAGGGCTGGGCCTGCTCCTCGGGCTGGTAGTAAAAGAAGGCTTATTTGAGTAACATTTGAGGTGAAGTCTGAAGAAGAAGTAGGAATGTGCTGGGGGTGGGAGGCAACGTTGGCAAAAGAGAGTTCCAGGCCAAGGGAAAAGCAAGTTCAAAGGCCCAGAGGTGAAAGCAAGCTTGGCACATGTGTAAAATGGAAGCTCACTCTTGTTAGAGGTGACTGAAGGGTCCGATGCCAGGGAACATGGGCCTTTTTATTCAACACCAAGACCAAGAGAGCGTGGAGGCAGTGTGGGTCACTGATTGTGCCTTGGGAAATGCCTGGAATGTAAGCTCCATGGGGTAAGGACACTGCCAGCTTTATTCGCCATATGAGAATGGGGCCAGGAACACAGCAGGGTCTTAATAACCATTTGCCGAGTGAATGAATGAAGCGCCCTAAGATGACCTCAGCTGTCTCCTCTAGTGTCACCAGGCCCCAAGGCATCATAAGACTAGGAGGCGTCCTGAGAGCTGGCTGTTCTGCTCCCTCCCCGCAGGCTGTCTGACCTGCCCTGAAAACTCTCAGAGGTGACACTATCTTGTATATTTTATGAAGTATAGTGGCATGACTCGGAAATTCAGTTCTTGAGGTCATACACATGCAACTGAGGGACAGACGATCTGTCTAGTCATTCGGTGAGTCACAGCAGGATGGACAGGAGCAGGGACAATAGTCCTTAATGCTCCGACTGGCAGGTCAGGTATCGAGGGCACTCTGGCTCCCCAGCATTATCTGTCATCTGTTAAGATGCCTGGTGCCTCACTTCTCAATCTGTGAGTGAAGATCAATGAGACCCACATTCTCAAAGCAGCACCCTCAAATGCGGAAATTGTATTTTCTGGTGTAGCTGGCAAACCCAAGTTTCTCTCACCTCTCAGTACCTCTCAGCTCTGGCTGACTGCTGCCGTCTCTCCCAGAGAAGGCCACTGCACCTGTGATCCAGGATATCCTGGCTGGGAAGCTGTGAAGAACAGACACCACATCTGGCCTAGGCCCACATCGCTCACCCTATCTGAGGTGCCGCGGCCTCTCACTTGGGCTACTGCACCTGTTCCCTGCTTCTGCCTCACCTCCCCGACTTCTCCACTAAGCCCCCAGAGCGATGTTTTTAAAAAGCTAATCTGATCATGTCACACCCCAGCCCGCACTGCTCAGTGGTTGTCCACAGTCCTTCAGAGAGAAGTCTCCAGGGCTCTGCATGGCCTGACCCTGCCATCTCCAGCCACAACCATCTCTCCTCATCCACAGCAGGCTATTTTCTCCCCAAGTGAAACATGCTCTTCCTGCACTCAGGACCTTTGCACAGGCTCTTCCTGCTACCTTTTTTTCCCTACTCACTAGGAATATAAATTCCACTTCTTCTAGGAAGGCTTCCCATTTCTCAGGCTCTGTAGGTCACCTATTATCTAACTTACATGGTACCCCGGACTTCACTGCAACACTCAGTTCACTGGGAATCCCTTTTATGGTGGGCCTTCCCCATCGAATGCAAACTTCAGGAGGTCCTCACTGTGTCTGCCTTATTCCCCACTATATTCCTCATGTCTGGCACAGTGGAAGCTCATCAAGTGAATAAAGGAAGACTCCAATCTCAGAACTCTCAGGGAAAACTGGACCAATTAAAATAGGAGGCAGAGAGAAATGGAAACATAACAGAACCTCATTACATTGCTAAGCTAAATGACCCCCCCCCCCGGAAGCCCGATTTCATCTTATCATGGGTGTGTATATTGTGACTAGGCCTCAGTTCATTCTTCAGAACTGGTTTCTGGTTCGGATTGGAGACATATGGGCCTTGCCACCATGTGCCACCATGGTCAGTAGCTGGAGCTCTGTGACAATCCAAATCAAGTCAAGATGCACTGCCTGTGGCCTGTGCCCTCTGCTGCGGAGACAGACAAACAGTCCTCCTGTCCCAGCCTCACACAGCAGAACAAGGCCAGAAGGACCTGGAGCCTTCACTCGTTTTGTCTTACCTTCTGTCTTATTTTCTTCCCCCCAGCAAGGACAAACAATAATTCAGTAAAGGAAATATGAGTAATGGAAAGAAAGAGAAAAAAATAAACATATCAAAATGGGCAGTGTCCCTTGGGCCACTGCTTTTAAAGAAAACAAGGAGAGTCGATTTGGAGATATTTCAGTAACTTTGGAGAAAAAAGGAGAAAAATAATCAAGCGGGCCTCTCCCTTTCTAGGCTGGATTCCTTATCTCTCTCTTGATGTAGAAAGAAAGGATTTCCCAGGCCAGGGGTTGTCACTCTGGCATGCATCAGAATCCCGTGGGGAGATGTGTTGAGCTTGCAGGGGCCAGCCCCAGCTCAGGTCCAGTGAATGAAAACCCCTGGGGGAGGGGTCCTCACAGGATCACCCCTCCACCCCTGCAGGGAGGGCCCTCTCCAAGGAACAAAGCTCAGGAGGCAAAGGCAGAGTTATGCCCTGTGCCCACTGACGTAAGGTACAGCTCAGGTAAGGAACACAGATGTGCTCCTGGGGTCCCGAGAGTCAGGTACTGAAAAGCTTGTTCAAAGTAAATGGAAAAGGCCTAAGAAAATCAAAAGAATTAGTGCAAAACATACAGCTTTATGGAACAATGAGCAACCAACCTGTGGACCCCTGGTGAGTCTTACCCTGTTTTGGTTAAAAACTCAGCAGAGGCTTTGTTACCTGGATCTCAGGAGTTGTGAAAGGAAAGCAAAGTCCTCTAAGCAAAGCAACCACTTCTCTCCTCTATGCAAGGGCAGAGTCTGAGTGCCTTAGAGAAAGCCAAGCAGCCTTTACCCTGCATCCCGCCCCCCCCCCCATGGCAGGAAAGGATGAGGGGAGCAGGGGGCAACATAGCCCAAACCCAGGAGGGAGGCTGGGGCTTTTGCGAATTCCCCAGTTATGAAAGACAGTCATGATCCCATTTGTGGTGAGCTTGCAAGGTACCACGCTCTATTTGCTTTCCACGCTCTTACCAAATATGATCTTTACAACAACGCTGTGAGCAGGTACCGTTCACGTGAGGAAACCGATTCAGAGAGCATGAGCGACTTGCCTGCAGTCACACATCTATCTATAAAGGGGTGAGTCAGAGATAATATCTATCAGTCTGAATCACAGTGAGTTCTTAACTTGTATCTTGGCTGTCTCTTATTTTAAAGACAAGGACAGACACCATTTGGAATGTGATATGAGCAAGAATTCTCAGTTGTCTGCCATTTTTATTTGTCTGGGCCAAACCTCACCCACCTCACCTGGGAGATGAACCAGGTTCTTATTTCAGTAAGTATCACTGACGGCCTTCAATACACTGTGCTCTGCCGCAGGTACAAAAGCCCCATATTTAATAAGTGGGAGATGAGGTCCCCCTTGCAAGAATTTACTATAAATTTACAAATTTACAGCGTATTAAAGAGACAGACATAAAACACTGACAGGTAGTTTTACCAGAGGTCTGGGAATTGCTGCATTATACAGAATCATTGATGCCTGGAGATTTAGAGAGGAGGTGAGCTTTGAACAGAGATCAGGACTGGTTTGTCAGAGCTGAGAGGTAAGGGTGGTGCAGCAAAAAACTAAAGCAGCCAAGTGTCAGTCAAAAGACAACTCTGCCTCGGGCCATTCTGCTCCCCCTTAGTGCAGGCCCAGCAGAGTCTGGCAAGTTCCCAAGCTCACCCTGGAAAAGCAACCCTTGGCTTGGGTCACGTGTCCAGAAATGCCTGCAGTGAAATCCCAAGAAGGATGCTATGGATCCTCAGAGCACCTTGAGGCAAGGGGAGCAAGGCTCTCATTTTATGAGGTGACTTTGAAACCAAAGTCAGCAGGTCCAAAACTTTCCAATTAATTTCTCCTCTACCTTGGAGAGCACATATATAATCAGAAAGGAAGCACATGTAAGCCAAGGAGTAAAGATGGAAATTAAACCCATGATAGGTAGAAACTTTCAGAATATTTTGAGTAAAAACCTTAACAAAATGCACGTGCTTTCCCCCGCAATTCCACGTCCATAAATCCTCCCCAGGGGAGGGGAGGGTGCAAGGCATGGGGTGCAAGGGTGACTAGAGCAGTCTTGTTTATAATAGTGACAAATAGTACACAACCAAGTGTCCAACAAGAGAAGATTAGTTCACAGAGTTCAGCATGTCCACAAAACAGAATCCTATAATCCTCTGTAGCCATTGCAAATGGAGATGTAGATTTACGTTTATTAATGAGGAAAACAGTCCTAATGTATTTAGTCAAGTCTGGTTATAAATAAGCAGATTATAAAACTATACATATATATATATATTTTTTTACAAAATGGAATCATGTGATTCTACTTTCTTCAGACCAATCCTGAATCAATTGAATAGAATTGAAATCATATGGAATAAACTCTCTGATCACAGTGTAATTAACTTGATGTCAAAAACCATAAGATAACTAGGAAAACTGCAAATATTTTCAATTAAACAACACACTTCGAAATAATCCATCAAAAGAAAATTTGTAGGGTAAGGAGAATTTATAGAGTAATTTTAACTGAACAATATACAAAATATAGCATATGAAAATTTGGGGAGGCAACTAAAACAATTATTAAAGGGAAACTTTTACCTTTAGCTGCGCATATTAAAAAAAATTAAGGTCTAATATTAATGACCCAATATTCTGCATGAAAATAAATAAATAGGGGCTTAGTCAGTTAAGTGGCTGCCTTTGGCTCAGGTCATGATCTCAGTGTCCTGGGACTGAGTCCCCAGCGGGGAGCCTGCCTCTCCCTCTCTCTCTGCCTGCCACTTCCCCTGCTTGTGTGCACTCTCTCTCTCTGACAATTAAATAAATAAAATCTTTAAAAATATATTTAAAAAAATAAATAAACATGAAAATTAATAAAAGGGCAAAGTAAAGCAAAAGTAAGCCAAAATAAGAAAAATGAAAAATAAAGATAGCAACAAAATAGAAATCAGGCAAACAATGCAGAAATCTAAGAAAGCAGAAAGCTGTCTTTCTGTTTCAGAAAGTCTGAGATATTCCTATATATAAGACCCTTTATAAAAGGCTTATATCTCTATGAATAGACATGTTAACAGAAGTTATCTTTGGCTGATAGGATCAGGGACAATCTTTGAAGACTTCCTACTGACGTTCACCTGTATTTTCTTTTTTTTTTTTTCTATCCTTCTTTTATATTTGAGGGCTCCTAAGGGGACTGACATCCTCTGCTTATTTGTTGAAAAGCAACAGACCCTAACTATTAACCCTTTGTTTCCCAAAGGAGGGGCATGGGCCCCTGATGATACAGAAGTTCTAAGTGGTACAAAGATATCTTTCAATCACACTGCAGAGAGAAAGGGGGTCCCCTTTGAAGTTTCCTTCAGTTATTATGACTGTATTCAAGGAGACAGCTTTGGTTTGGGACAATTATGTTTTCGATTGCTTTCCTCTCTTTGCAAGCAAAAGGGCTGCAGGGGCAGGAAGCAACACCTAAGCAGAAGATAACCACAGCTGCCCTTCACTGTGTTTATCTCGAGGACTGCCTTCTTTTCATGGGATGCTTTTGCATTAATACTTGAGAGAGATAGCTTCCTTCAAACAAGCAAATGAAATTGAAGTAAAACCACACATCAGTAGTTTAAATAGAACTCGCAAATAAGGAATTTGGTAAGGGGATAGCAATCAAAATGATGAAGCCAGCACACCTGTACTGCAGTCCCAAGGAAAGTGGTGTGAAGCTCTGGGGAGGAAGAAACTGCCCCTGAAGAGTATCAGTGTGCACTGGACTGTCCCCATGGGTCCCTCAGGCCTTGATTCCTGTCTGTCGTGTCACTGAGGTATCAAAACAACAGCACGGAAATAGTAAATGTGCAGTTTGCTCAGGTGATGGTCCAGGCAGTAGGAAGACCATTTCAGAACAGGATTCCAAGTCCAGATAAATCCTGCTGGGAGGATGATTGATGTGGGAGGTTTCTAAGAGCAGATAACATTTCTTGGCAACGTTTGCCGGGAGGAAAGAGGCCCTTCCACAGGAAGAAGGTCAAGGCCGGTCTATTTTTATAAAAGCATTTCAAGTGGTTTTAGTGGACTTATTTCCTGTGGTTCCCAGGAATCCTGCAGCAGGCTCCCAGGAGGATGTTGGTGATAGGGAGCAGAGACTTGATGAGTGACAATCAATAATTATCTCTATATTTGCTTCACTTTTTCCAATAAAATAATCTAGGGGAAAAACACTTGCTCTAGAAGAGCAAAGCTCACAACAACAAAGAGCAGAATGAGACATGAAAGTCCCTTAGTGTGTGGCAGAGTCCCGAGGTCAAGATTTTGCAAGCTGAAGATTGATTTATTCACTTATTCCCTTTTATTCAACAAATAATCGAGCATCCCCTCTGTGCCAGGCACTGTTTACCGGGTGGGAGGAAGATGGTAAATAAACATGGCTTCTGCCCTCCAGGAGCTTACAGTTTACTCGGGGAGGAAGACATCAGACAGGTCAACACATGGAAGGATATATACTTAATCACAAATGGCAGGAAGCATTGGGAAGGAAAGAACAGGAGGTACAAAAGAGACTAATGGAGGCAGAGGTGGGGGCAGAACTTAAATTTGGAGGTCAGGGAAGACCTTTGAGGAGGTGGCTTCCACTGCCATTGAAGAGTGAGCAGGAGCCAGCCAGGGGAAAGTGTTAGAAAGTGAACAATGTGTATGAAGGCAGCCATGTGGAAGAGACCACACTAGACTCAAGGACCCAGGAGAAGATAGGAGTGGAGGAGTGACTGGAATATAATGGGCAAAGGGAGGGAGTGGTGCGGGGTCAGACCAGACCATCCAAGATCTTGCAGGTCATGGTGAGAATTCAGATTTTACTTTATGGAAATGAGAAGCTACAGAAGGTTACAAGCAAGGGGTTGATGTACGTTTCCAAAGATCCTTCTGACTCTGTATAAAAATGATGGGGATCCATGGACAAGAGAGGAGGCTATTTTAGAAGTTAAGAAGTGGACTAGACTGGGCGTTGACAGTAGGTACTAAGTACATAAATTTGATAGCTCTTAACTTGACCATAAGAGATTAGGAATTCTACTAGCATACGGAGCTGGGACTAAGGTGAGGCAAGGGAGGCACTTGCTTTGGGCACAAAATTTACTCAGAAACCAAGATAAATAATATTTTAGTGCAATATTTTTTAAGTTTATTTATTTATTTAAGTAATCTCTACACCCAATGTGGGGCTCAAAGTCATGACCCCAAGATCAAGAGTCGCATGCTCCTCCAACTGAGTCAGCTGGGCACTCCTTTACTGCAATATTTAAAAAAAAAATCAAATTTAGGGCAAACAATCCTTGAACAAAATATCGAATTTCTTTTAAAAAGACAGGATCAGCAACAGTGCTGTGCCAAGCCACACAAGGAGCCTGAGGCAAAAGGAAAATGTCTGTAATATTGTCTGTATTTAAAATTTTGATTTTTTGTTCGTTTCCTCACTCTTGTTCTGGCTAGCCAACCTTCCCCACCTGTAAACCAAGAGGTCATCATGTCATTTTCTGCTCTTAAAACAGATACTATGCAAGAAAACTAACGACAAAAATCATCACAAGCCCCCTGGTGGTACAGATGCTCTTCTTTTTCCTGATTCTGGAGACTCTGAGATAGAAAGTGCATCATAGTTGCTCCATAAATATTTCTGATAATGTTAATGGCTAACATCTATCAGGCTCTTCATATGTCAGGAACTTTGCCAGAAACTGGTAAATACAATGATCTAATTTTATCCTCACACCAATCCTGTGAGGCAGGTATAGCATTACCCCTGTTTTACCATGGTTGGCATATACTTGGTTAGCATTTAGTGAATACAGGAAGACAGAAAGGGTGTACAGATCAAAGGGAAAATGAGAGAAAAGAAAGTGACGGGCCTCATACTATTCCTTAAAAGTCCTATCTGGATAACCAGTGATTCCAACTCCCTTGGCAAACACTCTTCTCTGACAAACACTAATTACCACACTTAAATGGACCTGTACAGAAAGGACTATTTTTGGTAAGTTAGGTTTTTAAACCGAACAGCTTTTCTAAGAACATATTTCTTGAATTCATTCATTCCCAAATATTTACTGAGCAATCAGTATGCATCAGGCACACATCTAGGTGCTGTCATGTGTGAGCAAGTCAAACCTGAATGTGGGTCCTCGTGAGACTTATAATCCACTGTGTGTGCGTGTGCGTGTGTGTGCTCAGAGGTGTGTTGGCATGAGACAGTCAATAACTAGGAAGCAAACACATATATAAGATCATAAATTATCATAAGTGTTATAGAAGTATAGACAGGGAAGTAAGGGGAGCTACCCTAGATATGGTGGGCCCAACACCATTAGTCTCAGGGAGGCAGGTATCCTGTTTCCCATAATACTTATGTTGCTGAAAATGCTGTGTAAAGAATTTTTGCAAATCAAATCAACAAAACTCCCATCACAGAGTGTGAAACTTTACAAACTAATGACTTATTCCTATCGAGGACAGTTTCGAAAAGCAACACCATTTACTTGTTTTCTACCCAAACACATCTATGGAAAAGGTCTTCCCACCACTGAAGGGTCAAGAATACAATACTGGAAAATGTTCTGCCTTCTGTCTGCCCCACCCCCGTGGGCCCATCTAAATGTCTAGATTTATGGAATTCCCAAGGAGCCCCATAAACCCGCCAACACCAAGGAGGAACCAAGGAATGTAGGACCTTTGAAAGCCAGCAGAAATTATGCACAAAAAGATGGCAGCCTAGCGAAGTAAGGAGAAGTCCCTCTGATGTTTCTTCTTCCCTCCTGTTGCCTAATCTACTTTCTCAAAGGCCAATAATGTAGAAATTCTCCATTTTCCAAACAACCCCACCCAACAGAATAACCCTTTGATCTCGAAAGCATGAGAAAGGAGCAGTGGATGGTGCAGGGTATAAATGGCTTTGAAAGATCAGTCAGAAAAAAGAAATAAACAAGGAGAGGAACCATGAGGAGTTGAAGGAATGAAAGCAAACCATGCTTTGAACTACCTGCCAATTTGAAAGCAAATTCCCCTGAGAGGCCACGGTTGACAGATGAGTCTATTATCAAGGTTACTGGTACCTACCTATGCTTGCAATGTGCAACACGCACCTTCCTGGTGATGCTAGACACCGGGGGCAGGTTTATCTTAGTTTACCCTCTTGGATACAAGATTTCAACACACTTCCAAGCTCTTTCATCCCTTATCAAACACCAGTCCTTGCCCGGGGCCTTCGGTGATATTCTCTTACTTCATCTTCTTCCCATAAAACCCACCTGGTTCCTGCCAATGGCTGGGTTATGGATAGGGCTGCGTGAGGAATACCAATGACATGCTCACAGGCCCACAGGAGCCATCGGGCCTGCTGAAACAGGGCAAAATGTGCGGATGGGAGAATGGTCCCTTTTGGACTTTCTGTGTGGAATCAAAGAGAGCTGGCAAGTGAAAGGAAGCTCTAAAAATAGCTGAAGTCCTTAAAAAGAAATCATGCAAAAGGAAACAAGGTTTATACTGTCCTAATGTAGGCTCTGCAAAAACTAAGCCTCGGCAGGCTGACGCTGGGACAGCTTATTATTTTCTTCCGGCCCTTTGGTGGAGACACACACTGGGTCCCTTTGCAAATCCCGGGCCCTGCTCCCCCGCCTGCTTCCTGCATAGCGCTAGAAGCCTCTGCAGGAATGTAGCTCTTCTGGGGCAGAGCCGGGGCCTCCATGGCCCACTTTCAAGATCCAGAATAGACTCTGACATGTGAAATGAGCTCCACGGGGTTTACAATCCTCCTTCGTATCCAAGCACCTTAAACATGAAACCTCATGCCGGGATTGCTAACCATTCTTCCAGAGACGCCTGGATATCATCTGTCTGGCAGAAATGTGAGTTTTGTCCTTTTTACTCTTCAATGTTTTGAATGAGCATGGGGCCCATGGAAATTAAGCTGCCCAACAGAGGGCTGACATAATAAATTGATGTCTTAGGGCTCAGGGTTTTGTTCTTGGCTAAGCCACAGATTTGCTTTGATAAGCTGTTCAGCCTCTCTGTGTCACACTTCTCTTGGCTAGAGAAAAAGAGACAGGGCTCATCTATCCCATGTCATAGGAGGAATAGAAAATACAAAATGATTATCAAGTATCTCATGTAGTATCTACACACAACAGGCATCCAGAGACGCCTGCTTACTCATATAAAATGCTTTGTGAAACTCCAAGTGCCATCAAAATGTAAATAACCAATGCTGTAAACCATAGGCTCTTATTAACAACCATAACAACACCTTTTATTTCCTAGGCGCTAACTACATGTGAGGTCCTCCCCAGGTCTGCCTTGCTCTACTCCTCCTTCACAGCACGGATACAAGATCACTATGCTTAAGAGCTTCATTTTACAGATGAGGCAGCGGAGGATCAGAAAGGTTAATGACTTGCCCAGTCATGCAAAGAGTTAATGACACAGCAGAAACCAAACCCAAGTCTATGCGAACTTCCCTTTTTCCTGGCCTTTCCAGCCCAGTCGGAAGTAGGACTATCCACTCAGTTCCCCCAGTGGGCTCTGGCCTCAGCCCAGCCCTTTGAAAGCAATGGCAACTGATTCTACTGTAACAAAGGCCAGGAGGGACTTGACTGCCACTGGGTCATCTTGGGGAAGCATCATAGTGACGACCAGAAAAGTGCTGGTGGGGGTGTTTATCGCACTGAGCTGAGAAAGAGGACCATTCTGTGTCAAGGGAGGAACCTGCAATGACTCCATTCAAGAGACACAAGTATCCGTCGGTGGGGCTGTGTGAGTTATGGGTGCTGGGAGGGCAGGGGGAGTACAGAGAAGAGAGAAGCTAAGGGTCAGTTATCTAAAGGACGTTTCGTCTCTTTCCCGTATTTCTTTGGCAGTTAAAATCATGGACTCTGCAGTTAGAAAACGCTACGTTCAGATCTTGGCTCTAACACTGATTTATCTGTGTGACCTTAGACAAACTGTTTAAACTCTCCAAGCCTTGGTGTCCTTAGCTGCAAACTGGGGATAAAAAAGCAATGCCTACCCCCACAGAACTTCTCTGAGGATTAATTAAAATAATGTATGTAAAGCACTTAGGACAGTACCTGGTACATAGTAAATGTTCAAGAAAACGTCATTACTTTATGATTTATGAAGTTACTTGATTATTTATGGTTATGTCCAGAATAGGCTATTGGGAAACATACGGTAGGGCAAGCCCTCAGCATTTCCAGAGATAACAAACACATACTTCAAAAGACTGAGCTTGGAGAAGCCAAATTTTGTAGGTCAGGAGGGAAGAACAGAAAACACCTAGCAAGCAGACCATCTTCCTACGAGTTGGAAGGTCTGCTGTCTTCGAGAAAGGAATGTCCTTGTGGGCTGGTTCTGGAGATTGTAACTTGCACAACATTTTCAAAAGAGTTTTGGAGGCACATCAGTGAGAGCAGCCTAGAGGACGGGCCCAGAGCCCCTGCAGAATCACTTTCCCTTTGGCTGGAAGCCCAGGGCTCTAAAGCATCAGTCTGTAGGAAGGATACATCCACGTAAGAAGTGTGGAGGTCTTCAGGCTGGCCGAGAGCCTGCAGGATGCTCCAGACAGAGGAGCACCAGTACCTGGGGCCTGTAGAGCATGCTGCTGCGCCGGAGAGTGTGCAGTTTCTCCTCTTGGAGGGTGTTTTCTCTAAGCATCAAAATAATTCCTGACCTCCAAATGAATGATGCTCTATGGGGGGTCTGAGTTTTGGGGGTGGATAAGCTCCACTGCAGAGAATTAAAGACCCAGAACCCAGGGAACAAATAATGGACACTAGAGGAGATCCCTGGAAATGTGTGCGTCTCTGCTTATGTTTCCTACTCCTCGTGAAGGAGTGTGGGGGCTATGCGATTGAGCTGTTAGGTGATACAGCTCGACTGGATTTCCAGGCCCTGCTTCCGGCCAGCTACATGCGGTCCAAGCATCTATGCCCCTTTTACTGGAAGCTTGGCTGGATTGATCTGGTATGGCCAGATTATAACCTCCTTAAAGACAGATACTGTGATTTCTATTACAGGCTCAGAATACCTTCTCTGAAAAGCCTTGGGATGATATGTTTCTGAGTGGAGACTTTGGGGGATTTTAGACAGGTGGTTTGGTATGTATATTGTATATTATGGAACAACCTCAGCGGGGTCTGGGGCAGTTCCCTGTCATCAGAAACATTGGTGATTACACAAATATTAACACAGAGGATGATAAAGACTTTAAATCATCTCAGGACAGTTTGGGTCAGGTTTTGCCACAATTTGAGTTATGAAAGAATGTCTAGTTTTCAGAGCTTTTTGCATCTCAGAATGTAGATTAGGGATTTCAGGTCTTTCTTTTCATTTCCCTTTCTTTCTCTTTATTTTCTTTTTTAAATTTCCAGAACAGTCTGCCTGTGGCAGGTGCTGAGTAGAAGTGGTTGGCATCTACAGTATGACATCTTGATCTCCCTCAAATAATATTTGATCCTGGAAGCCAGGGGATGGTTTATTCTCAGTGACTTGGGGATTCTTGAGGATTAGAAGGATTCTAAATTAAAGAACAGGAGAGAAAGACATTGAACCCACAGGCTCTCTGTCACCCTGGGCAGTAACACACAAACCCATGAATACACTGAGAATGGTGACTAGTACATGATATTCAGCGCCCAAGTAAACGAGAAGAGGGCATCACGGCACATCAGTGGCAATGGTAAGCTTTAACTGATTGCTTAGAAAATGATATTTTTAAAATATTGCTAAAATATTACTAAATGTTAAACTCAAGTTTGTTCAATGCTAAGTCAATAGCACAGGGGATTGGCAAAACGAAACAAGCTACATGGAGAATGATAATCAAGCTAACATCTGTGAATGCTTACAAGTTTTCAAATGCTGGGCTTAGCACTTTATATGCACGATCATTGAACACGGCAATTCTGCTTGGTAGCTAATGGGGCCCCATTCTGCAGATGGGGAAACTGAGGCTCTGTGAGGCTGAGTGAGTACTTTGCTACTGAGAGTCCAGCCAGGACTAAAACCTGAGTCTAGTAGTATGCTGGTAAACCAGCTATCAGATTAAAGGAAGGAAGGAAGGAAGGAAGGAAGGAAGGAAAGAAAAAAAAATTGAAGGAAGAAAGGGAGGCAGGGGAAAAAAGAGAAGAAAAGAGAGAAAAGAGCCCTGATTATAGTATTTTCCAATTTCTGTGGTGTAAATACTCTCACAAGGGTTGATTTCAAGCCCACTAATGATTTACTAACCTGAGTATTTAAAAATTGGCTTTCACAAACCTGGAGGAACCACCTCCTCTACACGCGATCAAGTCCACCCCATGGCCACGTCCACAGTTTGCGGCCAGCTCTGGAGGATGAAATTGCAGCTCACGGAACACAGCTGGCCTGGGAGCACCAGACCAAGATGCTAGCCCCGCCAGTCAGCCACGGACACATTCCTACCTCAGACCTGGTGCAGATCCCTGAGTGGGGGAGGAGGGGGAAAAAGACAGAAAAGCACCCTGTCTCCCTTTCTTCAGGCAAACTTTCCTCACCAGAGGGTGTGAGGTGGGTTCCTGCCAACCTGGCACTCCCTGACAGAAATAACAAAACCTAGAGTTCTTTTTAGGCCCTAGAAACTTTTTCGCAGTGAGGTAAAGACTCGAGACTAAAAGATCTGATCCTTTTTTGAGATCCTTCAATTCCCAAATATTGCTGCCTTCAAAGAAGAAAGGAAGTATCTTCTACAAGATGGGGAAAAATGTTTGGGTCTGCTTTTAACCAAGGGTAGAGTATTCCAGCCTAATTTGAACTCTCTTAGAATACGTTTAGGGTCTTGGTTTAGCCTCTCTGTTAATACCTGTAGGACCCCACCTTCTAATAAGGTCTTCTGATAACATGTTTCCACTAGAGGCTCCTAAGAAGGGACCGGCCTGGTATTCAATTCACAAATATGCCGAGGGCAATGATTATGTGCAGGCATTTGCTAATAAATGCAGGGCCTAGAAAAAGAGGCATAGCTTTTGTTCCGGAGCTTCTGAGACTAGTGAAGGAGACAGTCAGGTAACCTTAGTTAAATTATATTCATTTACTCATTAAAGAAATATTTATCAAGGGCCCATTAGATGCCAGGCATTTTGCCAGGCACTGGGATACCATGGTGAGCAAGACAGATGGGTTTGTACTATTATGGAGCTGACAGTCCAGTCATAAAGGGAGACATTAATTAAATAATCACATGAATGAATGTGTAATTAAAAAATGAAGTAAGAGCTCTGAGGAAATGTTAGATGGTTCTACGAGAACGAGAGGAACCTGACCCAGTTAAAGAAAGTCAGCAAAGGCTTCCTTGAGGAATGGGCAATTGAACAAAACGTAGGCGTTCACGCAGGCAAGTGGGGTGGAAGGAAAGAGAGGAATCGTGCTCTAGAGGGAGGGAACCGTGTGGGCCAAGATCCCAGGGTGAACAGGGGCACAGGGGTTTCAGGGAAATGGAAGGCCAGTGTGGGGAAAGAGCATGGTGGGTGATGAGGCAGGGGGTAAGCCAAAGCTGGTCCTCCGAGCCCTGCAGGCCCTGTTAAGGCCTTAGAACTTTTCTAAAAAAGCAAAAGGGAACTTGTAATTACAGTTTGTAATTGAAGTGTAGTTGACATACAATAGTATATTAGTTTTAGGTGTACCACATAGTGACTCGACACTCATATACGTTATGAGACAATAGGGATAAGGCCTTGGTCTCTCCCCCAAGCAGTGGGAAACCACTGGATGGTTTCAGCGGGAGACATACGTGGCAATCACAGCCAGGGCTCCCGTCGGGTAAATGTGCTACTAGAGGGGCATATAGGGAATCAACTAAAATCTAAACCGGTGTGTGTGGTGTGGAGGGAGAGGAGTGGGTTAGGGCTGGAGGATGCGTCCACATCGACTTTCTGCAGGAGGCCATATCTGAGATGAATTTTTGAAGGGAGAGAATGACCTAGCCCGGCCACGGTGGAAGGTGGAGGGAGCGAGAGAGGATGCTTCTGGGTGAGCGTGAGGGTGTGGGGGGCTCTAGGAAGAGGAGGCCAACGAGAGAAAAGGCAAGAGGACTCATAAATTTCCATTATGCTTAATGCCTGACTTCATGTAGTTAATGGATTCATTTATTAGAACAATTTGTGAAAATCCCCAAGGGCCCGTGAAGGCTGGGCTTAATGGTTTTATCATGTCATAGACTTCCTTCACTCCTCTCCTTTAACGAATCCTGAGTAGGCAAGGAACTTAGGATTAACTACTGCTCAAAATATAGGTAAATTGTAAATAGAGCCCCCCCCCAAAACAAGGGCTTTTTGTGCCTCTGGGGTTTCCTTCAGCAACAAAAAGGGACTTCATTTTTTGTACGTTTCAGCTGAGTCATAAATCCCACTGCCACAGTCTATCAGGTTCATGTTGACTCAAGGCTGATTTTCAGGAGTCAACATGTTCTCCTCAGGTTTCCAGCTATGGATGTGAACTGCAGGGCGGTGAGAGCGATCTGAAGTCAGTGCAGCCACCCCCCATTACTGTCCCTCTTACTGGGGGCGAGAAGACAGAGAGCACAGTCATGGCTTTATAACTGTGGGGTGCACTGTGGTCGGGAGGAGAGGGACACCTGAGGACCTGCTGGCCTCTGGCCAAGATCTCCACAGTGATGAAGCCCAGGCTGTCAGGCTTAGACACACATGAGAATGTGAGCATTAGGACAATCCCTGGCCAGACCTGGAGCTTCCAACTTCAGGAGCCTGCTGGTCTATCTGGTCCCCCTTCATACCAAGGGGATAGAAGCAAGAATGCAAAGGATAGAGCCAAATTCATACCCAGCACTTCGAAAACGACTCAACAGAGACTCCCCACTGGTGCTAGATCTAGAAGGGAAGCCATCCTTGAAGCCCACACAGTCAGGGGCACACAGGGACCTCCACTTGAGGAAACCCAGGGACAATGACAAACAAAATCCTGTCCACCAAAGACTGGCAATACAAATGGCTATTTGTACAGTTAAATGGCAACCACCAGCATATAATTATTGTCTCCTGTACCAAATTAAGAATACAACGTAGCAAGTGCTTGGGGGAAAAAAAAAACCCCAAAAAATATTTATTATCTCTTGGCTGTACTTTAAGGCACAGAGATCCGATCACTGTTGCATGTTAATGGAGAGGTGATAGGTGAAGACGCCCAAGTTTGGAAGAGCTAAACTGCTTTATATCAGAAGGAGATCCAGAAGCAAGTGGAGGGAGGAGATGGAATGAGAGAGAGATTGAGAGGCTGGGCGAAGAAGGGCTGAGCAGAAAGACAGAAAGAGAGACCGTGAAAGGAAAAGGTGGGCCCATAGACGTAGAGGCTTATGGATGAACAAGGAGGGTTTGGAAGAGAGAGTGTAGATTTGGGAAAGAAATGCCATGTACTCCACAAAGTGAAGTCTGCAGATGTAAATAACATTTTTGATCTGTTACTACATTATCTGAAAAGAGCTGGATAGAGTTTCACCATATGTGAAGGGGATGTTTGGGATGGCCTGACTTTAAATATAGTTTATGTAGCATATCCAAAATGCTCTTTGGGGGTCACTGGAGCGACTGCAAAGCATAGCTGAAACCGGCGACCATGACTGGCCCGTGTGACTGCAGACTGGAAGACATGAACCACAGATATTAAAATGCCTGGAGCAAAAGAAACAAAGAGAGGCTTCCAGCATGAACCTTAATTCCAGGAAAATTACTCAAATTGTTTTGTTTTTATTGATGGAATTGCTTTCCATGTGAGCAGCTCTATGAGGCCACCTTGGAGATGCATGGATGGATGGATGGTTAGTGCAGGGCATGCAGGAGGCTAGCAGACCTTCTGTGAAGCTCACAGTGCTCCCTAGAGCCTGGCGCTGTGGGGTCTCTCAGGGAATGAGGACATGCCTGGAGTCTCGCTTCAAGGTTGACATGAGGACAAAAGTTGGTGAAAGCCAACATCTGGGTCACAAATGAATAACTTAATGAATAACAAGCTCATGGGGGCAGAGACGTGCACAGACGTGCTAGACAAGAGGTAAAAATCCCACTTCCGGCAATGATACAGTATCAGTGAAGTCCCTTCACTTTTTCATGGTGTTAAGGCCAAGTGACTGCTTTGTTTCAACACACTCCTTTTGAGGCTTGGCACCACCACCTAGAAGCGGTTGACCTTGGACAGGCCATCGAACATCTGTCAGCTTCGGTGTCATTTTAGAAAAAATGGGGATCATACGAGTGTCTGTCTCAAAGAGTAATAAGGAAGGTCACATGAGCTAACTTGTACCCCAGAACGTGTGAATGATGATGATCATTATTATTATAATTGATATTATATTGCTATATTTGATAATATACACTTGATGTAATTGATAATAATATAATTGACATTACTGATGATCACCGTGTACAGCCAGCACCTGATCACTTTTGTAAGGAAGCTCCCACATAGTTTTCCGGCTCTTCTTTGCCTCTTTCCTGCATATCCCTGTTGTCACCAGTGCATTGTTCTCCTAAGTGGTGGGGCAAGGAGATGTTCTAAAATTCTAATGTTTATTACTTTTGCTTTTTAAAACTTAGCTTTGTGTCACTGATGCATTTTTACATGACGATATAAATCTCTATAGAGTGGGTGTCTACACTATTGGAGGATTATACCGTGTAATATGGCGGCTGCTGTGTCAGAATAAGTATGTCTCGTTAGAAAATAACGAGGAGGAAGACAGCCTTTGTACAAGGGACAGACCCACCTTCTCTGTGTGATATGAGGACGTACGGAAAGCTGGGGAAGGATAACTGGCAGACCCTTCATCAGGATCTGTCTCATCAAGGTTCCTTTGGTACAGTGTCTGCCCTTTAGATCCCTCCGGAACACCTGCCATGTGCTTGTTCCCCGCTCCACTGCTGTTCCCACCAGCAAACCCTTGACGCAGGACCCTTGGCAGTCCCTACTGTGGGTGGTCTGCGAGGCCTCCATCCCTTTTCCTATGGGTCCCCAACAGTCAGGCTCTCTGCGGGGCCGGCAGTCCCCAACCAAAACAGTGGGAGGATGGAGAGCAAAACCTCAGTGCCGGCCTCTCGGCTTTTGTGGGTTTCAGCCAGGGCCCAGGTGTTATTTTAGTGCAACTCCAGTGTTTAATTTGAGAATATGTGTGGATCAGAAGGAGGGACCAAAACATTATTTTTTTTTCCCTTGGCCAAGTGATTAAATTTGAAGTTCTAAAAAATGCACAGCCTGGTCCAAAGCTGTGTCCAATTGGGAAGTAAAAAATGTCCTGAAAATCCCTCCCAGGCCAGAGACCTTTATTCCTTAACCACTGCCCACCGCACAGGCCCATTTCCTGTGGCCATCACCTGGGCAGTCTGTGGTTACTAACCTACCAGGAGCCCCGTGCCCTGAGGCTCTCCTCCCCTTCTTGAAAGGGTATGTGGCACCTTTGCCGGTGGGACATTCTACAGGGTTGTCTAATTTCTTACAGCCTTGAAAACGCGGTAACCGGCAGCTGCTGAGCCATGGCTGAAGGGGAAATCACAACCTTCACCGCCCTGATGGAGAAGTTTAATCTGCCTCCGGGGAATTACAAGAAGCCCAAACTCCTCTACTGTAGCAACGGGGGCCACTTCCTGAGGATCCTTCCAGATGGCACAGTGGACGGGACAAGAGACAGGAGCGACCAGCACAGTAAGCACCCATCTCTTTTGCAGCCCCCTGCCTTCCTGGTGTCTTCCTTAGTCAAGGAGGCAAGCAGGGAGGCTATCTGCATACGGGTACCCTTTCTCTTCCTGACACACTCAGCAGCAGGGTAACATAAACGTGTACAGGTCTAGGTGTGGGAAATAACACACTGTGAGAGCTACAGCCTCCCTAAAGGGGTCCGATATCAAGATTTTAAAAGGACTATCTGTTGACCTAACATAACTGCTTCGAGATCAGATACAGCTGCCAGTGTTCAACTGTTGTGGGTTTCCGTAACTAGTGAAGAAGGGCCTGGCCCCCAAGGCTGGTGAGGGCCCTGCCTGCTCTCTGACAGGAGGATCCACGTGAGGCAGGGGGCAGTCAGCCCTACACAAAGACCTGGGCTCAGTTTCATGGTCATGGACGCTCCAGCGTATGTTCCCACCGGGCTGGATTTGCGAAATCCTAGTTCATAATCATAGTCTTACACATCATAAATCACGCAGCTTTCGCTCTGCGTATCATGCAGATGTGGTTGTGGTAACTGGGAAGGGGTAAAGTCATTCTCCAGACCTTATAGAAACTGGAAAGTGAGAGCAGTGGGAGCCAGATGCTGACTATCTCTTCCGGGCTTTCCCGCCAGCTTAGCTCTCAGATGGCATTGATAGACGGAGGTATGACTCTAGAGAAAAGAATCGTCATGACTACCTAAGAATAAAAATCTCTTCCTTCTGCTTTAGTGCTTCTCACGGTGGTGTGTCTGTTTGATATGAGGTGTCTGGGTCCTACTGTGATGTTATCAGGGATTCCCTGAGCCAAAAGTCAGAACTAAGTTCCTGCTTAGAGGGTCAGTGATCTGATGGGTAAAGCACACTGTGAATCAAGAGAAGAAAAGTGTAGGGGAAACCAGGAGATACATAATAATAGCACAGGCAGCAAGTAAGGGTCTACAGAACAGGCTTGGAAATGAATGCAAAATACTGACCTTGATGTGATATACCAAATAGTCTTAATTATTCACGTAATATGCACCAAATTACAGGCTGTAAGCACAAACGACCACCTCAGTGGTGCTCACTCTACTCTTAAATGCAAAGGTCGTGGGGTCGGAAGCCGCCATTTATGGACCAGAAGCACTGTCTCTTCCTTCCCACTCACCAGGCAGACCCTTGAGATAAAGAGCAGGAAGGCTGATGTTGGGCCTTGTAGTTGCAGGGTCAGATTTTTTGGGGGGTTGTTTGATGGCTTGTCTTCAAATGGGCCTAGTGAATGCCTTATATTTGATAAAAACTAGGTACCGGAGTGAGGCAAAAAGGACTCTATTTAGTACATTAAACATATATATGTATGTAAGTAACATTTACTGCAAACAAATGGACTTAAATTGTAGTCCATTGTGTGAGGCAAGCTACACAATTTGTGTGATCTGCCCCCTACAACACAAGGGAAAGAAGTTTTAATTCCTCTGGGATTTTAAATGTTTCTCATAAGTCTTTTTTTTTTTTAAGATTTTATTTATTTGACAGAGAGAGAGACAGCGAGAGAGGGAACACAAGCAGGGGGAGTGGGAGAGGGAGAAGCAGGCTTCCCGCGGAGCAGGGAGCCCGACGCGGGGCTCGATCCCAGGACCCTGGGACCATGACCTGAGCCGAAGGCAGACGCTTAACGACTGAGCCACCCAGGCGCCCCTGTCATAAGTCTTACCCATCTTCTGAACCAATAGGAATGCTCTCTGGTGCTCAGAATCCCAGGGGAAAGACAACCATTATGCTGTGTTCCTCAGGGTTAGGCTGGCTTTTCTGGGAAATCTTGAATTCTGGGAAAACAAGACACTACAATTAGGACTTCCAAGTACTGGAATTTCTGTGCAAATGGCATGTGATTTCACTGTTTTCATCCCATCATTAACACTATCAATTGCATTCTGGGTATGTAACATTGGGACAACTTCTGAAAGTGCTGTGAATTTGGCCACCTGACCGAAGAAGCCAGGAACCCCTGGAATGCAGCACCAGAAAGCTGTAAGAGTGCGTGTGAGGAGGTCTACATCCAAGTAATGCTGGATCGACTGCCAAGTGAACTTGGGCTAATTATGTAATTTTTCTGGCCTCACTTTTCTCACTTGTGAAATAAGAATACTACTACTTGCATCGCTGGTTTCTTGGGAGGATTAAATGACATGATCGAGCACAGTGCCTGGCCCAGGGTAACAGCTCAGTACAACACTGCTGTTGTTGTCATCATCACATAATCAAGGCTTCGATATAGTCAACGCAGCACGTGGAAATACAGTGTAATATCTGAGGACCTTCCCTTCATTTTTTCTGTAATATTGTCTCCCAGGAAGGTCAAGGGTCTGGGTTCATGTTTTGATTCAGGGCCTCCTTGCCAACATTCAGAGTTGTGTTGGCCTGTTTATTTACTCTAGAACTAGGAACAAGGGCCAAGGAGGACAGAAATCAGAGTAAGTGTGGTGAGTGAGCAGAAATCCATCTCTGTACTTGTGAATGCCAGGAGAATGGGATGGATAATTCACATACTCTCTGCAGACTCAAGGGGCCCTAGATTTGGAGTCAGAAAGCTTGAGTTCATATTCCTTCTCCGTCATTTTCTAACTGGGACAGCACTGAACAATGACAATTCTCCCCATTTTGCGTAAAATGCTCTGTCAAGTCCCCCAGCCCAAGGACCCTTCCAACCACCCCTCCTGTCTAAAAATGTAGTTGTCTCCAGTGTTCCCAGCTGTCTAATCTTGGGAATAATATTGAGACTCAGCTTCCCCACCTGGGGAATGGGAATAATAACACCGCCCTGTGTGTCTGAAAAGTCTTAAAAGATCCGGCAGGCAAGAGGACTCCCGGCATGGCTGTACCCACTGAGTGTGGTTCTGTCGCCCTCTACTGCCCAGTGGCGGTACTGCCACACACTTCATTTCAAGGGTTATTCTGCATCAGAATCAATCTGGACAGGGCAGGGTCCGAGAGAGTAGATGACCCTGGCTTACCAATTAGCACCATCTGGCGAGGGGATGGTTTCTATTCCTAGATTATTAGTTTGAGCATGACTAGAGATTGTGAGCATGACTAGAGGTCACAGGTACACAGCCATACTCTAACGACTTCCATGAGGAAGAATATTTCTAAAACCCAATCAAATATTGAAATGAATCTACATAAATCATACCAAATAGAACGGTATGCCTTCCAGCTCTACAAGGCAAAAAAATAACTCTTTTCACAGCTTCTCTTTGTCTGCAACCAGCGGATCTGCCCTGGGCAAAACTGGGATGTTTTCAAAACTTATCTTTTTCCTACTTCCAGGAGAGTAAGTTTCCAAGTACCTAACACAAGGCCTTTCTTGGAGCGGTATAAACCTACGACAGATGCTTGTGCACAGGCCACTGTAATAATGTAGGCCTGAGTAAAATGTCCCCCTAACTCCTCAAACCACGACTGTAGACTATACAGGCTGTGACGATCTGTTACAACGCCATTCTAGGAAAGCCAGGCAACACCAGAGTAAGAGCCGCAAACCATGAGACAAAGCAATGGTGTTAAGGTGCAAGAAGGTTCATGGTGATTCCTATGGCTTTCCTTTGGGACATGGGTAGATGGTGGCATCGCCTTGAGAAGGAGGATCCTGGAAGAGGAACAGGCACAGGGAAAGATGACCAGTCTCATTTCGGACACAGAGCATTTGAGGAGTGCCTCTTGTACCATCCCATATCTCCTGGTAGTTATAATTACACTTATTGTGTGAGCATTTAATGGTTTCCCCACACACACACACTAGGCTCCCTGAGGATGGGGACTTTGTCTCTTATAGTTCAACAATGCAATTATGTGTCTAGGACATTGACTGGCACTTGGCATAATGCCCAATAAATATGAATTTGATGAGTGAATGAATTGTATTCGTGGCAGATAAATTCAGTAAATACCTACTGAGCACCTGGTATATGCCAGGCATTGTGTTAGATTCTTTCATTTCCACTTAACCATAATCTCACAAGGTTATGAATTATCATCGCTCTGCAGACACTGAGCTAACCGGGCCTGTGACCAGTTAATAAGTGGGAAAGTTGAAAGAGGTCCATAGCTGCTTCTTCCAATACTAAGGCTCTTTCCATATACCACTACGGCCCCTGACATCAATACCATGATGGTGGTCTCACCCCATGAACTGATTAAATAAACACAGTGGAGGGGTGCCTAGGTGGCACAGTCAATTAAGCATCCGACTCTTGGTTTTGGCTCAGGTTGTGATCACAGGGTCATGAGATCGAGCCCCGTGTCAGGCTCCACGCTCAGCATGGAGTCTGCTTGAGATTCTCTCTCCCTCTCCCTCTGCCCCTGCCACTTGTGCTCTCTCTCTCGATCTCTCTCTAAAATAAATAAATAAATCTTTAAAAAAAAAAAGAAAACAAACCATACTGGAGTCACACAGCCTGTCACGTGGATCAGAGGGGTGTAGGTGCAGCTCCCTGTTTACTAGCTCCTTGTCCCCCTGGGGAAGTTACTTCCCCACAGGCCTCCATTTCTTCATTTTAAAAACAGTTCCCATGACCTAGGAAAGGAGGAACCTTAAAAGTGGTATAGCACATAGTAGGTGCTCCAAAAATGTTATTCATCATCATCACTCCTAGGCTTACTTGACCTTCTTTCTGTAACCATCTGATCTCTGTAGGCTGTTAAGTTAAATGAATGTTAGCCTTGCTCACGGGATTTAGTTTTTATCTTTATATTTTTATAAATTCTTTATCTCGGTGTCACCAGGACTGTCTAGGTTTGGTGCTCTCAAGGCCTGGAATGTAGGAAAAATGTGCCAGGCCCAGCAAGCCCTGCCCTGTCTAACTTCTCTGGCAGAGAGAGCAAGCTGTGGTGGGCAGAGCAAGGAGGGGCTCCATGTTCCATTCTGTTCTTCCTGCTGCACTTTCTTCTCGGGCAAAAGGGGACATGATTTGTTCCTCAATGGGTTGAACACCTGAACGGTAACTGGAGAAGAACAAGTTCATGAGCATCCCAAATCTGCAGCCTCCTCTGCAACCCACACCCCCTTGCCTCCCCAAGCACATAAGAGACTGTGCTGGGAACAGGATTACTGGCACTGCTCACTGCACAAATGGAAATGTTCCTGAGCGAAGTGTGTGCCAATCAAATATTTATAAATCAAACCACATCCTAAAGGCACTAAGGGAGTTCACTGGTCAGAGGAATCATACTTTGTAGCCCTTTATAAAGGGCAGATCCTTTTCAGTGAAATCCCTCCCACCTCCCTTGTTTGGGGGCTGTGCAGACTTCAGTTTCTGGTATGACTCGGCACCTCGTGGTAAAGGCACCTGGCTCCCCACCAGCTTGGGCTGCAAGTCAAGACAGTTTTTCAGATCACCAAGGTGGGCAGAACTGGGCCCTGCTTGCAGAAGTCAGCAAGCAGGGCCGGTCTTCAGGCAGAAAGGCTCCCCAAGCCCCTGCAGGGTGTTCCCACCTTGGTGAGACATGATGCCAGAGGTCTCCCTGCCCCTCTTCCCACTCACCCCTTATCTGATTATACAGAAGAGGTTTTTCTAGATAGACTCCTTTTTTTGTTTTTAATATCCACAGTCCGTGGACTATATCAAAATTTTCCAGGCATCTTTTTTTCAGACCCTAAAGCAGAAGCAGACACCTTTACACATTCTAAGAAAAGTCTTTTTCATATATATATATATATATATATGTATTCCAAACCACTGGAATTTTTTTTCCACAAACTCACTTTTTTTTTTTCTTCTCCATCTTTCTCTAATGTTTTACGGAGCCCAGCTTGGGGCTACATTTTAATTATAAATGCCACTGACATAAAACAACCTCACTGAGTTCTGAATGAGGCTGACCTCACTTTGGGTAAATACAGCAAAGGACGGGAAGTCTCCGACCCAGAATAAACTCGGCATGTAATCTTTTTTGGCCTCTCTTTGGAGAGAGAGGTGGAAAGCAGGCTTCAAGGCCACGGACGTGCTACCAAAGCAGAACCTCCCTCTGCATTCATTTGTCCCCTGAATGCACCAGTTGTAATCTTATCTTTTAAAAATTTCTAGGGTAAGGGAGGAAGACGCAAGGATGTCTTGGGGCTCGGAACCATGGTGCAGTGCCCCAAATCTCACTTCATCTTGGCAGTGGCAGGCTCATAACACCTTTCCCTTCTTTCTATCCTTGGAAAGTAAGAATCATGTATCTTCCTGTGAATAAAAGTACTGCTAAGAGCTAAGGGAAGGTACTGCAGAGAAGAGAAAACCAGAGATATAGACGTAGCTCTGCAGAAAAACAGGCGCACTGCCTAGTTAGGGGCTGGCATGTCCACCCAAAAAGCTCTGGGTTCACCTTGATGTACGTTCCTCCAAGGAAAAAGCCCCGTGAAGGGGTCCAAACTATAAGCCCAGGGCAGGGAGGAGCACGATGCACAAAGGTGGAAATTACACTGCAGTATTTTGACATTTAGTTTTGATAAATGGGCCATTCCTAACCAGCACACCCTTCTGCGTTTCCTAGTAAAGAAGCGGGGCTCTGGATGCCACTGGGCACATCATGGTCACAAATCCACCAAGCAAACACTTACAACCTGTGCATAAAAAATGTAGCCCATTTTTTATACTGCTTTGTAAATTTGACTTTCTCTAAGAAGCTTAAGTCTACCTAGAGTACCTTTACAAAAATTTGCTGGTGAGGGGCAGAGAAGAGGCCCGGCCGGGGGCAGAGAAGGCAGGAGCCCCAGACCGTGGCAGAGCCTCTGTGCCTGTGCAGGCCGTGGGGGCTGGGAGAGCTGGGGGCCACAAGAAGGCAATTAAAAAAATAAATAAGTAAAATAAAACAACAAATTTAAAAAAAAGGTTTTTTAATTAAAAATTGTTTCCATTTCTCCTGCTAAGTCAAAAATGGAACAATAAGTACTCTACGGACTAAATGACTTGTCTCATTTTTCAAAAAGTACTTGCCCTTTCATCCTAGGGATGTGAGAGAGCCAAGGACCTTCCTGTCACAGACAGCAAGTCCTAAATTCCCTGCCAGGGATGAAGAAAAGCTGCTCCTTCCCGTTTGCTCAGGTGTTAGTTAACCTGGTGGAAGGTGCTGGAAAAGGAAACTGAGCAGAGAATGGGGGGGCCCTCGTGCCCCCTCACCCCTGTCCTGCCTCATCAGCTTTCCTGGCTCCCTGTCACCGCCCAAGAAGGCTCGCCTTTACTGATACCTAGGTTTGGGTCTACACGGGGCCTGGGTCAAGCCTGAGCCTGGTCGTAGGGCATCAGGGGGGAGTCAGGAGCAAGCAACAGGAGTCCTGGCAAGCTCTGAGTGTTTGCCCATTGGCTAAGAGCAGAGCCTTACACATCAGCTACGGCCCCGAAAAGGAGAAGTCCATGGTCACCAGCAGCCCCATCACCCAGACTGAACCAGGGTCACCCAGCGGCTGGGTTTGCCTTGGAATTGTGCTTTTAACAAAATGAAGAGCTAGGACAAAGGGAAAGTTCCTCCCACTGCCCTCCCCAACTCGGCCCTTCGCCTCATCCTCCCCAGAGCAGCAACGGGTATGAATTTGGTCTGAATCTAAGGCACATTTTCCCATGTTACTCCCTATATATTCATGACCTATGCACACTGTTTTGTGTTTTATACAGAATTTCATCAAGGATTTACTGCATTCTTTTGCAATCTGTTTTCACCCTACATTATTTTCTGCTTTTCTTTGAAAGATAAAATATATATATACATTCTACCTATCTAATACATATGTGTATCTACCAATAATATGTAGTACATATGAAATAGAGAGTTTCTGCTGTAGCCGTTGCACTTGTGTTTGCTTGTAGCTGAAAAATGAGTGGTTTCTCTAGTGTGCGTCTTTATCATTACAGGGTCTGAGCCCCCTCGGCTCCTGGGGCGGGGTCCCTGGGTGGCATGGGGTGCGGGTCTCTGCACGCCACAGATGGGCAGGGACTGTGTGCTGACTGAGCGGTTTCCAGGCCGTTGGGTGTTGCTCCGAGAGGGAGGAGCTGTTGCTGGTCCAGGCTGTGTGGCTACCCCTCCCCTTTCTGAGCCCCCTTTCTCACACACACACTCCTTCTCGCTCCTCCTGGGCAGCAGCTGCCGGAGGCTGTAGGTTGAGAAGACTGGAATGGAGTCACTCGAGGGAGCCAGACACCTCGTTGGTTCCACAAGCAGCCCTAGCTGGGTGTTACTCCTTCCTGCCAGGCCTGCTCGCAGAGGATATATGTTTAGGAAACTTAGCCAGAAAGAAATCCAGTGAAAATGAGCTATGAAACTTGGACATCCTGGAGAAATAATATTTACAGAGGAAACTCTTGAGACGAACTCTCACCAGTGCAACAGCCCTGGCGTTGGGGCTCATGGCTGAGGACTGAGTCCTGTGCCAAGCAGCTCTGGCTCATGTGTACCTCCGTGAGGCCTTCACGTGGCCAACATGGGAGTCCATAGTCCACAGAGGGAGAACTCGACTCTACCTGCCCCCACCCCGCCCCCAGAAAGACAAACGGAGACTAGGGAAGGCAGAGAACAGAAATGAGCTAGGAAATGAAAAGCTTTCTAAAAACGCTCCTTGCTGATAATGATGTGTCAGTGTAAGTCCATCAGTTGTAACAAATGTACCACCGTGATGGGGGTGTTGGTAATGGGGGGCTGCACATGTGTGACAGCAGGGGATATACGGGAAATCACTGTACCTTCCCTTCATTTTTGCTGTGAACCTGACATGGCTCAAAAATATAAAGTCTATTTAAAAAAAGCATCCTTGATTACACGAAAGGACCTGTCCTTTGGGATTTCTGTAGCACCTATAATGTGTTTGAATAAATACCTACATAATGGGTGGGTAGGTGGAAAAAAAGTCCCAGGCAACCAACCTGGAGCTACAAATGGGATCCTGGATGACTATCCGCCAGCTTATACATCTTGTCTGACCTTGAACACAAGGGGGTGCAAGGAAAGAGAATTTGGCTGGATTTGGATCCATCTTTCCCACCACTGGAGCCCAAGGTGTTGTATGAAAGAGAAGAAAGCACAGGATACTTGCAATCCTCAGAGCTGGGCTCTGGTCACGACGTGACTCCTGATTATAAGTATAATGTTGGGTAAAACATTTTGTCAGCAAGCTTTAGTCCTCTTCCCTACAGGACAAAGCCACTGCCACCTTCCTCCAGACAATGCTGGGAGAAGCAATGAAGTTACTGTAGCTCCGTGGAAATGACAGCGACAGTCCTGGGCCCTCTCCATGCATTAAATCATTTAATCCTCAAAACAATTCCAGGAAGCAGGTACTGTCATCACGCATAAGGCAAAAGAGCTAAATAACTTGCCCAATGATCACACAGCTAATACACAGCCAAGCCAGAATTTGAATTCGTGTAGTTTGATTCTGGAACCCACACTCTAATTTTATACTGTTTATACCAGGTTAGAAACTAGCACGATGCCTGGCATGTTTAGGTGATCCATACACAGTCCCTTCCCTTGGTCTCTCTTAAACATACAGTATTATGCAGAGAAACTGGCAGGAAAATATATTTAAAACTTCTCGGAAAACCATAAGATCCAATGAAAACACAAAGCACTAAAAAACCCCAATTTTACTGAGATATTATTCATATACCACAGAATTAACCCGCTTACGGTGTACAAGTCAATGGTTTTTCTTTCTTTTTTTTTTAAGATTTTATTTATTTATTTGACAGACAGAGAGATAGTGAGAGCAGAAACACAAGCAGGGGGAATGGGAGAGGGAGAGGCAGACTTCCCGCCAAACAGGGAGCCTGATGTTGGACTCGATTCCAGGACCTTGGGATCATGACCTGAGCTGAAGGCAGACGCCTAATGACTGAGCCACCCAGGCGCCCCCAGTGGTTTTTCTTAATTCACAGATTTGTGACTATCTCCACAATCAATTTTAGGACATTTTCATCCCCTGCAAAAGAAACCCTGTACCTCTCAACCAGAATTTCCCCTTTGCTCTCCCCACACTTGTCCTCAGCCCCTAGCTACCACTAATCTATGTCCTGTCTCTATGGGTCTGTCCATTCTGGACATTTCATTTAATAGAACCATACAATATGTGGTCCTTTGTAACCGGCTTCTTTCACTGAGCACGTTTTCAAGGCTCATCCATGTTGCAGCATGTAAGAGTACTCCGTTCCTTTTTATGGCCGAACAATATTCTGTTGGTGCAGCGCGGCTGTGAAAGGTATTTCCTTAGATGTTAGAGCTGGGAAAAACTTTAGAGACTGAATGCAAAGCCTTCCCATGTTACTGATAAAGAGACTGTGGCCTTGAGGTTAAGGAGCCTCGCCAAGGTCACCCGGAAAGCTCTCAACTCAGTCCCTCTTACTTCATTCCACAAAGCATTACTGGAAACATCATTCAAAGTGCACAGCTTATAGATGATGGACAGCAGGATCATCTCTGCAAATATTGGCCTAACATCATCCATTCGACAAATCTATCTTGGCTGAACCAGTGGGCAAGGCACAGTGTGAGGTGCTGCAGACCTAGGGGCAACAAGACAGAGACGATCCCTGTTCTTTCCCTGGGTACACATTCTCCTGGGGAGGCAGAAATAAAGGAGCAAACCCCTAAATGACAAAAACAATTGTTCGCCGTATAAAGTGCCACAGAGAAAACAAAGGACCGAGAAGGAGACAACGGGGGGGCTCAGGTGGCATTGGCAGGGACAAGGTTGTATACAGACAGTTGTGGGGGCCTTGAGTGGGAAAGGCCCTTCTGAGGAGGAGGCATTTAGGCTGGGGCCTGGAGGAGGAGAAGGACCAACTGTGTCAACATCAGGGTTTAGAAGGTGCCAGACAAAGTGTCAAGCGTGGGAAGTGGGAGAGAGCTTGCTGTGTTGGGGGAGTTAAACGGGTGGGGCGGGGTGAGTGGGCGAGCAAGTGGTGTGGTGTGAGGCTAGAGAGGAGGCCCAGATCATGATGGAGGCCTTCTGGCCTGTTCTCTCATGACTGCCCTCTCCGACTAACCCGAGTCAGGAGGACCCGTGGGAAAGGAGATCAGTGGCTTCCGGTTTCCTTCCTGTGAATTAGATAAACTCCACTGACCACAGGAAGTTGGGGTAGAGGAGACCCGAGTCTCTGTAGTGAACACTTCCAAGGACAAGAGAACTGCATCTTCAGTAAGGGTGAGTAACTATGTATCACTCTCGGGATGAATCAGAAGATAAGGAAAACGGGGAAATGAGAAAAAAACAGACATATTAATAAGGAAGCGGTTAAATGATTATGGTGTAGCCACATAGTAGAACACGGTGCAGCTGGTAAAAAGAACGAGGTTAACTCTTTCAGTGCTGAACTGGCAAGAGCTCCAGTTGGTTGTTAAGTTTGTGTTTAAAAAAAAAAAAAAGGCAGGAGGGATAACATGTATTTGCCCAGTCGCACAAGGGAGGCTGGGGGACAGAGGTAATAGAAGGGAGACTCTGTCTCCTCTTAACACGGTTTCCAAGTTCAAAACAGGTGAATATATTTCCTATTCAAAGAAATTGAATAAAGCAGGAAAACAAAGAAAAGGCAATGAGGGGTCTCCAGCTGCCAACCAGAGCCCGGTGTTCCTTCCAGCCCACCCTGCCCCTCAGCCTCCGACTAAGCTGATTCTTAGGGAGGTCAGCTTGTGCTCCCAGAGAACGGGGTGCTCACTGGTCCTCAGTTAGATTTTTTCACCCCTAGTCATCACGATGGTTGTGACAGTCTAGTGACCAAAGAAATCGTTCAGACAGCCCAGAATTAATTTTGCTTCTCAAACGTGATCCATCAAAGGATCTCCCCCTCTACAGCCACCAGGGGGAGAATGAACAAGTGAAGAATTATTGAGTGGCTGTCGTACTGCAGGTAGTGGTCCAGCAGTGGGCAAGGCTCCTTAGGGTTATTAATCAGTGTAAATGGGGAGTCTAACTCAGAGGAACTCAGCTCCTTGCCCTCAACCTCATAGTTTCCCAACCGCAGCACTACTGACCTTCTGGGTTGGATAATTCCTTGTTGTGGGGGCCACCCTGAGCATTGCAGAATGTGTCACAGCATCCCTGGCCCCGACATACCATCCTCACTGCAGCTAACACAGCCCAAAATATCTCCAGACACGGTCAGATGTCACCTGGAGAACAACAGCACCCCAGGGTGAGAACCACTGTTCCCATCCCTGCATTTCCAGACAACTGCTTTGTCTTCCCAGTGAGAAGCTGGGGTTCCCCTCTGCCTCTGTCTCAGCTGGGCTGCCGCAGAGCCTGGCAGTTGACTGAACTTCATGGTGGGAGAGTTCCCCGAGTTTCAGATGCAGTAATCAGTCCAACTTCCTGGGAAACTCTCCGTCTGGGAAAATAACGCTATCAGATTTTTTAAAAAAACCATCTATCTGCGAGAAGCTCCCATGGCGGAGGCTGGGGCCCTAAAAAGGCACCCCCAAAGCAGGTCGCTAATGAAAGCAAAACACACTCAGGCTGGCCAGCTCCCCACCCTGCAGCACCTAGGAGACAGAATGTCGCTTCCTACCGTGGTTGCTTCCCAGCCAGGAGGGGACAGAGACAGGAAGTGCGTGAGGGGTCATTCTGTAACCAACAGGGGGATGGAGGGCACGCCCACCATCATCTCTCCTTCTCTCAAGAACATCACTCCCAAAGGGCAGCTTTCTTTGGAGGGCAAAGAAAAAGGAACTGTATTTCTATGTTTTGATTAATTTGAGGCTCATCCTTGAGGGCACTGCGAAATGAGTGAGCAGAATTTTCCATGGCTAACTGTCCTGGCCGCCAGGCCCTATCGGCAAAGGTTTAGTGTTTATTTACTTTTGCTCATGTTATTTTTGTTTCAGTTCAGCTGCAGCTCAGTGCGGAAAGCGTGGGGGAGGTGTATATAAAGAGTACCGAGACTGGACAGTACTTGGCCATGGACACCGATGGGCTTTTGTACGGCTCAGTAAGTATGAGGCTGACATGCTTCCAGACACGGCCAAGGTTTGAGGTTTCCAGAAATCGTGTTACACTGAGTGATGCAAATATAAAGCAACAATTAGTCTCTGTTTGTTATTTTTTCCAGCAGGATTCCCACCCTCTACCGTGCCTTATTTTAGGTGCAGGCATGAAAGACTTTCTTGTGGTGCTCTCTCAAAATACTCAAACGTATTATCACCTAGACACAGAGGAGATATTGATTGAAATTTTAGTAACTCCTCAGTCAATCATTCCAGAATACCTATTTCCACTTCATTCATTCATTCCAAAAATGTTTCTCCAGCACCACTGCATGCTGTAAGCATGTTCTCCAAGCTTTTCACAAAAATTATAGAGCCTAGCATGTGACTCATCACCCAATAAACCTTCAGCAAGTGCCTCCTGTGTCTAAGTACTGAAGGGATGTGGCGATGAATGAGCTACATCCCTGTCTGAGCGTTTACTCAGGAGCTAAAAATCCTCCACATCTTTTGCACCATCCCTCCTCTGGGTAATTCTTTACACAGGTTTGACTCATTATATATTGGTCTTTGTGAGAAAAGAATGGAAACAGACAGTGTGATTTTTGCCCCTCTTGGTGTCTCTGGTAGAAGATTTAAATGGAAAGAGAACTAAAGCCAATGGACCCAAGTTTTGAAATTATTTCTGAATCTCAATGATCCTTTCTCTATATCCTAACAATTGATCACTGAGGCTTGGCCAAACTCCTTTCTTCCCTTTTATGAAGATGTCTACAAAAAGGCAGCTAGTAGGGGGTTTTGGTCTGAAGCTCCCTTTAACTTACATCAAATTGCCAAGGGGCATGGGCACAGAAAACTGCCTCTTAAAGCTCTAACTTCAGCCAGGGTTCAGGATGTGAACACAGTTTGGTTTGTCAAGTCGCCTGCTAAGGGTCAGGAGATGAGACTGTCAGAGTAATGAGCAGCCTCCGTAGGCTGTTTGCTGAAATATGGATCAAATGGTACAATTTTAAAGGGTTTGGAGGTAGGTAGTGACTGCTACATAGGAAGCAGATTTTTTTTTTTAAAGTGGTTCTTCTACTTGGTAAAAAAATCAATCAACCAATCAATCACTGAATCTCAGACTCAAAACTGAATCTCAATTCTCTGCAACTTTGGCAAATTACTCACCTCCTCTGAGCCTTATCTAAAATGAAGATAGTAACTGATGGTGACTACCACATATAGGGGTTAAGAGGGGTCAGAGAGACAATGCACAGAACCCACCCACCAATATTGCTGACACACGGGAGGTACTCCATCAGTGAGAGCTATAAGACAAATAATAATTTTATAAATCCCTTATTCTCATTATTTCATAGGTTACATTTATAGTTTATGGCTTTTCCTCTTTTAAATCAGTTTTGATATTTAATATAATCTTCTTCTACTTGTATAAAGATCTTGAGGGAGAACCCCCAAATCCAATTTCCTCTGGGCTCCCACCGTAGTCCTGCCCATCACTGTACTTCACCTGAAATATTCAGAGGGTAATCTTAATACATTATGCCTAATAATCTATATATTTCTCCACTAATAATGACAAGTTCTAAAATATCTCAGAGCTCTGCCTCACTCTTAACCAGTTCTGGGTATTAATCCACCCTGCTACAAATTTTTATGTCTGTAGAAAGGACATATTATTTTAAAAAATAAGTTTGAAAGGCCATATATCAAAACATTAATATATGTATCTCTAGGGGTGGTAAGTGGCTAATTTTACAATATGTGAATGCCTGTCTTATCCAAATTTTCTACAGGAGGCACATGTCACCCATTTAACCAACTGAGCCACCCAGGTGCCCCACATGTCACCCATGTAGTGGGGGGAAAAAGTGTGCTAAATATAAAAAAAGAGAATAATTTTTAAAATAGTCATGAATCAACTGTTAATCTCTAGGCCCTTGGCATTGCACCAAGTGCATCACAACTCCTGACAAATCCTGGTTGAGGGACACACGGAGCTCCTCGGATACGTCCCTGCTGACTCAGCCTGTGACTCAGCCGCTGTGTGTGTGTCAACTGCCCTAGTGTAACGGAGACATCAGGAGAGGAACGTGGCCGTCCTCAGCTGCGTCACAGAACGCAGGCCTGATGCCCACTGAAGGGTGCCATGGGGGACCCTCCCTGCAGGGGAGCGGGTAACCCACACACATCCACAACTGCCTACCTCCTCCCACACCCAAAAACGTGCATCAACCGCTAACGTCTGCATAAGTTCCTTTAGGGGCAGCAGTTACCCAATTAAGTATTAGTTATCGCCCATCTTATTCTAAAAGGATCCAAAGTGTCTCACCCAGATATTACTGCACGAGACTATAAATGAATAAGAAGCAGGAAACGTCCTGTTCCGTAGTCCCTTACTAATCAAACATGCCCACAAATAAAGAATAATGAACAACAAGATTGGAAACCACCAGGAAGGGCATCACCCACCGCTGTGGGTGAAGAGATAACATTGAGATCACGTGACTTGGAACTGGAGCAAAATCAATATACAGCATACATATTTTATATCCAAATATAATAAATGTATTCTAAAATCCTGATGAATAGGAAGTTCAAACACCTGGGGTTCTTCCCACTCTCTAACAGATGAACTCCAAATAAAACAGTAATTGTTGGTAGATATTTTTAAAGTAACTGCACTATTGAAAATGTTGTAGTGATCTTTCCAGCTTAATAAACTGGCAGCTGCACTGGATTCCACTGTATGGGTGTGCCCCTCGCCACTTAACCAATCACCTTTCCATGAAGATGTAGGTTGCTTCGAATGTGTTCCCATTATACCCAGTACTTCAAAGACCATCCTCGAAAATACCGTTTTACACTTGCTCAACTATCTCCCTAAGGCTCAATTTCTACAAATGAAATTGCTGGGTCAAAGGTAATACATATTGCCAAACTACCCTCAGAAAATTGCTACCAGTTTATCTCACCAACAGTGCACAAAAGTGCCTATTTTCTATGCTCTCACAATACTAAGCATTGCAAATTTTTTTTGTTCTTTTCAGATATTACAGCCAACCTGTTAAATTGGTTTTAATTTGCATTTTCTTGTGAGATTGAAAGTTTTCATAGGTTTATTTCCCTTTTTTTTTTTAAAGCAGAGATAGCATGCCATTTTGCTAATATCATCAGCCTCTATCCGTATGGCCTTATCTATGTCCCTCCGTGTTTACGTACATAAAGATATGAGGAAGTATGTTCATCACCGTTAACAGTTGCCTATATCTGGGTGGGTGGCTTTCGGGTGGTTTTTAAATTTTTCTTTCTTTTTCTTAAAGTTGTGATTTTTGAAAAGTGCAATTCTTTAAAAAAAATACAGTGCAATTCTTCGTATAAGTAGGTCTTTTTATACATAGGAAAAAATAAAGCTATGTTCACTTTTTAAAAACTTTAAGTTCCAGGATAATGTTTCATGCTTAGGATACATTTTGTACAAGTGTTTATATCTCTAACAATGCTAAGGTAAAAATCCTGATATTGTTAGGGAAAGTCACCAGGATATAAAATAATATTAGTAGGTTTCCATTTATTTTTCAATCCAAACTTAAAAACGCTCACCACATCGCAGTTTGGTTTTACCGGTTTGGGCCTTTTTTCAGTGTCATGTCCATGTGCCGGGCCTTTACAAAGACAGAAAGCTCAGCCCTGCCCTTGATGTGCTGTGGTCCTGGTCATTCCAGATCTCCCCAGCTGGGAACTCTAGGGTCCTGAGGGCAGCAGATGGAAGGGAGCTTGCAAAAACAGTAAATGAATTTGAAGGCTCACTAGGTGCTGGGTTCTGTTCTAAGTCATTACCATTACCATTACCCTCAGAGACAGGCCCCGTTATGATCTCAATTTTCCTGAAAAAGAAACTGAAGCACAAAAGGGCCGCAGTAAACTCGCCCAAGGTCACGTGGCTAGTAAACAGAGAAACCTCCCTGAAAACCAATCACTAATAATTCTACCCTCTCTCGGTCTTATCTTTTTAGCAGACACCAAATGAGGAATGTTTGTTCTTGGAAAGGCTGGAGGAAAACCATTACAACACCTACACCTCCAAGAAGCACGCCGAAAAGAATTGGTTTGTTGCTCTCAAAAAGAACGGAAGCTGCAAACGTGGTCCTCGGACTCACTATGGCCAGAAGGCAATTCTCTTTCTCCCCCTGCCAGTCTCCTCTGATTAAAGAAATCTCTTCTGGGTGCCGACCACTTCAGAGGAGGCTGAGGGGTCCTCACCCAGTTGACCCCAGATTGTTCCCTTGACCATTGGCTGCACTAACCCCTGGCCCACAGAGCCTGAATCTGTAAGCAGTGCGCTTCTAAATGCCCAGTTCACTTTTTTTGCAGAGCCTCTTACCCCAGCACAGTTTGGAACAGAGGGATCAAATTGCTTCTAGGGGCCAACAGGCTGGTCAGTCTGGGTGTGTGGATGTCCAGCTGCCTCCGGGCACCTGCTGTAGGCTGAGCCTCTCAATGCAAGGCGTGGCCAGATGAAGTGTGTTCAGGGGGCTGCCATGTGAGTCATCAGTAACTGCATACAGTTCCCTCTACTGAGTAAACTCTGTCTGTGATTCCCCCAAACATCTGGCATGATGCCCTTTTGTCCTTTCAGTTCTCCACATGTATTAGCAGAGAAGCTTATGGCTAGGTTAGGGGAAGGCAGTGTTCAGGGGTAAAACGGGGATGAAGAAATCAACCCCCCCCCCACCGCCAAGAAGAGAAGGGACTAAAATGGCAAGGGGAGATTGGGTTCTGGCGGACAGCTCACAAGGATGGGCTCTCAAGGCAGAACAAACAAAGGATGGGAGGCTTAGCCCCAAGAAAGGATAAATGCATAGCTTCAGAAGTCCTTAGGATGCCTTGACTTTCCCAAGATTATCAGGCAGCAGGAAGCCCCAGGATGATGGGCACCATCAGAAGTGGGCTCTTGATAAAAGCAAAAACATCCAAGGTTGGTAAATTCATTTGGATCTGCGGTGTGGGAGTGCTGAGAAAGAAAGGAAATGTGGGCTGAGGGGACGGCTTTCCTTGAAAGAGGTAGATTTCAGAAGCGAGGAGGAAAGAGAAAGGGACGTCGTGACTTGTGCCTGGTCCCCAGAAAACAGAGGATCTGGGGTCCCAGGCAGTGCTTACAAATCACAAGCGGATCGGGTTCGAGTGTAGATTCCGGTGCAGTGGGTCTGGGGTGCAGTCTGTGTATTTCTAACAGGCCCCGGGTGCTGCAGGTGCTGCTGCCCTCCCCCCACCCCAATTTAAGTAGCAAAGTCCTGAAGAATGCAGTACGAAGGAAGGTGGCTCAAGCCCCCTGATCCTCTCTCGCCTCACCCCTAGAAACGTACACACCACGAGTCTTCCTGAGCATTCAGGCACCATCAGCAGCAGTGACGCTGGTGTGAAGGAACAAGGACTTAAGGCGCTTTGGCCCGGTGACTATAAAATACCCATTTAGGAGATATACAAAAGCATACTTCAAAAATGTTAAACCCTCACCAACAGCTTTTCTCAAGAGACCATTTGTGTTACGATTACTTGTATAAATATGCTTCCTGCTTAAAGTAAACTTGACCCAAGTGGCTAGCAAATTAGAAACACCATTCATCTCTGACATATGATACCGTTGCCATGTAAAGGCCCTTAATAAGCCATTTACATTTACTGTGAGACTGTATGTTTTAATCACATTTAAAAATATAGAGCTCAAAGGCAGTTAACTGATTAGCATTCAGCCGCTGAGAATAATAATAGGCTATGATGTATAAGCTCTTCAATTATCTACTACTTATACTATATTTACCTATAAAAAGAGATTGTACTTCGTTTTCCATTATGCTATTACAAATTTTCCTTTGAAAGTAGGGACTCTGAAGCAAAGGTATGATAACTGTGGATAAAAACTGTTAAGAATATTAGCTCATGGTATAAGGAACTGACATGACTAATTGAAAAATAATTCCTTACTAAATGAATTGTCATGTTTATGATAGGGAAAAAAAGACAATTTGTGAAAGTTCAAAGCAACGGTGCAACTGAGGAACTGAACTAAGTTCACACTATGGTTCATAATATCATTCTGCATTTGTACAGAAAAACGATTTCAGAACTTTTTGTTTTTGTAACTTGGATAAGACAATTCTATTTTATTTTAGTAAATGCTTACAGGCAAGTTGGGGATCGTGCAGTGTGGTTTAACATCTCCTTACTCTGAAGATCTGGCAGAAAAGGGTACCCAGAGAGGAAATCTAAAGTATTTATAATGGTCCACAATTTTTAGTGTATGAATCAAATTCAAATATAACATTGGCCAAGAAAAATTAAATGTTGCTAACAGATGAGACGGAAGTCTATGGTTTCAGAGATCCAAAGCAGTTAGAAGAAACACTACTGTGACCTCCACAACCTCTGCCTGATTATTCATGCATTCATTCAGTGAATATTTATTTAGTGCCTACTGTGTGCCAGGCACTGTCCTGGGTACCAGGGCCCCTGGAAACCTTGTCTGTCTGGTTCGCTGCTGTATTCTCTCCCAGGGCATTATATTTATAATGAAAGACGCTGTGGATTCATTTATTTCAGTCAAGTAAAAACGGAGACTGTGTAGGTTCCTGCTGAATAAACAGCAAGTCCCAGAAACCCAGGTTCTGGAAGAATTAGCAACACCCAGTGTAAGATAAACCTATCAAGGTGTCAGAGGACATGGCAAGGTAAACCTAGTATTTTCAACCACAGAACCATGTCCGCTTCGGGGGGACTGCTTTCAAATTGGGAAAAGAGCCTGTCAGATCTTGTAAGCGAGGAGTAGCTGGCAGATCCCCCGCCATTGGGAACATGCTCTAGTTCCTTAAACATGGAGTATTCCTGTTGCGCTCTCTCCCTTCCCTGAGTAAGTCATGTAGCCATCTGCTTGTCACATGCCTCTCGTTTGGATTCATTTTCAGGCCAACTGTTAAGAATTGCCTGACATTCTGTACAAAGCATCACGAGCATTTATGCTTTTGATTGTTTTCAATGCGGAGGTGGAGGTTGTTAGTGATCTGTTTCCTTGGAAGGGATGATAGTTAGAGACTCCTCTAGCCAACAGTGTGTACTTATCGAGAACTGACTAGAGCATCAAGTGTTCCTGAAGACAAGGTCCTTGCTTTGTATCAGAGGCGACGGAGCCCAACTCCTCAGCCTCGGGGAACATACTGCCTAAACCAACCGAGCCCACGGGCTGTGAAGCAGACCTCTGATGAAGAAGACATCTGTCATTTTACATCACTGTCTCTCTCTCTTTTTTTTTTTTTTTTGGCACCTTACAAGTATTAATAAATGTTCCACTAAAAGGTGACAATGTGTCTCTGAGTTTTAGAACATCACAGGTCTCATCTTCCTGTGGAAGGTCTTCCCCCGGCACCTAGCAGGTGTGGCTGCTTTGTTTTATAAATATAGCTTGTCACCGAATAGGATACCTTAAAGGCTGACAGGAAAAGTTAAGGTAGAAACATTTTTTCATTTTGTTTGGAAACCTAAGGCAATATTACTGTTTTTCTAGGGATCCATAAGGGAAGTATATTCAAAGGGATTTGCTCCCTGAAGAGTCAAGTACCATAACGAACTCAACTGATACTTTTTTCTTCATGGTATAAATTATGAAAATTTATGCTACTAGCATACAGTTGACCAGCTTGTGCTTAGGCAAACATATATACTGTGACCTGAAAAAAAAATTTAAGGACTTACAACTTTAGGTCAATGGCAAAATGTGCATCTCTTGCATCTCAAGTGCCTTAATGAAGAGTAATAGGTTTGCCCATCAGATCTTCTAAAATTATTATCATAGTGAGCAACATCTCCTTAAATAAACTTCTCAATCTTAGTACTTTATTTTATTTTATTTATTTTTTTTTGAGAGACAGAGCATGAACAGGGGAAAGGGCAGAGCGAGAGGGAGAGAAACAAGCAGACTCACCACTGAGCAAGGAGCCCTACAAGGGGGCTCCATCCCAGGACCCCTAGATCATGACCTGAGCTGAAGTCAGACTCTTAACTGACTGAACCACCGAGGTGCCCCCCAATCTTAGGACTTTTTTTTCTTAGGAGAAAGCCTACCACTGCCTAGACCTCGCGGCAGAATCAGATCACACACACAAACGCTCACACATACACACACACACACAGGCTCTCACACACATACACTCACACAAGCACATGCACCCATTAATACTGGTTGGGCCGTGTTTGTCCACTCTACCACTTACACACCACAATCAATCCCTCCTTTTCCTCTTAAAGTCACCTAAACCCAGTACTTTCCTACTCTTTGAGCTTGATCCACAGTAAGAACTACATTTTCCATAACAACCCCAGTGCATACATATCCTTGTATACACACACAACTGAAACAAAAACAGCAGGAAGCTATATACAGGCGATGCATTTTTTTCTGTTACACTCCACTAAAAAATGCTGGTCAAAGATCCATTAAATTGGGTCACAACATTAACGGGTTACAACCACAGTTTTTTGGAAAACACTGGCTCAAAGCACCTGGTCTTCTTCCCAAAGATGACGAGACCCAATTAGGATTACTAATCATGCAAAACGAATGTAACGATGCAGATCCCACAGGTAACCACCACTGCCTGCAAAGCCTCCAATGCTTTTAGCGGATTTCTGCTGGCAGAGCCCTGAGGACTTTGGCCCCCTCCCCTCCCTTGGAATTCTCATCACTGTGGGGCTTGAGGGCATCCCCCTCCCTAACTTCCACAGTCTTCACTTCATTCCTCCCTCTTGCTCTCCAGCGCCAACCCCCCCCCTGCCCCAACCTCAAATTCTTAATTCATAACCATTTCTAAACAAGACTTGAAAAGTAGACTGAGCCAGGAAAAGGCAAGGCGCCAAGGGTCTCTGAACATCCTCCCCAGCCCCCATCACTTTCTGACAATTACCCTCTTACCTACCTAACAGAAGGGTTTACCATCCATAACTCAGTGACAAGATAAACACCATTGCTACTGGAATGCATCTTATACTGGGATTCAAAAATTTTCATTTTTGCTGAACCAACTAAAAAAAGTAATTCTATGCCCTAAATGTTTGAGACGGTTAGGCTGGCTGAGAACTGGCCTCTTATGGGTGAACTTGACAGCAAAGGGAAAAGTATAACTGAAGTCACTGCCTTCCATATTTATCTGAGTGGTGTCCTAGCTGCCATGGGATGGGGAGGGGAGGGGAATCCTAACCCTAAGCACCCTTGGATCACCGTTACGTTGAGGAGTATGGTAACAGTGATATGTCAAACAAAGACGTGCCTTCAAGGGCACTTAATTAATTAAGTTAAGTTAAGTTGTTACAAATTAACAAAATTAAATTAATTAAATTAAAAACAAAAATTAAATTAATTTGTTACAAATTAACAAAAATTATTTGTAGGAGCAGTAGTACAATATAGGAATACTTAAGCCTGATCTAGCCTTGGGACTTGCAACTTCTCCATTTCAAAATCACTAGGCATTTGTTTGACCACCGTTAAAACTGCAATAACGGCTCATGAAAAGCAGCACACCCTCACCTTCCTACTCCACTCCTTAAACCTGTCCTCCAGGCCCAGAAAGAAACTCCCTTGCTACTGTACATAAAACTTACTCTAAAACCCAGAGAACTCAAAGCCTGAGATGTGGGGATCCAACACAGGGCGCTCGGGACCCCAGTGATCCATCTGACATTCTCTCAAGTTTTGGGGAAATGTACTAAATGACTACTGGGATCTTTCTGTAACACTGTACCCGCTCTGCGGCTGACATATTGACCATGACATACTACACTGTTAGCTTTCCACCCCGGTTAGAAAATTAAAAAGAGAAACCAGGTCACACACAGCCTGAAGTTGGAGGGTGGGTTTGCTTTATAAAACCCATGTATTGTAGGACCTAGTTTTGGGGTCTTCTGATGGGGCTAAGAATGTGTGTGATGTGGGAAGGAGGTATTTCCTAAATTGCTTCCTTCCCTCTGAGCTACCCACTGTCACACAGGCTGTGTTTACACATTTAGCAGCTAAACACTGGTGTCTATTTTATTACGTAAACAAGCAAAACCTCACCATGTCCTCGATGTGCTCGTCTATCAGCCTTAATGAAGGGTTGGGCACTCCTTGTTTGGAAGTGTGTTCAATTTCGGGATTTGGTTCACTTGGTTGTAGTGTCTGGGGAGGTAGGTGTAGGCAGGCAGTTTGTGCAAAGTCGTCACAGAGATGCACATCACTGTGACTTTTGTAATTCATATTTTCCTGCTTTAAGAGAAATTCTTTTTTTAGTCTTACCAGGAGATGCATAAGAGCAAAAGGTTAGCCTATTTTACTGATATGCTTTGGCCCAGAACTTTTTCCTCCAAAGTAAGTTACGGGGATGTCTCCGTACACTCACCGGTTTTGTTTGGACTGCAAAAACAGGACTGTTTGTAGTCTCGACGTCAACTGTGTGGAGAGTTCAGTAGTTTCCTGTAGAAGCGAATAGGAAGATTCCTGGCTTTCTCAAAGTATAACACCTGCGGGGCGCCTGGGTGGCTCAGTCAGTTAAGGGTCTGCCTTCGGCTCAGGTTCATGATCCCAGAGTCCTGGAATCAAGCCCTGCATCGAGCCCGGGCTCCCTGCTCAGCAGGGAGTCTGCTTCTTCCTCTCCCTCTGCCTTTCCTACCTCTGGTGCTCACTCTCCCTCTCTCTCTCAAATAAATAAAATCTTTAAAAAAAAAGCACCTGCATTAGGAGCCCTGAGTGATCAAACTGAAAATCCAGGTGGGTGTGCAGAGGGGATGTATGAGAGAGGAACTTGTTTCCCTATCCGTGGTGCCACTGGAATCTGTTATAGAATATTTACCTGAAGAGAAGAAGAGTCATGGGTTTCGATAGACTGCTTGAAAGTGTGTAACTCTCAAGCAACCTGAACATTTGGGAAGAGTTTGGCAGGGCAGAGGGCTACCCCACACCATCGAGTCTTCAAGAATAAACAGCAGGAATACGTTTTGAAAATGATGCAGTTTTCCTCAATTCTCTCCCTCATTCATTCATTCACTGGTCATTTATTGAGTATCTAGCATTGTGTTCATGAGAGTCCAGTCAGGAAACTGAGACCACACCAATTCTCTGAACAGGGAATTTTAATGGGAAGAATTCTTAACTAATAAAAAGGGATTAACTACTGAGGGGTAAAGAGATCTCTAAACAACAGGTGGAGGGAGCAGCTTCTATCCGAAGGCTAAGGAAAGTACTCCAGAGAGAGGGCCTTCTCTCAGGGATGAGATTCAGACTCCGTGGGCAAAGGGGTGGCTGCGCCCAAGGATGGTGGCGGATCTCACGGTGGCGCTTCAGGGAGCTTCCCACGGGGCCCTGGCGAGCCTCCCTGGAAGCAGCCTGAGGCCGAGCCAGCACGACTCGCTGCAGGTTTGCGCAGGAAGCTGCCCGATGGCCACCCCAAAGACAAGCCCCTTCCCCTCGAAGTGTCCCTCCAGTGCCCTCTGCTGACAAAGCCTAAGCTGCATCAGCTGGCAAAGGAGAAATGTTGCCAGGGTCCAGCTGCAGCATGACAGAAAGAGGCAAAGAGGAACGCATTTGGAGCAGATAGGCAATAAACCGACAACCTGCCTAACCACATGATTTAGATACTCGGCCAGACATCGCATTAGAGATGAATAAATGTGGTCCTTGCCCTTAAAAAGCTTATTGTAGGAGTGGATGGAGACAGTCCCTAGATGAAGGCATCAATTTTTTTTTTTTTTTTTGGTTTATTCCCTTGAAAAAAATCACTGCTCTCTGAGCCCTCTGAGCCTCTCCGAAGACCATCACATACATTCAAGGTACTTCCTTTAGATATTAAGTCATTTGCTATTTTATTTTTTCAGGGAAATAATAAGGTCATTTGTTATTTTAAAGCAACCTAATCAGTGCAATATACACACAGAGAAGCTAGCTCTGGAGCCAGACCAGCAGAGTTGGAATCCTGGCTCCTCTGTTTACTGACTCGGTAACTCTGGGCAAGTGACATAATCTAGCTGTCCTCCAGGTCCTCCTTCATAAAGTGAGGATCCAAACAGTATCAACCTCACAGGCTTGGTGAGAGGATCAACTGAGGTGGAGGCACACAAGTACTTTTAACACAATATCTGGCAGACAAAAAGATTGTTTGCAATTGTTTTATAATAAATATAATTATACATATTATAATAAAATAGGGCTAAAAATGATCTTTTAGATTCTCCATTCAGGTTCCCAGGGATTGTTTCCATGAACTCACATTTAGAAAGATCTTGCTTTTAAGCAATTCATTTAAAAGAGTTATAAATGGGGGCACCTGGGTGGCTCAGTCAGTTAAGTGTCTAACTTCAGCTCAGGTCATGATCTTGGGGTCCTGGGATTGAGCCCCACATTGGGCTCCCCGCTCAGCAGGGAGTCGGCTTCTCCCTCTCCCTCTGTCCTTCTCCCGGTTCATGCTCTCACTCTCTCTCCCTCTCAAATAAATAAATATTTTTTTAAAATAATAAAAAATTAAAAAAAAAAAAGAGGGGCACCTGGATGGCTCAGTTGGTTAAGCATCTGACTCTTGATTTCAGGTCAGGCCATGATCTCAGGGTGGTGAGACAGAGCCCCATGACAGGCTCTGCATGCAGCGCGGAGTCTGCTTGTTCTTCTCCCTCTGCTCCTCCCCCTGTTCTCTCTCTGTCTCTGTCTCTCTCAAATAAATAAAATCTTTTTAAAAAAGATAAAAGTCTAGATTGACTCCAAGGTTACTTTTATATGGCACATCTTAAATGAAGTTTTATAAATTAAAAAAAAAGTTATGTGGAAGATAACACAGGAATAGTAAGGGGCCAGAAAAAACGTGCAAAAACAGAGCCGAAGAAACCATGTGTGTTTGGTTAAGAGATTTAAAATGAGATGTCTTTGCTCTCTTCAGATAGTTAAAGGGTGATTTTGGTTTTCTTGCTCTGCTGGTCAAAATGAGTATGTGGAACTTAACAAGGAAGGGGTTTTGGTTCAGCATAAAGGAAAAAAAAAAACTTGTAACAACTACAGCCATTCCAACCATGGTTGAAGCACACGCACGGTTAGCGGCTGGTACCTGCTACTCCTGGAGATGTTCACACAGAGACAGGATGGACACCTGTGGTAGTCTGACACATCACCCACACCTCCCTCCAGAGATGAAGCCATCAGCACCCCGCAGGGATGGTCCAGGTGAAGCCAGCTGCCCTGCCCAAGGGCACGCACGCCCCTCCGAGGCAGTCTGCATAGGGGCACACCTGCCCAGCTCCTTTGCTTCAGCACCAGACAGCTCTCAAGGATCATTTCAGCTTCAGAACTTCTCATAACGTCGGATGAGGCCCCTACTGAGACGGCCTCACTTCTCCTTCTACCCGATCCTGCTTCTTCCCTCCCACAGGGGTGGATCCCCAAATCCCTAAACAACTCCCGGCAGGAGAATCTTCACCTCACAGTCTGCTTCTCGGGGGGAGCCCAGCCTGTGACAATACCTGCCCAGGATGCTAGAGACACAGCTCTGAGCAGGATAACCGCAAAGGTCCCCTACAGTCCTGTGACTCGACAAAGCCATTGGGCATCTGAAGCTGAATGTTCTAAGTCTACACACTGTCCACTGTGTGCAATCCATACGGATAATCCTCAAGAGAAATATCAACCTTCTTTCGTACTGTCTGATCTACGGCTAGCTTGAAGTCACTTAGGAGGGGCACCTGTGGAGTCATTACATTGTTCATTCAATCAGTTGTCAAGTCTTTCAACAACTATTTATCAAGGCCCAGATAGGCACCCAGCCTGTTAGAGACAACGGTGAACAAAAGAGCTCTTTCCTGGAGCTTACATTCTAGTGAGGAGAAACATATCAACCTATTTTCCAAATTTCATTTGCATAATGCTTCCAAAATTTGCATAATGCTTCCAAAATTTCTGCCTCTATGCCCATTGCCTGATCATGGTACTTCTACTTCCTCTGGCTTATAGATGGTGGATTCACAGTTTTATCTACTTTTGGCCCAATGTAGGCTAAAATGTTCACAAAAGGATAAGCTGAGTATATACATATGTTTTCTAACACACATTAAAATAAACATATAACTTTAAAATTTAAAAAAAGGAACACCTGCATATCATTTGTGCCATATGCGTACCATACTTTAGGAAGCAATTTATACAAAGGATCACACAGAGAAATGTAAAACTGCAAGTGTGACAAGTGCTTACAATGGGAAACATCCAGTGTCCTCAGAATATATAACAGGGGGATTTAATTTACTTAAGAGCTTCCCAGAGGAAGTGAGCTAATATCTGAAAGAAGAGTAAGAGCTGACAAGGTAAAGAGGTGGAGTGTGTGTTGTGAAGAACATTCCAGATAGTGGCATCAGCATATGCTAAGGCCCGGTGGCAGGAGGGAACACAATGCCAATGAGGCTCAAGTGTGGTGACCAAGGGGTAGGGAGCATGTCATGAACTGAGGCTCGCTGGCAAAGTAGAGGCCAGTGAAGGAAAAGGGAAGTTAGGTAGATTCCGCTCTCCAACATCCGTAGATAACCAAGTTGAAGCTATATATACATAATCACTCTCTCCCTCCTCTCCCCCACACAACTGAATTGTCACACTCCTCTAGACCCTCTGCCAAAGGACACAAATAAGTAGCATCAACATGCCTGTTTCTGGCCTGGGGCTGTGAAATGTATTCCAGACTTGAAACTTTGGGGGCTGAGGTTACATTTGCTTAATATTTAGACCTTTCCCCCAGGCTTTTATTCATTCCACCCAGCAGGTGGAGTATAGGGATACGCTTTTTGTTCCCAACAAATCCCCTTATGTCGAAAAGGAAGAGCAAGGTTTGCCAGCACAGTCATCAAGGGTGAGAGATAGAACAAGGAAGCAGTGATTGTGTATTTGAGTCTCATTCATATGGAAAACATGAGCTAATTAGCTTCTTATTGCCGTGCTTCCAGAGATTCTGAATTTGACGTTTCTGTCCAAGTTTGGGGAGCTATTAATCAGTCCCAAAACAAATGAAGCAGCTTAAAAAGAATCACATAACCAAAAACCACATCCTTCATAAGATAAAAAAAAAAAAAAAAAAAAAAAACAGAAAGGCAACTTGGAAACTCTTCAGAGATGGTGCCAGTTTCAGGGTTTGGGGGGGACTTGGCTGGCTGATGGAGATGTCTTAATCTGGGGATGAAAATAGAGAACACAAACATATTTACACAGCTCAAATGAGGAAAACTCAACAGACCACACTGCCCTGTGGAAAGTCGCTTCTTAAAGTCCTATAGCCAAACAGTGACCTTGTGGGAAAAAACTAAGAAACCAAAGGACAGAAAGTGAATAGAGACAGAATAAGTTAGTTTGGGGGGGCTCCAGATTCTGTAAGAAACATGACCAATTCTTTATAATAACCATTCTGAATTGATCTCATTCCTTTTTCTGGAAGACACAGAGACCTGCCTTCCTGACAACCAAACAAAGAAGACAGTTCCTGAGTCTCTGCCATGGAGGAGGTTATTGCAACAGATGTGGGGGAAAAGAAGAGAAAAGGGCTCTGTTGAGGACTTGCCCCTGAGGACCCTCAGCTGGGGGATGTGGTTTATAAACAAACGCTCAGAACGCAACCTAAGAGAGCACCAAAATAAATGCATGCAGGGTGCTCTAGGAGCACGGGTGGAAGGAAAAATTCCTCCTGGGGGAGTTAGGGAAAGCTTTCCAGAGGAGGTGATGTCTGACCTGTGTCAGAAGAGATGAGCAGGTGTCTACCAGGTGGGGAAGAAAGCAGGAAAAGGGGGGACCATGGGGAATGGGGGGAGGGAAGCAGGATGATGGAGTCTCACCTCACTCATGGATTAGGAATGAGAGAGTCCACTTATAAAGAGGAGTCAGTCCCTCCTCGTCAAACTCAGTCCCGAAAAGCCCCCAGAGAGATGGACGTACCATATCTCAGTGAGGAACTGGCATGCATTGGGGGGGGGGGGGGGGCAGAACACTGTGAATAATTAAGCCCTGTAATCACATTCAGCCAGCCAGGTGCTCCCAGTATGAGAGGCCTGGAAAACCAGGATGGCAGCAGACTCTTGCCTCCCCTCATTCCCTTGGGAGCACATAGACACAGGCGTAGAATGTCAGGCAGATCACCCACAGTATTTACGGTTATCCTTCTCCTTCCTCCCTCCCCCACGCTCTCTCTCTCCTTAAGTTAACTGTGTGTGCATGTGATGTCACTTTCCTTCCAGGTACAGGGCACAAGCTGGGAGTGACCCAACTCCACTATTCAGTATGTGGTTTCTGCATCTCTAAGACAAGGAGAACATTAAAACCTCCCTCACAAGGTTATGGTGAGGATGAAATGAGCTAATAATTGTAGACTGCACAGAACACTGCTTGGTGCAGGGTAAGTGTTTAATTATTACTGTTATGATCATTACTCCAATCACAGGAGACAGCACACGTTAGGACACAGAAAGACAGAGGAGAATGGTATGTTTTGAGGATGGTGAACAGCACAACCAGCCAGAGATGAAGCTAGTAAGGTAGGCTTTGGGGAATTTGTGAACATTCTTTATTGCAGGACTAAGCTTAAATTCTATTTTTGGGCAAGAAGAAACCAATGGAGACATTCTGCAGGTAGGTCATACTTCTACATTTATATTAAACTGAGATACCTCTGGCTGTTGTGTGGAAAAGAAGATGGGAAAACCCATCAGAAAGCTACTGTAAGAGTATGGTCTTGGGGCACACTGGGTGGTTGATTCAGTTAAGCATCCAACTCTTGGTTTTGGCTCAAGTCATGATCTCAGGGTAGTGGGATCAAGCCCTGCATTGGGTTCCACACTCTTCGGGGGGTTTGCTTGGGATTCTCTGTCTCCCTCGCCCTCTGCCCCTCCCCACCATGCGCCCACTTGCACTCTCTAATAATTAAATAAATCTTAAAAATAAGAGTGTGGTCTTGGGATGAGGAGGACCTGAGCTGATGACAGTGGTGAGGGTGATGATTTTCTTAACGTCAGTTCCCCCAAAACAGACCCTAAGACCATGACTTGGGCACAGGCTGGGAGGAGATCCCAAAAAGCACAAGTGCGGGAGGGGAAAATAACACAGGGATGGGAGACAGGCCAGCCATGCCTCAGGGAACAGGTCACTGGTGTGGACAAGTGAGGCTCAATTCCACCAGGGTCTCTGCGAGGCTGTGGAGAAGACACCTCAGAATTGCCCCAATCGTGGAAGTGGAATACTTGTCCAGTGATGCCACCCTTCTCCAGCTGAGGGCTTCCCATGGAGGTGTACATCCCTGCACTTTTGAGCTGCTGTGCCTCCAGACTGAGCAAACTTCTTTAATACCCAAGGAAGTCCTCAGGCAGAGAAAAAAAAGAGAGGCAGGCTCTGGAGGGCAAGCTGTTGGTTTGTATGGGGACTGTCCAACAAGGCTGCATGCGAGCTCAGAAGTGGCTTGAAGAGATATGCGGCAGGGCATGATGATGACGACGACAATAATACTAGCTGCAGTAGGTAACCCTTTCTGAGTGCTTAGCATGGACCAGACATGATGCTAAGCATCTCATGGAAATGCATTATCAGGGTCTATCCTTACAACCCTCAGGAGGTGCCAGTGCTATTACTATCCTTATTTTACAGATGGAGAAACTGAGGCACTGAGAGGTTGTGTGATATGCCCAAAGGTCCATAGCTAGGAGATGATGAAGCCCATGCTGGATCTCATGTACTGTGACTCCAGAGCCCATACCTTCAATCGCTACTGCATACTGCCTCAAAAAGACTGGCAATGAGCTGGGAAGAAGAGATGAATCTGAGAATGATTTAAGACAGTGCGATCCAATACAATAGCCACCAGCCACGTGTGGCTACTGAGCACTTGGAAATGTGACTAGTACAACTAAAGCAGTGAAGTTTGAATTTTATTTAATTTTAATTAAAATAGTTATGCATGCCTAGGGGCTACTGCATTGGACAGTGGAAATTTAGGAGGTGGAATATTCTGCCCTTGAGGAAGGTTAAAGAATACTTAGATGTTTACCAATATGGTGATGTTATGATGCATCTTTATGTGTGTCACAGTTAATTAATTACAAAGAGCATTGAAAATTCTGGGGGCGCCTGGGTGGCTCAGTCGTTAAGCGACTGCCTTCAGCTCAGATCATGATCCCAGGGTCCTGGGATCGAGCCCCACATCACGCTCCCTGATCCACGGGAAGCCTGCTTCTCCCTCTCCCACTCCCCCTGCTGGTGTTCCCTCTCTCGCTGTCTCTGTCAAATATATAAATAAAATCTTAAAAAAAAAAAAGAAAATTCTGAAATTAATGAATTTTTCATATTTAATTAATAAAATCAAACTAAAGCAGGCACACAGTTTTAAAAACACAGTATTACAAAATTTATAGCAGAAGTACCCTCTCCCATTGTACTCCTGGTTCCTTCCCTCCAGATGCAACCACTTTTATTTCTTCTAGATACATCTCCTGATGCTTACTTTGTATTTCTAAACAGTATCTATTAAACAGTACCTACTAGTTTCATTCTGTGGAAGATACAGATTTAGCTTTTTACACTATATGCCAGCCAGTTATTTACATAACCTCTATCCCATCCCAGGGCCCTTCTCATCATCCCTAAAGAGTCACATCACTGGTTAGCTCAAGATTCAATGTTCACATTAGTAAAATGTTGTAATTATTAGTTACATATAAGCGAGGGGATGATTTCATGTCATTTTTCATACAAGTGTCTGTCTTTCATTTCCTCCATTTTTAGCTTACTCATCATTAATTTAGCCTCAAACTTTCAGACAAGCTCTAAGAAGCCTCTCAATACAATCAACCACATTTTTTATCATTTTGATTTTCATTGAGACATTCCTCCTGGAGCCCTCAGATCTGTGAGGGACTTTGGCAGCACCATTACCCTGTGGCTTCCCACCAATATTTTCCTGGGATTCCTCGTGCCTCTCTCCTATTTTAGATTTGCTATTCCAGGATCCCATGCAATCTTCTTTCTTAATTTAGCTCCTGGGCTATTTAATATTACCTCTAGTAGCTTTTTTCACAAATGGTAAATGGAAAGTTACTATTTAGAAGGTGTTTCTGTCTTCATTTGATAGTCTAGCTGGGTATGGAAGTCTCAGTTGTAAATTACCCTCCCTCAGAAACATGAAGGCATTCCTCTGTTGTCCCTTAAGCTTACAGAGCTGACGTGAGGAAGTGTATTGCCATTCTGATTCCTGATCATTGAATGTTACTGCTTTTCCTCTCTGGAAGTTTTCATTATCTTTTCTGGCTCTGGTATTTTAAGTATTAGAATAATGCATCTTGCTGCGGATATTTTCCATACATTGTGGTAGGTTAGTGGTGGGCCCTTTCAGTCTAGAAATACATGACTTTTGGTTCTAGAGAATTTTCTGGCAAAATTTCTTAGATAATTCTTCTCCTCTCCTACCCCTTCTACACACACATACATTCTCTCTCTCTCTACACACACACACACACACACACACACACACACACACACAGACTATTTCTCTGGAGAATCCTGATTAATACAATTTGTTAGATATTAAATAGTACTACAATCTTGTAAGGAAAACCCTCATTTTTGGAGATGCATAATAACATATTCAGGGGTAAAATATCATGATATATATAATTTACAATGGTTCAGCAAACACAGACACACAAAAGCAAAGAGGCAAAATGTTAACAATGAATAAATACAGAAGGTGGGTGTATGGGAGTTTATTGCATTCTTTTAACATTTTTTCTGTTTAAAACTTTCCAGAGTAGAAAGTCAAGTCAATTAGAAAATAAAAAATCAGAGCAGTAAGTGGGAACTGGCAGTATCAGAAGTTCATCTCACTTCTCATGGTAATCAAGTAGATAAAGTTTTAAAAGCCTCTTGTGGGCTGGGGCGACAAAGGAGAGGTCTTGAGCTGGAAGTAAGCAGAAACTATAACTGAGACTACTACCAACCAGGAGTTTCAAAGAGCTGTACTGTCAGTGATGGGATGGATCAGGGGAAAAATAATCTATCCCATGGCTTGGGGATATGGCTGTCCTCAGGCCTGTATCATGAGAAAGGAAAGTCTCCCTCTTAGAAGCTATATTCATGAGCCTGTCCTCAAGTAGAATTGGACTACAAACTTATACTACTTGCCTCATCTACGAACCCATGCCCTTAGAAATTAATGTAAGACAGTGGTCCATGATATTCTTTAGACACCAAGTACAAGCAAACAATCCAAGAATTACTGGGCAACTGTTTGATTCAGTTGGTTAAGTGTCTGACTCTTGGTTTCAGCTCAGGTCATGATCTCAGGGTCATGAGATAGAGCCCTGCCTCAGACTCTGAGCTAAGCATGGAGGCTGCTGAAGATTTTCTCTCTCCCTCTGCCCCTCTCCTGCCCACACATGCTCTCTTTCTCTCTCTCTCTCAAACAAAACAAAACAAAAATTACTTATAAAAAGTTGAACAAGAGGGAGTCAATGGACAAAAATGGTGCTGTGGAATACTCAAGCACTTCAGACACTGGACTTTCAGGTACTAACTGGGTACGGACCATCAAGAAGTACATTTAAGCTGGTCAAATACATTTTTTCAAAAGGGACTTACAGTGTGAGAAATAAAAAGAGTATCATGAACTGGGTGGGTTTAACTCAGAAAGGAATGAAATAAAATTCCAAATGAACAACAGAGATACTGAAATTAAAAACCTAATGGATAGACTGCTTCCAGAAATGTCAGAGGAGTGAAGCAGACATGAAGCCCTCCCATAGATAACAATAATAGAAATAAGACTAAAGAAATATTTTTTAGAGGACATCTAAGTAAAGATATTTTGGACTGTGGAGAGAGTCCAAAAGCAGACAGAATCAAGAGAGTTTAATCTCAATAAACTGCCACAGGAAGGGGTCAGAATTGAGAGTTTATGTCTTCCTGGACTGAGGATGATGCCCAACCCTTACAGCTCTAGTTGTAAAAAAAAAAAAAAAAAAAAAAAAAATAGCAGTGGAAAACCACAGCCTTACCAGTTAAGGTGCCAAAGATCAGAGTTCAAGGCTGAAAACATAGCTAGAAATCTACAGGAAAAGTACTGGCAGCAGAAAAACCACAGAAGGAGTATAAAACTCTGAGTATAAACTCTGCCCAACTTCTGGGCCAAGAGCTAAACTACACATGTGTGGGAAGAGGCGCTAAGGGGCCTAAGGAAAAAGTGGGCAGCAACCAGAAAGCAATCTGCTCTTGAGTAAGAAAGCTATGTGCGGCCCTATCTGTGAGTTTGCTGCCTTTTTTTCAAAATTGAGTTAACTTCCCAAACATGCACAAGTCAGGTATCAGAAAGTTGAATCTTACAGGCTTGAAAGGGCAGAGACAGAGCCCCAAACCAGCCAAAATAGCTAGAAATTAAGAAGGGGGGAATACCTGGGGCACCTGGGTGGCTCAGTTGGTTAAGCGGCTGCCTTCGGCTCGGGTCATGATCCCAGGGTCCTGGGATGGAGCCCTGCATCGGGCTCCCTGCTCAGCGGGGAGCCTGCCTCTCCCTCTCCCTCTGCCTGCCGCTCTGCCTACTTGTGCTCTCTCTCTCTCTCTCTCTGTCAAATAAATAAGAAAAAAATCTAAAAAAAAAGGGGGGGGAATACCTAAAAGCAAGAAAATCAAAGACAGTGACCTCTATCTCTGTTGAAATCCTTGACTAAACACTACATTACAAGAAGTGGAAAACTCCAAAAGGATCAGGTGGAAAAAGTAGCAATGAGAAGCCATAAGAACAGAGATATTCAATGCTGCATACTCTAAGGTTGACAAAAGTAACACTGGAGTCCAGACAACTTAATTGCCTACTAGAAAACAAAATGCACCTCAGAAGAATGAAAGAGAATCTAGAGTTGCCATAATGTATCATCTATAAGGCTCAATTTTCAACCAGAAATTACTAGACATACCAAGAAATGTTAAGTGTGCTCTGTATTCAGAGGAAAAGGCAGCCAATAGAAACTGACTCTGAATGCCTCCAGATGTTGAATTTAGCAGACTTTAAAGCAATTATTATAAGTATGTTCAAAGAAGTAAAGGAAAATATGGTATCGTATTGAATGGACAGCTAGGAATTCTCGAAAGAAAAACGGAAACTAAGAAAAAAAAGGAAATTCTAGATCTGAAAAGCACAAAAACTGAAATTTAAAAAGTTTATTACATGGGCTCAATTATCTATTGAGAATGGCAGAAGAAAGAATCAGTGAACTTGAAGATAGAACAACAGAAGTACCAAGAAACAGGAAGAATAAAGATTAAGGTAAATTGAGGAGAACCTCAGAGACCTGAGGGAACAATATCCAAATGTTGCAATACACATATAACTGGAATTCCAAAGGAAGAGGAGAAAGAAAAAAAGGGTAGAAAAAAATATTTGAAGAAGGAATTGCTGAAAACTTACCAAAGGAGAATAAAGAAACTCTTAGGGGTGATGGAAATGTTCTGTATTTTGAGTGTGGTGAGGGTTTCATGGGCATATACATTCATCAGAATCCATCCAATTATACAGTTTAAGTGGTTATGCTTTGGTGTACATAAATGATATCTCAATAAAGTTATTTAAAAATGTAAATGATGAACTATACCTCTCTCTTCCATTTAAAAAAAAAAAAACAGAACTAAGAAGGGGAGCCTGGGTGGCTCAGTCAGTTAAGCATCCAACTCCTGATTCTGGCTACAGGTTATGATCTGAGGGTCATGAGATCAAGCCGCCACATCGGGCTCTGCACTGGGCATGGAGCCTGCTTAAGATTCTCTCCCTCACTCTTCCTCTGCCCCCCTGCCCTGGCTCACACACACACACACACACACACACACACACACACACACACACTCTCTCTCTCTCTCTCTCTCTCAAAAAAAAAAAAAAAGTCCTAACAAATGGGCTAAATATTATACTGGACATATGGGAGAGAATATAGATAAAGAAAAAAAATAAATCTGAAGAAATTAACCAGAATATAACATGGTGAAATCAACAAGAGGTCAGGGAGAAGAGAATGACAGGAGGAGCTGTAGTATGAGACAGAGTGGAAATGTGGACAGATAGTATTTGAAGGGATTTTTACTGAGAATTTTCCAAAGTTGATGAAAGACATGAATCCTATGTTTCAGGAAGCACATGGAGTCCTGCAGAGTAGAAAAAAACTACAGCCACATCTAGACCAAGAGTTGTGACGGGGAAGAAAACCATGGAGAGTATCTTCAAAATAGGTGGAGGAAAGAGGGATTGTCTATGAAGTGGCATTTATACTGGCAGCAGACTTTTCAACACAACAGTAGTGGCAAGACAGATAGAATCTGGTTTTCAAAGTACTGAGAGAAAATAGATTTCGACCTCTCCTGCTCCCCACTCCGTACCTTGCACCCAGCTGCAGAGCTATTTCTGAACACACTTTCTGTTTTGAGCCTTCCCATTACCTCTTCACTCCCAGTCCATCAAATATGTCCAGTCTCTTGGGCTATTAAGGGATTTTATTTAAAGTAAACAGTGTTAATGTGCTGAGGGTGTTAATGACTCGATGCTGTGGGTTGCCAGTATTGACCTAAGCTATTTTTATTAAAATATTACTTAAATACACACAAATATATAAAACTAGGCATAAACTCTTATAAGCAAAATTATAATGACAATAAAACCTAAAATATATATATGTGTGGCAGATGATGCTAATTTGCTGAGATGAATGGCTAAAATTGTGTTTGTTTTTTAAAAATTTTATTTATATGACAGAGAGAGAGATAGCAAGAGAGTATGATCAAGGAGGAGAGGGAGAAGCAGACTCCCTGCTGAGCAGGGAGCCTGATAGGGGGGCTTGATCCCAGGACCCCGGGACCATGGCCTGAGCCGAAGGCAGACACTTAACTGACTGAGCCACCCAGGTGCTCCTAAAATTGTGTTTAAGAGCCAAAGATACCATTGTGTGTCTTTTCCTTCATTGAAGCAGGCTCAGAGCAAAGAGTCAGGCTGCCTGGGTTGAAAGCCCACTGTGTGATTTGGGCAAGTGACTTAATCTCTTTAAGCCCCCACCCCTCCCCTCTAAAATGAAGAGAGTGAAACCCAAATCAGGGATGTTGTGAGGATTAAATGCAACAAGAGGAGGGGAGTACTTAGCCCAGTGCCCACCATATAAAATGGGCTTTATAAATTATTATTACTAATGTTGTAATTTGTCCTCTTTGATAATAAACCCATTTTAACTTCTGTTCCATCATTTTGAAATTTAAAATACAATACCAAAAAAATTTCTTTTCAAGAAAAAAGTCCTAATGAACTTGGAATCTACAAGCTGGCTCTTGGCTGAGTCTTTGCCTGTAATGAAAAAGGTAGTGATCACATCAGGCCTTTGAGTTTGGAACACCTCTGCTGCCATGGACCTCCGAAGACTCAATTTCTACAATAATGTCTCCCCTTAAGTCTACCCTGCAATGGGAAGTCAATGGCCTTCCTTGCTCCCAGTGTGAGCATAAATTCCCATGCAAACCTGGGAGCTATAACAATGTTATAGCAACGGGGTGAACGTCCAGGCGATCCAGAATAGGTATACAGTCCCTTTTAGAGATCCTCCCTGAAATAGAAACACACACACACCACCTCTACCAACACCAACACTACCCTTAGATTTAACAGCTTCCTGGAAATGAAGGGTTTTAAGCCAAAGGAGTTGCTCCAGGGTGAGAACCTTAGTCTTGGTGGCAGGCTGTAGCAGGATGGTGATAAAGGGCAGGGTTTGTCATCCTTTAGGGACAAAAGAATGCTTATAAAAAAATGAAGAAACCCCTATATATTCAGTCTACTAAGAAGGCAGGCTCAGCTATTTAAAACAAAATCTTACAGTTTTAATCTTTATGAGATGGTAATTTATGGTAAGAAAGGCTTGGATGAAACTTAACTATCTTTATAATGTATGTCAAGAGAAATTTAAGGGGCACCAGGGTGGCTCAGTCAGTTAAGCATCTAACTCTTGATTTTGGCTCTGGTCATGATCTCATGGTCCTGAGATCAAGCCCTATGCTGGGCTCCTTATTGGGCGTGGAGCTTGCTTGAGATTCTCTCTCTCTCTCTCTCTCTCTCTCTCTCTGCCCCTCCCCCACCCCTCTCTCTAAAAAAAGAATAAAAAATTTTTTTAGAAAGAGAAATTTAATAAGCAAACTAGCAACACTAGAGGATGAACTTTTCACCGCTTGAAAAGAACAACCATTTTTAAAAATGACTTTAGCCCCTACTGTATACAAATGAAGCTACTTAAAAATAAGTTATAGCTATCTCTCTTAATTAAGGACAGTCTTTTAAGCTCTTGGTCCCAAAGGTACCTGCTTGAGGGTAATCATAATCTGTTTCCGGTACTTCTTGTCATTGACTGGCCCTATTGCCAATTATTCTAAATGGGTAAGGAATTAGCTGAGCTATCTGAGACTGGGTAGGTTCAGACATTTCTTACAAATAAAAGCAGATCCTTCAGGGGCCGCCTGGGTGGCTCAGTCGTTAAGCAGCTGCCTTCCACTCAGGTCATGATCCTGAGGTCCTGGAATGGAGCCCCCTGCTCAGTAGGGAGCCTGCTTCTCCCACTGCCTCTGCCCCTCCCCCAACTCTTGCTCTCTCTCAAATAAATAAATAAAAATCTTAAAAAAAAAAAAAAGGCAGATCCTTCAAAGTGAGAAAGTCACTTCTCACTAGGTATTTTTGTCCTTAACCTTAAGTCCTCTCCTACTGGCTCGGCAAACTCTGTGATAAAATGTGGCAAAGGCCAGATAAAGTACATCATGTGAAACACTTATCAAAGACCCCTTCAGGGGGGTCTGGGTGGCACAGTTGGTTAAGTGTCTGCCTTTGGCCCAGGTCATGATGTCAGGGTCCTGGGATCAAGTCTCGCATTGGGCTCTGGTTCAGCGGGGAGTCTGCTTCTCCCTCTCCCTCTGCAACTCCCCCTGCTTGTGCTCTATCTCAAATAAATACCTTAGGAAAAAAAAAAAAAAAAGACCACTTCAACCCAGGTGTTATACCACAACCTTAGAAAGGTACGCACAGAGGCTCCACTGACAGACCCCTGCCCATTACCTGAAGCCCACTTTGCCCATAACCAAACTGTGACTGCCTTCCTCCTCCTCCTCCCAGAATACTGAGAGGCACCTGCATGGCTCAGCTGGTTGAGCAGCTGCCTTGGGCTCAGATCATGATCCCAGGGTCCTGGGATCGAATCCTGCATTGGGCTCCTTGCTCAGGGGGGAGACTGCTTCTCCCTCTGCCTCTCCCCTCCGCTTGTTCTCTCTCTCAAATAAATAAAATCTTAAAAAAAAAAAAGGGTGGAATTCCTCAAATACCTTAAGAATGCTAAATACAAAGAACAATGACAGCTAGATTCAGACAAAACACCAGATTCTTAGAAATGAGGATTCCCACATACACGACCACCCCACCAATTTAAATAAAAAGTGGGGGTGGCCAAAGAAAAAAAAGCAAGGACTCAGATACTAGTACCCCCATGTTCACAGCGGTATTATTCACAACGGCCCAAAGTAGAAGCAACCTAGTGTCTATCAACAGAGGAATGCATCAACAAAATGCAGTATCTAAATACAAGGGAATACTGTGCAGCCATAAAAAGGAAGGAAATACTGACACATGCTACATCGGAACATAGATGAACCTTGAAAACATTACATTAAGTGAAACAGGCCAGACACAAAAGGACAAATGCTTTATGATTCTATTTATATGAGGTATCTAGAAGAGACAAATAGAGATCAGCAGGGGCTGGAGAGAACGGAGAGTTATAGCCTCTCCTGGGCCCCCCATACTCCCCTCCCTCTCAAAATGTGCAAAGATCACAGTCTGGAAAACATGTTTTGTAAAATTATAATGAAGGCTCCATATTTCTATTCCTAGAAGGGATTCTTCTCCCTGCACCTCATCCATCCACATAAAATCACACTGTCTTTATAGCCTGGATACTTTCCTGAATAAAACTCTATTCACTTGGGAAAAGAAAGGGGATAATGTCCACAGGGTCCTGGAAATGATCAGAACACACATCTATCACAACACAATGAGGAAAACATTTAGAGTACTTCCTCTGAGCTACAAACTTGGCAAAATTTGGGTTCTCTCATGAGTGTCCTAGGTTGTTCAATAATGACAGCTCCAGAAAACCTTCTGGGTTCATGACTATGAGTACCTGGAAGCAGACAATCCCACAAGAGCCCAAATCTTAAGGCTCCATCTAGAAAGCACACCAAAAAAAGCTGTGGGAAACTCTGGATGTAAACCAAGGGTCTGCAGGAAGAACATGGTAACAGACAGCTCCCAGCTATCTCATGTTTCCATGGTAATTCATGCTACACTGGCAACTCCGGCCTCTAGAAGCCTCTGGAAGCCCCTGGGACATGATTTATGGCAGCCACAGGCAGCTACGGGCCCTGGATATGAGCCGGACACACATAGGATAAAGCAGACAGAGACAGACTGCCCTGCTTTATCTCATCATGTACTTCCTCACCTTTCCTGACTGGGCGGGGGTGTCACCCAGTGAAAGAATGTTTTACGAGCAAGCCATTCATCAGGACTCCTAATTAAAGAGTTGGAGAGCATAACAATGGAGCGGATTTTGCCGTCTTCTGACACTTCATTAACCTCATCGTTGTTCTTCTGCCGAGGGCAGGAGTCTCCGGGATCACTACCTAGGTTCTGTCCTTAACACTCAGGCAGAAAAAGAAGCAGTAACACTTGGCCTGAAAAATAACTCCCCCATATGACCACAAAAGTTGTGCCCGATCATAGAGGAAACAGGAACAACATGACAAGGAAAAGAAGATCTACTTGGACTTTACTAAATTTAGGAATATTCCCCTTCACGCAGAGGAAAATAGAGGAGGAATAATAAGTAACCTATTTTTTCATAGGCCTTTCTGGTAAAGAGTAAAATGTTACCCACTTCTCTCTGAAGGAGACAGCTAAGAATGAAGAGCTAGGGAATTGACATACTATCTATAGACCAATGGCTGCACATTTTGTGAATTTTGACTTGAGCTCACTTATCCTCCCCCTTTTTTTTTTTTAACTCAGTGGCAAAACTAAACTTATGTTTTAAATACATAAATAAACCCTGGGGGATATAGTTCAAACCAAAACCATATCCATTTATTTTCTGTGACTGGTGAGCTGAAACATAAAAATATTCGCCCAACCAAAGCAGTGTTTCTGTGTTTGAGTCTGTCTCTGGGATCATGGAAATGGGAGGAAGATGCCAGACTCTGCTGGAGCAAGGCATTCAACTTCACCTCACTCCAGGTGAGAATCTGGTTAAGACTTAAAGAGGGAGAGGTCCTGAGCGGTCTCATGAAGCCCAAAGGCAGAATTCAAAACTCTAGGTTATACCTGACCCTGACATTCCTCAGAGAGCAGAGGACAGTGATACAGGCCTGGCCCAAAGCCCTGATCATCTTTCACAGTCTCTTTTGCTTTGTGTTTCCTCCTCTTCTTTTGCCTATGGGTCTATTCTTGGCCTCTTCCACTCTCCTTAGGTGACTACAGCTGCTCTGACTTTCGTGGACAGCCTGTTCCCTGATGACTTCCAACCCATGTCTGCGTTTCTTTTGGGAGCTGCAGGTCAGTATGTTCAACTGCCGGCTGGACATTGCCAAGGGGACGTTCAGCAAATGCCTTGAAGGTAATTAGCTCTCCCTTTCTCAGTTCCAAATCTATTCCTCCTCCTGATTCACTCATGAAAATCCTGAGCTCTGAAGCAAACATTACTCCCAAATGATTCCCATGATGCTTTCTCAGTCTCAAAATGAACAGATTTCCAGGAAGGAGAAGGTGTCCAGAGGGTGACCACGTTGTGGAGAGATGCCTGCTCACCCTGAGCCTACATGGGTGAGTGTGAGGAGGTATGTGTAGGGCAGAGGGATAGGGAGCTGTTCCCAGGAGACAGAAATGGTTCCTTGAAAGTCAGAGAGGTTGGTCAAACAATCCACTGCAAACTCCAAGAGCTTTCAACATTTATGCTCAGTGTAAGTGTTTAAAGGACCTACCTTATTGCTTATAAAATAAAGAAAATGACAAGATTTACGTGGAGTTTGCTTACATCTTGGGATATCAGGACTTTTATAGCTTCCTTTAGCCAAGTCACCATGTGCTTAAATAAAAATAAAAAATTTTCTAAAGAATGACAGAAAAATCTTCTAGAAGGAAGAAATGTTGAGCAGTTTCTGATTCTTGCCCCCTGAATTTCTGCCTATAGCTGAAGTATAGACAAAAATCCCCTTTCTTTGTTTCTACTTGTAAGGTCTCAGACCATCTAACAATTTTGTAAAGAACATTATAAAACAAATAAGCTAGCAAAAACACAGAATGCTTAAGTTCTCACAGTGTTAAAACTTGAAATCTAGGCATAATCTAACAACCAACCTCTTTAACTTTCTTTTTATAAATGAGGAAACTAAGTCCCAGAGAGAGTAAATGAAGGGCCCAAAGCCACAAAACTATAGAGTAACAGAGGCAGAACCCAAACTTGGTGACTTACCTCCCTATCTGATGTTCTTTTTATTCTTTCAAGCTACCACTCTTAAAAACAAGGTCTCGATCCCTTCCTTCCATCCTAAGGTTGACTCCTCCTTGGCTTTCTACCATATGGCCTCCAAGCATCATCTTGGTTCCTTGGCCCCTGAAAACTGGTTGATCCAAATAGCTTGCTATATTCAAGGTCAGACTCCAACTCCTCTAACAAACCCGTTCTTTTATCTCATAAACATTCCACTCTGTTCTGGTTTTCCATCTAAGCAACATGCCTGATTTACAGTGGAGTTACCTGGTAATGGGGACTAAAATCCCTGAGTCTCCATGAGTGGCCATGGTTCAGGTAACTTGTTCCAGCCCCTTTAGGAGTCTACAGTGAGTCTCCCAAACAACATAGAAAAATGGACTCTAAATTGTGAATATTACCTTCTCAATAGACTAATGCCTTAATCAGACAACTATTATAACTGCACACACGTGTGTTTATACACACAAACTCACACAGTAAGAACTAGAACATATATATTGAGGAAGATTATTCTTGCTGTAGTATCAATAAAAAGGCACTTGAAGATCATGGGATTTTACAGAACATGATGTAGTAAACTCAGTCTTAGGCTGGAAGTCATCATAATGTGTTCCTTCTGATTTTGCTAGCCAGAGTTCTTTTTTTTTTTCTTTGCTAGCCAGAATTCTAAGAGAGCCTGATCTGCATACCAACTCAGGAAATCTGTGGAATCAGCAGGAATTTCATTTGCCTGGGGCCTCAAAACCTCACAAAATAGTGCTTTTCAAATATCTTTGGCTTTCCCTGAGGGATGGAGATGAAGGAGATGTAGTCTCTACATTAGTAAAAGATAAATGGTTGAGGAAAGATATTATATGATGTGTAACATTCCTTTTCTAGAAGTTTATGTATGGATCTCAATTGCCCTTGTTTGGCCTTATAGGGAGTATTTAAGGGGAACACTAACTTTTCTCTGGAATTTTTGCTTCTGGTATTTAGAAGGGACTTAAAGTGTCTTCCTTCCCCATTCACTCTCAGGCAAAGCCTGAAATTGTTTTTTAAAGGTCTGAGCATCCTGGGGGTGACTGGGTGACTCAGTGGGTTAAGCATCTGCCTTTGGCTCAGGTCATGATCCCAGGGTCCTGGGACCAAGCCCTGCATCGGCCTCCCTACTCAGCAGGAAGTCTGCTTTTCCCTCTCCCTCTGCCCCTCCCCCCAGCTCATGCTCTCTCTCTCTCTCAAATAAAATCTTTAAAATAAATAAATAAATAAATAAATGTCTGAGCATCCCATCCCTTCTCCTATCCCCTCTTCCCCCTCCCCTCTTCCTTATGCTTAAGGGAATACGAGTAAGCATTTTTGATTTAGGGGGATTATACTAAATCAATCCAGAGAGAAGGATGTGGGCCTCTGCTTTACACCAAAGAAGCAAAAGCAGCCAGACTCAAAAGGGTGGCTGGAATTTTTTGGAAGGTCGTGGTTTAAAGTTTCTGCGTATAGAACCTGAACATCTGTACCCTGTTGACGTGCCATAACCTGAACAGGAATGGGGCATTGCTGCTAAGTCACAAAACTCTGACAGCAGTGCCAGAGGCTTCTGTATCTTCATCCTGTAAAAATAAAGCTCTTTGAAGGACATCTCTGGGCGTCTTGGGGAAATAGTACCCAAAAGATGGCCAAAAAAAAGCCGCCTGGAAATAGCAATCAATGTCCCAAATACTTCCCAATTCAATTTATGAGACCAGTGTTACTCTGATACCCAAACAAAAGACATTATAAGAAAACTACAGACCAACGTCCCTCATGACATAAATTTAAAAACGCTTAACAAGGGGACACCTGGGTGGCTCAGTCGGTTAGGTGTCTGACTCTTGATTTTCGCTCAGGTCCTGATCTCAGGGTTGTGAGATCAAGCCCCAAGTCAGGCTCCATGCTCAGTGCTTAAGATTCTCTCTCTCTCCCCCTCTCCCTCTGCCCCAACCCTGCTCATGCTCACTCTCTCTCTCTCTCTCTCTTAAAATCAATATAAATAAAAATAAAAACACTTAACAAAATATTAGCAAATTTATCTAGTGATACAGAAAAAGATAAATGTGGTATACCCAGACAACAGAAAATGACTCAGAATAAAGAGGAACAAACTACTGATATGCATGACAACAGGCATGAATCTCAAAAACACCACACTAAGGACAAGAAGCCAGACAAAGGTGTGTATGTGTGTCAGTATAGATACAGATGTACATGAGCTTTTATATACGAAACTTGAGAAAAGACAAATCAATGGCAGGGCGATAGAAGGCAGATCAGTGGGTGCCTGGGGTGGGGAAGATGAGAGGTGAGGACTGACTAGGATAGGGCCCAAGGAAAGTTTTTGGGGTGATACAAGTGTTGTATATCTTGACTGTAGTGGTTACGTTGATTTATAACTCTCCCCAAACTTATCAACATATACACTTAACGTGGGTGCTAATAATCACATGTAAACTATAGGTCAATAAATTTGATTTTTTAAAAATCTGACAAAGCAAGCTTCTCTAACAGAGGTTCTAATCTTTAAAAGGCCCCAACATTTGGTGGAGTTGGCCAAAAACACTGTAAATATCAGGATGCAAACTCACTTATACCACCAAGGCCTCCCTTGAAGTTGGGGGCAGGTAGTCTTGGGAAAGGCAGTGGCAGTACGGACAACATAAAATAATCAACCCAAACCCTGAGAACCCACTAAAAGAGACATGTCTAAAAACCATGGGGTTGATGTCCCTCAAGAGTCCCTGAGCGCTCAGGCTTCAAGGTTTACGAGGGTTGAGGCCTCTTCTTCAAGTCCTACAAGCCTTTTTTTCACAGAAATATTTATTAATTTATTTTAAACTAGCAGTAATAAACCACTGCATGTTAATACAAAAACATTTAAAAATTTTTTTTAATTTAAATTCAAGTTAGTTAACATATAGTGTAGTACTGGCTTCAGGGGAAGAATTGAGTGATTCATCAGTTGCATATAACACCCAGTGCTCATTCCATCACGTGCCCCCCTTAATGTTCGTCACCCAGTTACCCCATCTCCCACCAACCTTCCCTCCAGCAACCCTGTTTGTTTCCTATACTTAAGAATCTCTTATGGTTTGCCTCCCTCTCTATTTTCATCTTATTTTATTTTTGCTTCCCTTCCCCTATGTTTATCTGCTTTGTTTCTTAAATTCCACATGAGTGAAATCATAAGGTATTTGTCTTTCTCTGACTGACTTATTTCGCTTAGCATAATAACCTCTAGTTCCATCCACGTCGTTGCAAATGGCAAGATTTCATTCTTGTTGATGGCTGAGTACTATTCCATTGTATAGATATACACCACATCTTCTTTTCCATTCATCTGTCGATGGACATCTGGACTCTTTCCATAGTTTGGCTATTGTGGGCATTGCTGCTATAAACATCGGGGTGCAGGTGCCCCTTCAGATCACTATGTTTGTATCCTTTGGATAAGTACCTAGTAGTGCAATTGCTGGGTCAAAGGGCAGTTCTATTTGTAACTTTCTCCAAACTGTTTTCCAGAGTGTCCAGTGTGTGCATTCCCACCAACAATGTAAGAGGGTTCCCCTTTCTCTGCATCCTCGCCAACATCTGTTGTTTCCTGAGTTGTTATTTTTAGAAGTCCTAGAAGCCTTTTTGTTTTTCTCATGAGAGGTCTCTGAGAGCTCAGGGCAGCACCCAGACAACAGCCAGTAAGGACATGGGTACCTCAATACTACAACCACGCACAATAGTATTCTGCCCATAACCTGAACAAACCTAGAAGCAGATTCTTCCCTCAGGCCTCCGGAAAGGAACTCAGTCGTGCCCACACTTTGATTTTGGTCCGTGAGACCAAGAACAGAGAACTATGCCCACCAGATTTCTGACCTACACAACTGTGAGAAAATAAGCCTCTAAGATTGTGGTACCTTGTGATAGCACCAGCAGAAACCAAACAGGTTATAACAATGATAGCCACATACTGGAACTCTATAGACTTTACTAGACTAAAGAAATCAAAGAGAAGAAAGAATCAGTCTCACTGTTCTAACATGTCTTCCTTTTCCTTCACATTTCAGGAGGAAAATAATTAAACATACGTGTATCTAGTGGTCCATACCCCTAACACCAAACTGTTAATTTCCCCTTTGGTTTGACCTGAGTAATTCCAAGAACTGAAATTTCATATGGAAGAGACAATATCTTTATAGTAGACCTTTTGTTTGAGTCAAGAGATTTTCTTTGTTACAGTATGGAATTGAACTTTGATAAGAGACTTTCTTTGATTTCTGAAGGAAAGTATATTTAACATTTTACTTCACATATAGAAAGAATTAACTTTGATTTCAAAACTGCTCTTCACTTAAAACCCAGACACAGGATTTTTAGTACATAGCCTTACTAATATACAACAAAGATGTATGTTAGTTAAACAAGGTTTTCATTTTTAAAGATGGGATTTTCCAGGTATAATCAAAATGGTTTCTTAGCTACAATCTGTAAAATATTCTCCCATGTTTCTTCACTATGTGATAGCAACTTAAAATGCCTTTTCTCCTCCTTAAAAAGTTTTAAAGAGCACCTGGCTGGCTGGCTCAGTCAGTGGAGCATGTGACTCTTGATCTCGGGGTTGTAAGTTCGAGCCCCAAGTTGGGTGTAGAGATTTACTTAAAAAAAATTTCTTAAAAAAAAGTTTGAAATAAATTTTTTGCTTCGAAAGCTGATGTCAGAGTAGCATAATACCCCAGGCAATAGTGAGACAGATTCACAGATCCTTGGAAATCAGTGGAGTTTAGACCAATCCAAAAGCTACCCTGAGGATTATTTGAGTAAAAAAACAAAATTTAATGAGTTATACAGATTTTATAATACATTAATCCAAAAGGGTTTTTTGACATCCAACTTTGAGAAATAATGGATGTGGGTGCCAGGATGTCCCAGTAATCAGTGTCAGGGGCTTGTCTTGGCCTGGGTTGTACTTTTAGTCATCACTAGGAGAAATATCATTTTCAAAAGGCGAGTGGCTGAGAAGATCCTATTCTTCCCTAATTCCATATAATAATTCTACAATATGAAAATAGAGTACTTTTCCATATTTCCTAGATATTCATCCACTCCTCTGCATCTAGGATTATTTCCAAAGCTCCCAGATACTTAGAGTTTTTTTTTTTTAAAGGGGATTCCTGCCCTAGATTATGCATATGCTAATTTATCTATAGAACTTCTGGGTTTCTAGCTTTGCTTTCTCCCTCTTTCTAGTTGCCATGTCTAGTTGCAATTGTCAAACATGGTTTATTAAAAAGACAAGCTGCGGGCGCCTGGGTGGCTCAGTTGGTTAAGCGATTGCCTTCGGCTCAGGTCATGATCCTGGAGTCCCAGGATCGAGTCCCACATCTGGCTCCCTGCTCAGCCGGGAGTCTGCTTCTCCCTGTGACCCTCTTCCCTCTCGTGCTCTCTCTCATTCTCTCTCTCTCAAATAAATAAACAAAATCTTTAAAAAAAAAAAAAAAAAAAAAAAAAAAAAGACAAGCTGCCTCTTGAAAAGCTGTCCTTAAGCCACTATTAAAGAAGTCAGTCTCAAGCTATTAGAGTAGGGGGTGCCTCCTAGAGGACAAAGGTGATGACCAAGCCCACAGCCCTCGCCAGCAGCAAGGTGAGGCCACCTTGGATCTCCCAGCTTAGAAGGAAGTAGCCAAGCAGCACGTGAGTCAACCTACACAAAAACAGCAGAGGAACCACCCAACCAGTCCATGGATTGGTGAGAAATAATAAATAATTGTTATTTTAACCCACTGTGCTTTGGAGTGGCTTGTCCTAGCAAAGGCTCATTGAATTATTGGTAAAATATTGAAAAATTTCTGCCTGGGATATGGAATAACAGTGTATAACTTACAACCTTCTACTGGAGGTCTTACTCAGAACAGTAAGGTGGGAGGATATAAACAAAAGAGCTAAGGATTGGAAAACAGAAACAAAATGGTAAATATTTGGAAATAACATAAATATGCAGGTAATATAGAAGGACCTATTAGGTTAAATAAACAAATTTAGCAAGGTCACCAGTTTAAGAATGAGATCAAGATTTTCTTTCATATATAAGGCAAAACACATAGGAAAATAAAAATGATGCCATTTATAATAGTATTAAAAGGTATGAAATACCTGGGAATAAGTTAAATGAATGACATGTAATACCTCTATACAGAAAACTACAGAACATAACTAAACAAAACAGAACGAGACCTAAATAAAGGAAGAGATACAATATGGATGGAAAGTTCAGTATTCAAACGTATCAAATCACCCCACACTGATCTGCAGGTGCAAAGCTAGTACAAACAAAATCTTGGCAAGGTTGTTTCTTCTTTTTCCTGGAAATTGACCTGTTGACTCTACAATTCATATAGAAATACAAAGAGCTAGAATAAAACTGATAATCTTGAATTAAGAACTTTCAGAAGGACTGAAAGTACCAAATATCAAGGCCAGCATTACCCTGATACCAAAATCAGACAAGGACACTATAGGCCTGTGTCCCTAATGAACACAGATGCAAAACTCCTCATGAAAATACTAGAACACTGAATTCAACAGTACATTAAAAGGATTATACACCATGATTGAGTGGGGTTTATTCCTGGGAGGCCAGGATGGCTCAACATCTGCCAATCAATAAATGTGACACACCACATTAACAAAATGAAGGATAAAAATCATAGGCTGACAAAAGAAAGAGATTCACAGATGATTCCAATATTAGAGGTAGCTAGTAAGGACTTTAAAATAACTAGGTTTAAGGGGCTCCTGGGTGGCTCAGTCCAACTCCTGATTTCAGGTCAGGTCATGATCTCAGGGTCATAAAATCGAGCCCCATGTCAGGCTCTGTGCTCAGTGGTTAGTCTGTTTGAGACTCTCTCTCTCCCTCTACCCTTCCCCCTGCTCATGCTCTTTCTCTCTCAAATAAATAAATAAATAAATCTTAAAAAAAAAAACTAGGCTTAAAATACTGAAGAAAATAGAAAAGAATGTGGAGCAAATAGGTTTAAAAAGATGGAAACACTTAGAGAACTGAAATCTATACTTATTTTTATTTTTCAGCTTTATTGAGGTATAAGCATCAAATAAAATTGTAATGTAGTTAACATGCACAATGTAATTATTTGATTGTCCAGATTCCCTTTCTCTAGAGGGTCTGTAACTCTAATCTTTATCTCAAGATACTGCAAAAGGCTTAATTTTTGGAAGAGGCTTTCCACTTCGGTTTTTAGTTCTGCACAGTCCCCCAAAGCAACAAATGACCTGAGGAGGAAAACTGATTATGCACTTAAGGCCCTTCTGATTCTCTACCAACAAGTTCTTCTTCTAAGTTTTCAATACATTCTCGACTATTCATAATGCAGACACTTCCCAGATACACTTTTAGCCCAGTACATCCACGTGACTAAATTCTGACAAAGAGATTAACGAATGTGTCGTGTGACAGCTTTTTGAGCCTTTCTGAAAATAAAGCTGATCCAGGAGACCCTTTACCCTTTCCTTTTTGTCTCTTTCTGTTGGGTTAGAATGTGGTTATAATGGCAGGAGCTGTAGCAGCCATCTTGGGCCATAAGGTGAGCCCAGTTAGAGAAGTCATGTGGGGAAACAGGGACAGGAGCTGAATATTCTGCAGAGCAGAGCTACTATACCCAGTCCTGGACTACATACCATAAGACTTTTCCATGAGAGAGAAATAAACTTCTCTCATGTTTAACAACAAGATCAAGCTGCTGGGACCATTAGACATGAGACGGACAAATAGGGTATTCCTTATTTATTATGGACTTAGTTACAACATAGTAAACATAACTAAAACCCAGATGATGTAGGTGGTAAAAGAGACAGTGAAGATGTTAGGTTAACTCTAGGAGAGTTTTGTCCACCATAATGGCATAGGTTGGTGGTAGACCAATAAAGTTACTGTGGTACTTGACAGAGGTCTGAGAGTGGATCAGACATGGAGAAGGCAACGTGAGCCGATTAAATGCCTAAGAGACTTAAGTATACAAACCAAACTGACAAATTACAGTTTCCATTCCACTGTGTAGGTGGGATGATTTGAAGACATGTTCAGTGGGTCTCCGTGTCTGCCTCAGTTCATAAGCTCCAAGCATGGTCCTCTATCTTTTCCTTTGAGCTACTCCTTATCTTTCTGACACTCTCCTCTAGTACCTGTCATTCAGTTCTCATGACAAAGATGCTATTACTGTCACCAATTTTTAGATGGGTGAACGAAGGCTTAGCAAGGTTAAGTGACTTGTTGTCCATGGTCATACAGCTGAGACGTAGACTCAGGCCTGGCTTACTCTAAAGTCTCTAATCTTAATCACCCTGCCACTCTGTCTCCTTGAAAGGGTTCAGGGGTTCCATATGGGTAATCTTGCTTAATTCCCAAAGCTGTGTGGTTTACAGTTGGTGAAGTGTAGGCTCAGAGAGGTTAGACAACTTATGAAAGGCCCCACAGCCTCTTGAGCAGCAGAGCTGGGACTTGAACTCAAACTTGTCTGAGACAAAGCCTAGAGTCTTCACCTTACTACGTGGTCTCTCTCTCTCTCTCTCTCTCTCTTTTTTTTTAAATTTTAGAGAGAAAAAGAGAGAGAGACAGTGCAAGCAAGCAGGGGGAGGAGCAGAAGGGGAGGGAGAAAGAATCCCAAGCAGATGCTGCCCTGAACGTGGAGCCCACTGTGGGGCTTGATCCCAGGATCCTGGGATCATGACCTGAGCCAAAACCAAGAGTTGAAGGCTCAACCAACTGAGCCACCCACGCGCCCCAACTATGTGGTCTCTCTTGGCTGTTAGGCAAAGATAAGCAGCCTCCTCATCTGAAAAGTAGGGATAATAACAAGCAGCAAAATTTGGAGCTTGATGAGGTACATTAGCCCTTTCAAGATCACAGCTTTGGAGTCATCAGTTTCTACCAAGAGAACTGCATTTTTCTCTAAAATAGAGAAAATGATGACATTTATCATCTGATGGGAGTTATCTTCACTCCTTCAAACTCATTTGACACTTATCATTTAAAGAGATATAAGAGCATTTTATGAGGTCTGCTCAGTAGATTACATTTTAAAATAATAATTGTTGTTACTGCTTTGTTGTTATAATTACATTCAGTGTTTAGATTTGTAGGCCAGTGGCTCTGAAGAGTTAATGTGCCTCCTTCAATGTTTAGTTCCTTGCCAGGGTGCCTCAGGCAGTGAGGAGAGGGGAGCGTCAAGTACTGTAAATTCTGAGTCGTGAATTATCACCACATGAAAACATTCCCAGGACTTTCAGTGTACGTTTGTTCTAATACGCTACAACCTGAGAAGAAACAGCGCAGGCACCATGATTAAAAAAAAGAGACTGCCCATCAAAACACTGCAAAGTAGACAAGCTTTCATTTATTTTCTTTGGAGCATTCCTGTTGGCCCCTTTACTCATTTGGGTAATGGAATATTCTTGATTCATTAAACAGGCTCATTTAGAAAAAGGAGCCACCATAGCTGGGGTGGGACGGGGAACCTCCCTTGCTCTCCCTGGCACGTTTTCTCCAAAAAGTAGTGCCTTTTCAATGGTTCCCAAAGATAGTATGTGGACAGGATGGGCGTTAGAGCCATGTTGGAAGATCTTAAAGAAAGCAGCATGAAGACAAGACTGTGAGTCTCAAGGGGAAGGAAGTCAAGGGTGGAGCCTCTTCTGTGGGCTTGCCTGGCACCACTGGGTGAGGGGTGTGGACGAGGAGAAGAGTGGTCAGCGTCAGGCCCACCTCCAGGCTGGCTGCCTTTACACTAGGACTGGCCTTATCCCTGCACGCCTCACCTGCCCGGAGACTATTCCAAGAGCAATCATGGCTCATCCCCCAGGACCCTCTGGTCTTCAGTCCCCCTCCTAGTGCTATTTTTGAAGTGCAGCAGGCTCCAGAGTAGGGAAGAGGCTCCAAACACAGATTCCCAGAGCCCATGAAAAGGCCTGTGGCCAGGAACTGTGTCAACAGTTTGCAATATGGTTTCGTGCCAAACGTCTCAATCTGTGTCCCTTACCTCTGAAACTGGAACTAGACAATTCTTTATATTATCCCCCAAACTAACTCTAAGCGGCAGTTAAAACCTTTGATGGATGTTCGAATCTTAACAAAGCTGTGCTGGCAGGAGCTTTCCGTATCAGGGTAGACCAAATCCCATTACAGGGAGTACAAGTACAACACAAAATCATCCCAAACTCTTCCCAGGACCCACTTATTTCTAGCAATATTTAACACCAGGTAGCTCCAGCACCACCCAAGAATCTGCTAATCTCTTGTTTTTCTCATGTTAAATCTGACCTATCAATATTACACTGAAGACAAAACTCTTCAGTCGAATATTGACTCACTTTTTCTACAGATTATTCCCATCAGTGACTGACAACTGTATAGAACTTTGGGACATTTAATGTTAAGACCTACTTCTCCTTTAAATACCATTATGACCACTTGTTATTTACTTGTCATCTCTCTGCTCCTCTGACTCTCATCTCTCTACTCCTCCCTGCCCCAGCCTTCTGTCTTGATAGCTTTCCACCCCAAGGTGGCATCTCTTGGCTCAAAGACTATTTCAAAGACCTCTGGGTGACGAATGTTAACTAGATTTATTGTGCTGGTTATTTTGCAATATATACCAATATGTGGAATCATTATGTTGTACACCTGAAACTAATATAATGTTATATGCCAATTACACCTCAATAAAAAAAGGAGAATTATGTTAGGTAAATTATACTTCATGGAAGCTATTAAAAAAAATGCACTTTGGGAAGGATTGCCTGACTCCAGGGATATCCCCTTACTCTGGGTTCTGAGTTTGGTTACTTAAAAGCTCTGCTGGGACCAATCAACCCTTCAGGGTATGACAGAGCCCTAAGGAGAAGGACAGTTCAGGCATGTGTATGCACACAGACAAGAACTAGGTTTAAATAATTTGGTTCCACCAAGACCAAGTCCAAGATCCCTCTGGAGACTGCACACACCCACACACACACACACACACACACACACACACACACCCACACACACGTGCATGCACCCAAGTAGGCACAGGCACGAAAAATGTAATTCATTTCCCAACTTGAGGTAGAAAGAATAAAGTTAACTGAAAAGTGATAAGGAAGGAGTTAGGTTTTACAAAACTAATCAGCCGCCATAAATATGAACACAAACAACTCTGCTCAAGAAAAAACAATCTTTCTTTTTTTCTTCCTACATAGAAGTTTCACTCCACAGTATTATAAACAAAAAAGACTAGCCATCCAAGAGGAAGGAGGAAAAACTCTATAGATTTTGCCATTTCCCTGTTTTGTTTACTCTACCCCAGAAAGAGGGGCATGAAGTCACATAAACCCCTGTACTCTAGAGGCTAAAACTTTTTAAAATTGTACTTTATGTTAAATAAACAAACTTTCTGAAGCACCGCCATTTGCTGGAGAAGAATGTAAATCTGGACTTAATGGGGCTCAGATGTCCTTTGGGGCTGTCTGCACATGACCATGAATGGAAAAGTACTAAGCCCCAGACAGTAATAGTGTACACAGCTATGGATCTGCTCAACTAGAGACTTTCTCCTTCCTTTAGAGATGAATTCTGTCCCCTAGACATGGAGAAGGGGTAGCCATAGTGCCATCCAAGAGAAGCCAAGGGAAAGGGCTCAGGATGAGGGCTGACAGAGAGCTTCTGATGTAGCCTAGTACTCAAAAGAAATGAGAAGCAAGAGTTACGTTACCAAGTTTATCACAAATATATCAAAGTTTCACCCTGAGACACTCTATTCTGCCCACATATAGCCACTCACCACCCCCTCCCCCATGGATATAAAGAACCCACTGCAGGTGGAGTCTTCTTAAATATCTCCCCCAGGGGCGCCTGGGTGGCACATGGATGGTGCAGTTGGCAGGCGTCTGACTCTTGGTTTCAGCTCAGGTCATGATCTCAGGGTTGTAAGATCGAGCCCCATGATGGGCTCCATGCTCAGCATGGATCTGCCTAGGATTCTGTCTCTCCCCCTTTCCCCCTGCCCCCTTCCCCAGCTCTAAAAATAAATTAATTAATTTTAAAAAAAAAAAAAGGATCTCCCCCAAAGCCAGATCTATACCCTCCCGGGAAGGGATGCAGTTTACCATCTTTGGTTAACACCCTCTCCTCTTGTCTGTAGGCTCAGAAGACTCAAAAGCCCAGGAGTCTCTACTTAAGACTATTAAGGTCATGAAAAACAAGACAAGACTGAGCAACTCTCAGACCAGAGGTGGCCGGGGAGACTTGAGGACTGAATGCAATGTGGATTGAAGTCTGGAGTTTAGCTAATAGTAATATACCATGGTAATATAAGATGTCAAAAATGCTGGGAAACTGGGTGAGGAGTATGTGGAAACTCTCTGTACCTCTTCACAACTTTTCTTTAAACCTAAAATTATACCAAAATAAAAGGTTAAAAAAATGCAAATCTGAAAAGCTAAAATCCATGATGGTGGCCCAGCATGAAAACCGAAGAACAACAGCACCAGCAGACACTTAGTAAGTGTTGAGGACGCGTCAGGCACCGGGCCAAGCCAATACCAGCAGATACCAAACCGTCTCGACAACTCCTGGCATCAATCCTAATTTCATGTCCATTTCTTAGAAGAGGGAACCGAAGCTGAGAGGTTAGGTAGCTAACACACGGTCACAACTGGTAGGGAGCACAGGTAGAATTCAGACCTAAACAGAATAACTCTTAAGACCGTTTCTTACTTGCCATGCCACAGCACCTACCATTCCGCCATTTCTTCCCTTCACAAGATGGGAAACATTTTCTTGAACCAGAACTCGAATAGATAAAATAATATCTAATTAAGGAGTAAAAACAGTGGAGTTCTCATTTAGAAAGAGGAAAATTAAGAGATGGGCTCTGTTTGCTGCCCCCTTGCAAGTTACCACAATTTTTACTCATGTTGTAAACTATAACTGAACATAATAAAACTATAAAGAAGGATCTTTTTCATAGAGCTAGAACACACAATCCTAAAATTTGTATGGAACCACAAAGGCCCCACATAGCCAAAGCAATCCCGAAAAAGAAAAGCAAAGGTGGAGGCATCATGATTCTCGACTTAAAGCTCTATTACAAAGTTGTAATCATCAAGATAGTATGGTACCGGCACAAAAACAGACACATAGATCAATGGAACAGAATAGAAAACATAGATAAATGGAACAGAACAGAAAACCCAGAAATGGACCTGCAACCACATGGTCAACTAATCTTCGACAAAGCAGGAAAGAATATCCAATGGAAAAAGACAGTCTCTTCAACAAATGGTGTTGGGAAAACTGGACAGCAACATGCAGTTTCAGCTCAGTCCATGATCTCAGGGTCGTGAGATCGAGAAACAACAGCACAAGAAGACACTTAGCAAGTGTTGAGGATGTGTCAGGCGCTGGGCCAAGCCAATACCAGCAGATACCGAACCCTCTCAGCAACTCCTGGCATCAACCCTAATTTTATGCTCATTTCTTAGAAGACGGAACTGGACCACTTTCTTAAACCATACACAAAAATATATTCAAAATGGATGAAAGACTAAAATGAGACAGGAAACCATCAAAATCCTAGAGAAGAACACAGGCAGCAACCTCTTTGACCTTGGCCGCAGCAACTTCTTACTAGACACATGGCCAGAGGCAAGGGAAACAAAAGCAAAAATGAACTGTTGGGACTTCAACAAGATGAAAAGTTTCTGCACAGCAAAGGAAACAATCAACAAAACTAAAAAGCAATCCAGAGAATGGAAGAAAATATTTGCAAATGACCTATCTGATAAAGGGTTAGTATCCAAAACCTATAAACAACTTATCAAACTCAACACCCAGAAAACAATCCAGTTAAGAAATGGGCAGAAGACATGAATAGACACTTTACCAAAGAAGACATCCAAATGGCTAACAGACACATGAAAAGAAGTTCAACATCACTCATCATCAGGGAAATACAAATGAAAACCATGATGAGATACCACCTCACACCTGTCAGAATGGTTAAAATTAACAACTCAGCAAACAACAGATGTTGGCGAGGATGTGGAGAAAGGAGAACCCTCTTGCACTGTTCGTCAGAATGCAAGCTGGTACATACAGCCATTCTAGAAAACAGTGTGGAGGTTCCTCAAAAAGTTAAAAATAGAGCTACACTATGATCCAGCAATTGCACTACTAGGTATTTACCCAAACAATACAAAAATACAGATTCAAAGGGAGTACACGCACCCCAATGTTTACAGCAGCATTATCTACAATAGCCAAACTATGGAAAGAGTCCAAGTATCCACTGACTGATGAATGGATAAATAAGATGTGGTATATATACACAATGGAATATTACTCAACCCTCAAAAAGGATGAAATCATGCCATTTGCAACTATGTGGACGGAACTAGAGTATATTTTGCTAAGTGAAATAAGTCACAGAAAGACAAATACCATATGATTTCACTCATGTGTGGAATTTAAGAAACAAAACAGATGAACATGGGGGGGTGGGGGAAGAGAGAGGCAAACCATAAAACAGACTCTTAACTGTAGAGAACAAACTGAGGGTTGCTGGAGGGGAAGTAGGTGGGGGATGGGCTAGATGGGTGATGGGTATTAAGGAGGGCACTTGTGATGAGCACTGGGTATTATATGTAAATGATGAATCACTAAATTCTGTTCCTAAAACCAATATTACACTATACGTTAACTAGAATTTAAATAAAAATTTGGAGGTAAGATAAAATGAATATTGAAATCCTCCCTGAACACCCAACCTCTAGTGCTAATGATCAGGGTAAGAAGGGCTATGTTTAAGGTCCATAAAAGCCAGAGTTCACGCACAAAGAGGATAGAGATTTGTTCATCAAATCCTTGAATATTAGACCCTGATAGCCCTTAGAACGTTATGGGAGTAATTTTACAAATAAAAGCTATATTCTATTTAGCACAACATGAACTCCTAAAACTCTCTGTCTCCTGGGAAGTTGGCATGAACAGAAAAGGTAAAACCCTCTGGAAGGTTTAAGATGAATTCTTGGCTGATGTGCCCTAGCTGGCTGTTGGGGAAAGCTGAAGAGGTTTAAGCAGCATCCTAGTGTTTAAAAATTAACATGAGACAGGTCAGCCATGATTTCCCTGGGAGTCAGTATAGCTCAGTGAACAGATAATTAAGTTCCATATTCGTTAGGAATATTTTCAGCAGCAAATAACAGAAAACCTAACAAACAATGGCAGAATCACTATAAAGACATCTACTCTTTGCTTAACAAGAAGTCTGAAAATGGCTGTCAGGATTCATTCGGCAACTCAATTTTGTGAAGGTTGCCACTTTTCCCATCCTTCTGCTTCACTGCACCTGGCAGAGAGGCTTTCGGTACTTATATTTTTCAACTCATGATGACAAGATAGTTGCCATAGCTCCAAGCATCAGCATCCCAAGCTGGAAAGGCAGGCAGGCTGGCAGGCAGGGGGATAAAAACTTTCTCTTCACAAGGGTCTATTGATCTGGGAAGAGAATCCATCCTAGTAGCACCCAGGAGATTTCCCCTTAGGTCTCAAAGGCCAAAGAGGGTTTGATTCCACCCTCCCCCCCCCGAAAGGGCTTTGTTTCTAAGACAAATGAAAACACACAGGAACACACAAAGAGTATACATTCCTAAAATGCAGGTATCTGACAATATTTTCTGACATTCTAACTTCCACTTATTCAACAGCTTATTCCTAAAAGAATCAGTTGAACAAATTTAAATCTTTTCTTACATTTTCAAGGCCCCAGGATTCCAAGGCACATCAGCAAGTTGTAAACCCAGCACAGACACACATACACACCTCCACAAAATGAGAGACCTGACACTTCCTGTCAGATTACAAACTTGGTGAGAGCAAATACTCTTTATAATCATTTCTGTGATCCCACAGGCATTGTACATCGTGACAACGAGGGCTTCTGGACTGAAGAAATGGAAAACACCAACTCTGGAAATCCATCCACCATCCATTCATTTCATAAAGACTTTTAAATACTAACAATTAGTGGGGCGCCTGGGTGGCTCAGTCGGTTAAGCGTCTGCCTTCGGCTCAGGTCCTGATTCAGGGTCCTGGGATCGACCCCCACATCAGGCTCCCTGCTCAGCCACATATGCTCTCTCTCAAATAAATAATTAAAATCTTAAAAAAAAAAAATACTAACAATTAGTTTGCGCTGCTTTCTAGAAGATGGGTCTTAGCATCTTTAAAGTCAGTCAAGGATCAAATTATTTTCATCTCTAAAGAGCCTGACATATTGGGGAAGCCATCATTGTGAAATGAGAAGTGTTCTCCTGATATTAAGAAGTTTTATTTTTAAAAAATGCCAAGAAAAGATGTATTAGTTAATGGATTGTATGAAACAACTGTTTTGACAAGTGAGACATAAAGTCAATCTCTATGGGATGATTTGGTCTTCCCCCAAATTTTACTTGGATTAAAGATTTAAATATAAAAAATATAAAGATGGGTGACTAAAAACAACAACAATAACAACACCTTAGTTTCTGGGACAGTTTCTAAGCATGTCCAGAACCAAAAACACAATAATAATAAAAATGAAGAGAAAATTGATAATTTTGATAGATTTGTCATTTAAATAATTTTCAGAGGTTACATGGAAAAAAATACCATAAACAAAACTAAATGGCAGCTGATACAGTGCGGACCTACTGATAATACCTAAGACCAGAAAAGGGTTATTTTCCTTCAGATATAAAGAGATCTTCAAGTCAATAAGAAGCAGATAAGTAATAGGGAAAGAGTCAAATTTACACAAGCAGAAAGCTTATACAAAAAGATGCTCATTATTTGGGAATAAGATTGGAAGCCCACTCCTAAGAAACCATTACTTTAAAAAATCGTAAAATTCATTTATTTCAACATTGGCAAAGCTAAAAAGTGTAATTATAGATGTACTGGTGACAGTGTTCATAATCAGGCATTCCCATACATTCACTCTTGAGTTTAAACTGGCAAATCTTTTTGAAGGACAATTTAACAACATCCATATGATTTTATCTCCCCAAGCCCTTTAATCTATTTAAAAAAACAAAAAAACAAAAAACAAAACCACCTCTGAGTGGAAGTTATTCTAAAAATACAGGATATGGATATAGATTTAGGATACTTATTGTACTGTTGTTTGTAATAAAGTGGAAACCACCGAAATATTCATTAGAATGGAACTGGTTAAATACGTTAGTACATTTACACAAGAGAACACCACGTGGCAATTTTTTTTAGTAAATCTAGATTTACTGAAATAGGAAACATCTAAAATGTGCTAAGTGAAAATAACAAGTTGTAGAACAAGATGTCCAATATGCTCTCATTTGTGTTAAAAATATATATACATTTGTATGCTTGTAGGTTCCTAGAACATTTCTGGAAGGATATACAAAATTCTGTTAAACTGTGGTTACGTCTGGAAACAATTCTGTTTGAAATTTTTACCATGACTGTGTATTGCTTTAGTAATAAAAAAAAAAATGTAGTTAAAATACAAAAAGAACCATGTTGCTTCCTCTGAAATTTCTCAAATGGGGGGGAAATGTTAGGACTTAACATTTCTTCTTAAGAACGAGCGTCTGGAGGCAGAGGGGAAAGTGCCCATAAGGAGAGGAATCTCTTGGATGAATCCTTCAGAACACAGCTCTAAACGGAATATTCGGAAAGTCCCTGAGTTTGGATGTGGATGGGGCTGAAGGACCCTGTCACTTCCAGCCTGCCTGCCCCTGGCCCACTTGGGCCTTTACCACCACAATGGATAGAAAAAGCATCAGGACCCAGTTCCTTAATCTCTTCCTGACCTCAGAATTAAAGCCAGCTCAGGAGGAAAGGAGGAGAGGTGGGTGAGGGAAGGCCTCCCGGGAAAGACATCAAACAGAATGGAAGCATCTCTGACCTCCGGGTCACAGGCCACTTAGAACAAATGCTGCTTCTCTGCTAGCCCACCCTGGGTGCCTGCACCAGCCCTGGAAGCCAAGCTGAGTGATTTAGGAAATCGCCCCAGCCCCAGGGCCGGGGTGAGCAGGAAAGGGGCGATTAAGGGCGAGAGGGAGAGGTGATGCTTCCTCGGGAATGAGCACATTTGGAAGCGAGGCAGGAAGGGGGCAGGAAGCAGCTCTCATAAAACAATCTGACAATTATGTGTCAGTCTAGGAGAAGGGCTCTGGAAATGATGGGGCTGCCGCACCGCACTGCCAGGCCCTCCCCCCACGGTTTCCTCACGGCTGCAATGAGCTGCAGGAGGAAATTATATTTGGGGCCAAGTGTTTGCTGTTCTATGTTTGGGTTCAACTTGGGACTGAGAATTTTACGCTCACATGCCGCGGGAGAAAGTTTCCTGTTGCCGCTGGAAAGCACAGGGGCCGCACTGATTCCGCAGGCCTGTCCCCCTGGGGTTGGTTTTCCCGGACCTGGCACTTGCCAGCCAGATGCAGCACCTGCATGAACTCACAGCAACCCTGCGGTGGATACTGAGACCTCAGAAGGTCAGTGACTGGCCACAGGTAATGAGCTAAGAGTGGCAGGACAAGAATCAGAACACAGGCATTCTGTCTCCAGAGCCCCCCACTCAAAATCCAGTTGAAAATGGATTTTATGGAGATTTTTCATTAAAGCAACCAGAACCATTATTTTATAGATGTTTCTGGAGGAAAGGGATTCCTAAGCAGGCTCCTACCCAAACACAGTGTCTGCCTTCTCCTGGTCCTTCTTTCATTCCCTCGCTCACCCGTTCGTTCCTTTGTATGTAGGAAGTACCAATGGTGTGACCAGCACAATTAGGTGCTAGGGTAGGGAATCACAAGACCCACTGCTGCTCCTGAAGACAATGGGAGGACACATTTCATAGACTTTGAGTTCAAATATATCTGCAGTCTTCTCCTGGGCCTTGACATGATTCTTCTAGGCCCATTCTGGGTTTGCCTAAAACAGACCCACTCCCTTGAACCCTCAGAACCAGCACACTTTCCCAGCCCCCGTCTTGCCCACTGGAGCCCTCCATGCACAGAGGATCCTCTGGGAGGTAGTGGAACATTTGTGCAGGGGCCCCGGGAACAATCTGACCTTTCCTACATGGGCTGAGGGAGTGAGGCTCTTAGAAGCTCCCACATGGCACCTGAGGAGTCCAGGGGAGCAGTGGTCAAGGGTCCTCTGTCCACCGCTCCATTAGCCATGTGACCCTGGGCCAGGTGCTTCACCTTTCTGAGCCTCTTCTGTAGGTGGGGTTGAGGAGTCAATGAAACAGCATGCTGGGTTTTGAGCGAGTGCGCTTTCTGGAACCTAGTAAGCATTCATCAGGTCCTGGCTATGACCTGACGGTCTGTGCTGTGTGCTCTGAGAGATGAGAGGGAGCCAATCCTGCCCTCACAGCCTCTTCTAGTGACAGAAGCTCCCAAGACCTCAGAAATGCTCTACTTCCTCCCTAGCTCAATCCTGTGACGCCAAATCACATTAATATTTAGGAAATGAACTGTACCTGGGAACATGATTATTTCTTTAGTCTCTTAGCAGCATATTTATTAATTACTTGCAAATGCTCAGGCAGATAATGTACACCATGGAGAAGAACAAGGTCTCTAGAGCTAGACTCCCCACTCATATCCCATCCCTGCCACTTAGGCAAGTTACTGAACGCCTCTGAACCTTAATTTCCGCATCTGTAAAAGCAGGGATAATAAAGATGGTTCTTAGCCCCTCAGGTAACTACAAGCATCAGATGAAAGAAGATGAAATTATTCTGTGCCTGGCTTCATGTAAGGACTCACTAAGTGACACTTACTCTCATTATTATTTTTTATCATTATTGCAGTGAAAACTGAACAAGCAAAACAGACATAATCCTCGATTTATGAGATCAACTGGACAATGCCCATGGTCTTCAGCGTATAGACAGAGTTAAATAAAGCAGAACTTGCATGCCAATTAGAATAAACGTCTAGATGAAACAGAAACTAGAATGCTGAGTGGGATTGAGAAGGTGCCATTAATATCTCTTATTTTTCTGCAAATGTCAATGAGGAGTCTAACGACTGGTGAAGAAAAAAAGAGGAACGTGGATGGTGGTGATAGGGGGAGGGGGGAAGATGTCCAGTTTTATGTTAACTTGTTCAATAAAAGAACCTTCCAGGGCGCCTGGGTGGCTCAGTTGGTTAAGCGACTGCCTTCAGCTCAGGTCATGATCCTGGAGTCCCGGGATCGAGTCCCACATCGGGCTCCCTGCTCGGCAGGGAGTCTGCTTCTCCCTCTGACCCTCTTCCCTCTCGTGCTCTCTATCTCTCATTCTCTCCCTCTCAAATAAATAAATAAAAATAAAAAAAAATAAAAGAACCTTCCAGTACATCTACGTCCACACTACTACGGGTGAGGACTGACCATCCTATCGGCAAGTCCTCTCCTAGCACGTCACAAAGGGACTGCCAGGCCACAAACCTCACCTCACTGCTCCGGAATTTCTGCCATAGCCAGGGTGCCTTCAGCACACTCGGTGCTTTGTCATGGTTTAAAAAAGTCTTTTCTGTGCGTTTAGGTATTCATTCTTCATCTTCTTTATCTATACTGACTACAAGCTCTTCTTTCCCTTCGTTCACACGCTTGCCCTGGTGTCCTGCACATGATAAGTACGTAAGTTTTTGTTCCCTAACACATGTGAGCTGTAATCTCTGATGTTATTCCTGTGGACTCGCAAAGAGTTCAGGGTAGCATTAAAAAAAAAAAAATAGATGGGGCCAGGAGGGGGCAGTGATGGGGCAGAGCTGGCCAGAGAAAGGTAAATGTCGGTTATTATCCTAGATGATTTCAGGACAAATAGAAAACATTTGGATTTAGCCCAGGAGAGGGTGCTACCTACTTCCAAGACAGGCTCGCCAAGAATGCTGGGCAGGGCCTGTCCCCTGACGTGAGGCTGGGGTTTGGGCTTCTGAGCGGCCACTCACCAACGCAGGGAAAATGCTCCCACTCATCGCATCCTGCTTTGATAAAAATCACTCTTCTTCTAAATTAGACAGACAACAGGTAGGAGTCCTGGGAGCCGGAAGATGTCAGCAGAACAGATGCAAAGCTTCTCCTTTTCTTCTCAGCATTTCTCTAAGAAGCTTGCTGGGAACTGGAGATGATGTAAAAAAGAAACCTACATCACCACCTAACACTGATGCAAACTCGAAGGTTGTTTTTAAAAGATTCTGAGAAAAGAGGGGAAGTGTTAAATGTAGGCATAGGTGGTTAGAGATCACAGGATATTGAATAAGCCCTAAATCTGGATCTTCTCCCAGCCCTTACATAAGGTATCTTTCCATGTCCAATGATATTCAAAGTCCCTTTTGTCTTTGTGGTGGAACAACTTCTCTGGAGACTGGGATCTAGGAGACTGGCCTTTATACTCCTAGTTGCATCCCTAATCCTTTCTCCCACAGCTCTTCAGCTAGCTGTTTCATTTCTTCAGAATGGAATATGCTCCTAACTTGGACAGAAAAAAAAAAAAATCACTTGCATCTTTTCAGCAATAAGGCGGAACTTTTGCTCACAATGCACTTTAAACAACACACAGTATTATACTGAAGGAGATCACTCACCTGCTTCTCATTTGTCTCTCGAAAAGTCAGACGTCCTGCCTGCTTTCTCTAAACACAAACCCAAATAACAAAAGTAATAAGTGAACAGGAAATAAAGTGAATGTCAAACTGTGGTTCCTGATGGGAACCTGAGTTTAAAAAGCAGCCTTTATACTGTTGGTGGGAGTGTAAATGCACAGGGCTTATGATAAACTTACACGTTTATCATACCACACCACCTAGCAATTCCAATTGCTAGGTGGCATGGTATGAGTTACCGTTACAGATGTATTGGGACACATGCACAAAGATACACATATAGTGACTCTGTTGTAGCAATGTTTTAATAGCAAAACTCTGGGAACATATGTCCATTAACAGGAGACTGGTTAAATTAATTATGGGACATCTATTGTACGAGATACATACATCAGACAGAAGTCAGTGTACATATGCTATTTTGGAAAGATGTTCAGGATTATTATTAAATCTAAAACACAAAGTATATTATGGTTTGTGTAGTATGTTCCCATTTATGTTATGTATGTGTATATATACATACATTTATGTATTTGTGTGTGTATATATGTGTGTATGTGCATGTATGTATGTGTGTATGCGTGTGTGTGTGTATATATATATACACTTAATATTTATACCCTTTTTTAAAAAGAAGGACTCTCTATAGATGGAAAAATTCTAGGTTGTCCCCAAAGCTTCCAACATAGTGAGTTTTAGGTAGTGGGACTGGGGAAAGGGAGCACCTTTTTACTGTCCGTAGCTTTGTACCATTTGAATTTTTACATGTGTTACTTCTGTAATAAAAAGCAGCCTCAAGTCGTAGGAGATGCTCTTCTCATCTGCCTCTAGAAACTTGGTTGGCTTTCTTCATCTACCTCTAGAGTCCAAGTGATAGATGTGCAAAAGTAATAGACAACAGTGTGTACACTGGGACAAGTCCCTGTGGCTAGGAGAACATGTGAGCTCAAAGCACATTAGATATGAAACCATTATGTTCACTTCTCGATATATGAGTAAGGGTGATACTCAGTACATTAAGATTTTGTGAATGATCTTGGCGACATAGGAATGTGGAGTGACTGAGGATTCAATGACTCCAAATGGGCACATGTTCTCGTCAGCAAAGACACATGGAGCACATCCCTGAGCAGCCTACACAGAGCAAAACTGAGCTAATTGCATTAGTTGGGATTCAGTTCAACTGTGAGGACTAGCAAATCTCAAATAACAATGCCTTAAATAAAATTTCTTTTTCCTCTCATATAAAAGCCCTCAAAGACAGTGAGGGTATGGTGTGTTATGCCTTCTGTCTTGTTGCTCCATCATGCACTGCTTCTACCTCATGCTTTAAGACAGCAGTTTCTACATTTCAGGGAGCAGGATGGAAGAACATATGAGGAAGAAGGGGTGGAGTGTACACAAATAATATCTTTTAACTGGATTTTCTATAAGCTGCCACTAGACACTTTTACCTACTTACTTGAGCCAGAACTCCATCGACTGGCCTACCTAGCTGCAAGGGAAGCCAAGAAATGCAGTCTTTTTTTTTTTTTTTTTAAAGATTTTATTTATTTATTTGAGAGAGAGAGAGAGAATGAGAGAGAGCACGAGAGGGAAGAGGGTCAGAGGGAGAAGCAGACTCCCCGCTGAGCAGGGAGCCCGATGCGGGACTCGATCCCGGGACTCCAGGATCATGACCTGAGCCGAAGGCAGTCGCTTAACCAACTGAGCCACCCAGGCGCCCAAGAAATGCAGTCTTAATGCCATCTGGCTATATGCACCACTCAAAATTGGGGGTTCTATGTTATTACCATGGAACAAGGTAAGGGTGGACACTGGAGATGGCCAGTAGTTTCTGCAACATGGATCTAATCTATTTCCCCAGGCCTCCCAACCTACTTTCCAAAGATGAATTTATTTTATCACCTCAGCAAATGACACAGGTAAGGAAAAGTATCATGCCTTGCCATATACTCAACTTTATAAGCTTAGGGAAACATTTATCTATCTATCTATCTATCTATCTATCTATCTATCTATTTAGAGAAAAGTTTTATTATTATTTTAATACTGAAAGGACGGCAGTGTGTTCTGGTATTTCACTCACCTGTGTACCACCCCTCACCCCCGCCGTCTCCATAATGGATGGGATACAAGGAGCTACTGGGGACAGGAACCATGTCATTCCCACAATAGTCCTACAATAAACGTCAACAGAATGCAGTAGAACTGGTCTGTGATGTAATTCTGAGACTATTTCCTGTGAATGAGACAATATGCCCTGGAATAAAATGCTATTTATGCTATGGGAAAGGCCCGTGGGGCTTCAGATTTAGGTTCAAGGAAAAAGGAATTCAGGAGCTGATTACACTGGATCCCTGGGGGCTAAGTACAGTAGTGTCAACAGTCATAAATGAATCGGGACTTGAGAGACTCCCAAGGTTAAGAAGGACTAAATACTCTCAGAGGAGACTGGGGCCGGCTCTCTACACATTCCTGCTGGCCACCCATCCTCGGAATTGCCAAAGACCAGGGCTTGAGGGAAACCTCTGCAAGGTGGGGACTGGACGCCTCCTTGCCCCTGCCGTCCCCATCATTTACTGCAGGTTGCCAGACACAGGACAGCTCCTCACTAGGAGCTCAAACAAGGGTGCTTTCATTGGTTTTATTCTGTGGGCCCCACCAGTTAGCGGTAAAAAGTCAAATGTTTAAATCTTTAGCTAATCTCCGTGTTGTTTAAAACAAGTCACCTTACGGTTCTTTGATCAATAAATAGCATCAGGGTGTAGAGATACAGGAACAGAACATTATTAAGGAGGCACGAAGGCAAGAGCCGAATCCAGGTGCCTGTGGATGACTCAGAGAGGTAGGAGCTCAGAGGCTCCTCTACGGATTTCCCCGGTCACTATGAAAGAGCTCTATTCCAGACTTGAGGATCTGTGACCACTCCATTTCAGCATCTGCGGGGCTTGACACTGACCTCACTTCCTCTTGGGCCCATGGCGAGTTGGGACTCAATGGTCATCATGCCCACCCTGGGTCTCTGCCCCATAGGTTCTACCAAGGTGCTCAAACTTAGGACATGCCCCCACGTCAACTATTGCATTCTTCCCTAGCGTGCATCCCTCAGTCTCCTCTATCTCACTAAATGGCCAGGCTCTTCTACCAAGGACTAGGTCTGAAAGCTTCGAGGCCTTCCCTGCTCCCTTTCTCACATCCCATCTCCAAACCACAAGCAAATCCTATGGCCCCACCTTCAAAGCATATCCAGAATCCGACCATCTCTCATCACTTCCACTGATCCAGGAAAATATCCTGCTCACCTGGATGACTACAAAGCCTCCCATCTGGACAAAACACCCAACCCAGGATTTTCAGCTTTGAAAACCTAAACCAAGTCACGGAACCCCTTGGCTCTAGACCCCTCTGGAAGCCTCCCCATGTCACGTGGAGTCCAAGTCCAAGTCCGTATATTAGGCCTCCAAGCCCTCTGTGACCTGATGCCATCTCTCCCTTCCTGTACCCTTCCCCTTGCTCTGCTCTAGCCTCCCGGCTCCTCCACAAGTGAGGCAGGCACTTAACACTGCTCTTCTTCCACCTATCTGCCTAGTTTGCTCCTTCACATCCTTCACGGAGTTCTCCATGCCCCCCGATCAGAAAACTTCCCTAACCACCCCTTTATCCTACTTTGTCTTCACAATGTTTATTTCTACTTGACAAAATATATATTCATTTTACTGTCCATCTCCCCCCAGTGGAGTGTAATCCCCATAAATACAGGATATTTCCTCCCTAGAATACAGAGCAAATATGTGAAAAACAAAGGATGTTGCACACTGCACAGTAAAATGTGCAGCATAAAGCAAAAACAACAGCCGCGGGTACAAGAGAAGACCCAGTCATCTATATGAATGTATGCAATGTCTTTTTTCATTACTAACATATTTAGTTTTCTCATTACTAACCTACTACAAGAAAAAGAGAGGGAAAGTTTTAATTTATTGAATGACTGAAGAGTAAAAACCACTTAGTGAGCACCTACTATGACTCAGGAACTATTCTAGTTCTGGAGGTATAGAATCAAGATAGGTAAGCTCCCTGTTTTATGGAGCTTATGTTACAGAGGGAACATGGGGATTGAGGTGGAAGTTGAAGAAGCTGAGAGGAATATACCATAAATAAGTAAACAAATGAATAACACAGTTTCAAAGTTATTAATCTATGACTATTACGTTAATAGAAGAGTCACAGAAATCTTACTGAAAATTATCAACAAAAATACACCTGTATTTTATCTGAGTCTCTTTCCTCAATCCACCCCCTCAAATCCAGCACTTAAAATATATATATTTATATTTCATTTATATTAAATTAATACATGCTGCTCATTTCAGAGCAGCTACATATAACTTCTTTTGAATGATGAACTATGCCAAGTCAAAGGCAATCTCTCTTATACATGGATTTAGCAATTGATACTGTATTCTGCCATGTGCCCAGAAGGCACCCATTGAAAATGGGTTGATTTCCCAAAGATTTTCAAAACGTGAATGTCTACAATTCTTCCCAACCTATCACTGAATCTTTGTACATATTTCCGAGCACTGCTGAGAAGCTGCATGCTTTTATTTTAGTAGAGTTGGTAAAAATTCCATATGGATTCCTCCATTCACAAAACTAAATGAAAACACAGAACCTCTTAAAATAAAAATAGACACGTTTGGGAATCACAAGGGAAATGCTACTTATTCTCTGAGCACTCAGCTTCTGCTATCCCTAGTGGTGGGAACCTACACTGGCATTCCAATTTCCTATAAACTTGGCAGGACTCTGTGTCCACTTGGAATTGTAATAGCCCGGATTTCAGTTTGGGGAGGAAGGAAGGAGTCATTGCATTCCACCTAAGAGTGCTCCAGCTGAATCCCAAGAAGCCAAAACTTAAATGTCAATGTTCTCCCAAAGGAAAGAGATGGCTCCATCTAATGAGTTTACCTGGTTAATGCTCCATAACCAGTTCTGGGCTCTCTTTGCTCGTCTTTCTTTGGTAATGTTGCTTGTTGCAGAAAATTCTGGTGCCTATTACTGGTGTATCGGGGGTTATTTTTGTTTTTGTTTTGTTTTGGCAATTATACACAGATGATTTTCATACTAAATACCTAGGCATTTGAGACCAAAAGTTCCAGGATGTTTATATTCGTACTGTTCATTCCCCATTCCTGCATGCTTCCTAATTTAGGATGTGGAAGATGCAAGGAAGGCCAGGCAACTGGCCCTCACCAACCCCCTCCAGCTCTAATCTCTTATTGTCACTGTCAGACAAAGGAGCCGGATCCTGTCCAAGTGCGGGAAACCCTGAGACGGAGTTGGGGGGCGGGGGCAGGAGACTGCTCTAATGGGCTTTTGAAGTGACCCAGGTAAGAGACACGTGTTGTGGGGAGTGGAAAATGCACAGGCTTGCTAAATGCTGATGAAGCCCTGAGCCTGTAGCTCCTACATCCCTCTCCTCGACTTTTGGTTCCAAGTAAGAGATTTGCGTGCAAACAGTTACATTCCACAAACAAGCCACTTCCTCTTCCTTGGGGGAAGGCAACTGAGAAGGAGAGGAAGAAACACACACCTCTTAGAAAACTAGGACTGGGTAAGGCCATCAGAGCCCCTCTGCTCCTGATTTTTCATGTGAGAACTCCACTCTATGCCCTCCTTGATGTAAACATAACAAAACACATCTCAGGTTAAAGATGTATGTTTCTTTCCCTGGTAAAATAATAATAAAAAAAAAAATCTGAATTTCACTTTTAAAATTATTTGGCTCCAAAGAACTAAGGTCTAAATGATGCTGGGGACATGAGTAAACCTTACAAATTATTTTCAAATGAAATAAAGTTTTACTGAACACCAAGCTTAGTTCCGAAGTTGACATGATGTTAGGTATCATAGGCATTTAATTAGACAATGCTAATTTAAATTCTGTGGACTTCTTTTCATATGCTGAAAAATATATTTGTATTTTGCTATGTATCTATATACCATATAGATGACTATAAATATATTACATATATAATATTTTTTCAGGGTTAAATATTGCCATAGGTCCTGCAAACACCGTGGGCTCTGTGACCTGGTCCTATGGAGCCTCATAGATACACCAGACTGGGAGGTAAACAGTCCTCTCTAAAACAGAAGAAAAAATATTAATGTAAAATGTTATTGCAAACCCAGGTTACTGAATGGCTTAATGTGACCAGAAGGCCCATTCTGTTGAGGCTCTCTTGCCAACCCCAAGGCTCCACTAGAAGCTCTAGATTTTTACACCCACTCCCCTCCAGCCTTGCCACAGGAAGCAGTAATCCCACCACAAGAGTCTTCTATTTCAGACCCTCTCTCAGTCCCTTGGGACTCTCCTCCAGGCTGTCCTTCCCAAACCACTTGAATCTCATTTCTCCTGCAGCTGATTTTTTTTTTCAAGATGTTAACAATTTCTCTGGAACCATCTGGATGTTATTAAGAAAGTGTCCTGGGTCCTCTGAGGCAGCTGGCTGTGGCCTCTTGCCTTGTTTCCTGTGTCCTGGATGTCTAAGTTGACTTTCATAAGAAATTTGGAATATTAGTTTAAAAAAAGAAACAGTCAATATTTTTTAGGCACTGAGCTCTTGCAACTTAATTTCCCGGACTGGGACTTTGCATTTTGAGTTCCCATGGCTGGCCCATGCTCTGGGAACGATGAAGCACGTCTGTTTTAAAAAACAGAAGGCCCTAGTGGTCAGGGGTGAACCAGAAATCCAGTCTTCCCCACCCTCCCCACTGAGCCCCACAAGACCTTTCTTATGTTGCTGCTGCTCAGCCATTTCCACATCTCCAACCCCTGCTGCAAGCTGAAAAAACCCCCCACCCCCGATCTCGCTTTAAGAGTAAATACTAGTTCAGCTCTACTGGACTCTCTCCTAGCATCCTTGAGGGAAAAATAACGGAACAAAGACAAAAAAAAGAGGCTGGGCAAATGACAATGATTCCCCAGGCAAGAGGGGTAGTGTGAGTAGGTAGGAAAATATGGGACACCATATAGTCCCTTTTCTAACCACCAGCCAAGAGCAAGGCTGGAACAAGGAGAATCCCAAGCATCAATTTCGCTATTCAGAGGCTGCAAATGGGGCCAGGACATTGTTCCCCCCTTGCTTCCATTTATTACTCAAACTCAACAGCCAAACTTGGGTTACTGGCAAAGGGTTGCCTACTGCACTCCATGTGCATATGCCCACCTCCTTCTTCCTTCTAGTTTCTAGGCCTTCACCTTCAGCTGACTTGTATCTCATTACCCTTTTGATTTCACTAGTTAATGCTAACTAGTTAACACTGGCTCTCTGCAAGATTTTAAGACCCCCACCCCACCCCACCCCACCCCACCCCACCCAGGCAATCCTATCAAGTGAGACATGACCGCAGACCCACTCTACCTATGAAGCCCAAGCACAGAATGAATTTCCTGGAAAACAAACAGCCTGACTATTTTTCTCTGATGCTGGTGGGAGCAGGAGATGTTTTGAAGGGAAGCGTACAATTCACTCTCCATTAAGAATTCCCTCAGAAAGGAGGGAGGGCTGCACCACAACATCCCTCATTTCTTTGTCACAATCCCACAAAAATCTATCATCCCCTAACTGGCATGTAACAGACACCCAGTAAATGGGCCCCCCCCACCATATTTTTATTTTGATTCAAGCTACAAAAAAGATATAAGAATAATACAATGAACCCATGTATATCCTTTACCTAGATCACTGATTGTTAAATTATTACTACATTTGCTTTCTCCCATTACTTTTTTTTTTTAAGATTTTATTTATTTGCCAGAGAGAGAGAGAAAGAGCGGTGGGGAAAGGCAGAGGGAGAGGGAGAAGCAGGCTCCCCACTGAGCAGGGAACTCGATGTGGGATCTGATCCCAGTACCCTGGAATCATGACCTGAGCCGAAGGAAGACTCTTAACCAACTGAGCCACCCAGCTGTTCCTCCCATTACTTTTTCTGATTCATTTGAAAGTGCAAATAGCATGACATTTTATGCCTAAATACTTCATGCTTAAATACATCCCTAAATATTTCCTACAACTCAAAGACATATATATAATCCTATATAGTCACAATACCATTATCACATTCAAGAAACTTAACGTTAGAGGGTGCCTGGGTGGCTCAGTAGTTTAAGTGTCTGCCTTAGGCTCAGGTCGTGATCCCAGAGTCCTGGGATCGAGTCCCACATCGGGCTCCCTGCTCCGTGGGGAGCGTGCTTCTCCCTCTGCCTTTCTGTCTCATTCTGTCTCTCATGAATAAATAAATAAAACCTTTAAAAAAAAAAAAGAAACTTAACATTAGAAAATATCTAATAGCTTATATTCAAATTTCCCCAACTGTCCCAATGTCCTAATAGCTTTTTCAATTGATATAATCCACATATCATAAAATCCACTCTTTTAAAGTGTACAATTTGGATTTTTAATATAATTACAAGTTTGCACAACCATCACCACCATCTAATTCCAGAACATTTTGAACATCCAAGCAACCCATTAACTCATTAGCAGTCACTCCCCATTCTCCCCTCACCTGGCCCTTGGCAACCACTAGTCTACTTTCTGTCTGTTCTGGAAATTTCATGGAATTGGAATCATAAAATATGTGGCTTTTTGTGTGTGTCTAGCTTCTTTCTCTTAGCATAATGTTTTCAAAGTTCATTTATGTTGTAGCATGTAGTGGTACTTCATTTCTTTTTCTAACTGAATTATATCACATTGGGTGGAAATACCACAATTTGTTCATCTATTCATCAGTTGATGAACATTTGGGTTGTTTTATGACATTTTTTAAAAGCCAAGATCCAATCAAAGAATATACATTGCAATTGAATCATGTCTTTAGTTTCCTTTCATCTAAATCCTACGAAATTAATTCTAGAACATTAATCTAGATTCAAGGAAATCCTCTTTTTTTTTCCTTTTTATCTCTTACAACAGTAAAATATCTGAAAAGCACAGGTTGGTTGTCTTGGAGAATGTCCTTGCAGGTCTGTCTGATTGTTTCCTATAATTTGATTCAGGTTAGACAGTTTTGGCAATAATATCACACAGGTGAGACTGTATACTTCCTGTTGCATTAAATTAGAGGGCATATAATACCAATTTGTCTCATAACCAGTGATACTAAATTCGGTCATTTGATTAGATGGTATTTACCAGATCTCCCCATAGGAAAGACACATTTTTCTCTTTATAAAATATTAAAGTAAATAATATTAATACAAGTAATCTTTAAGACTATGTGAATATCTTGTTTCCCAACAACCTTTAACAGAACGTTTTAACCTCCAGTAATGATCCTTGCCTGAATCCATGATTGTAACAGTGTTACGAGAGAGCATTTTTCTGACTTTTCTAACTGTAACTCCCTCCACATAAAATTGTGGTTATTCTGTTTAAAAAAGGAAAGAGGGCGCCTGGGTGGCTCAGTTGGTTAAGCGACTGCCTTCGGCTCAGGTCATGATCCTGGAGTCCCAGGATCGAGTCCCACATCGGGCTCCCTGCTCAGCAGGGAGTCTGCTTCTCCCTCTGACCCTCTTCCCTCTCATGCTCTCTCTCATTCTCTCTCTCTCAAATAAATAAATAATCTTTAAAAAAAAAAAAAGGAAAGAAAAAAAGCTTTCCCTGCTCTATCCCATTGTCTTAATAACTACTGAGAATTCATGGATTTTTTTTTCCTCAATGTGTTATAGTCAACATCACTGTCATTATTCTTCTGATGCTCAAACTGTCCCAAATTTGATAAGTGGGAGCTAGTTTGGTTCAGCTTACCTATCTTTTTTAAGTTTTATTTATTTAAGTAATCTCTACACCCAACGTGGGGTCTGAACTCACAATCTCAAGAACAAGAGTCTCATGCTCTTCTGACTGAGCCAGCCAGGCACCCTCCATCTATCTTTCTGACATGTCCTCATCAGCACTTCATTATTTTGTGACACAATAAAATGTTCCAGATTCGCATTGTATCTTCCCTTCTCCAGACCTTAAACCAACATTTCTCCAAGAAGATCTGGTTTCTTTTAGTGAGAAATGGTATTTAGAAACCAAGATTTGGATGCTAGATGTGCTCACAGATACTGGGTGGTCTCAAATGTTTTTGCCTTGATGACTTATAGCATTATTTAAACCTTCTATGTGTGACATCTCTTAAGATTTTCATCTGGGTTTCAGTTAGTTGGTAACACTACAGTTAGTTGGTAACTACATATAATTGAGTCCTAAATATTATAGGTGTAGCAGCTTCCTTTTTCTTTTTTAAGTACTTAATAAGTATTCAAAAGCTCTGCACTTGGTGTCTTACACACAGTACCTTAATCTCTCTAACAACTCAAAGACATAGGTATAATTCTTTATCCTTACTTAACAAATAAGGTAATGGGGTATCAAGTGGTTAGGTAATCTGTTCAAGGTCACACAGTTATGAAGTGGCTGACCTGGAACTACACTCCAGGTCTGTCTGACTTCAGATCTGCTGAACTACTAGGTGATAGGTCAAAAATAATATTTCCTCACTATGAGGGAAATATAAGTATGCATTCAAGCTTATAAGCCACTCCTTGGTATATTATATCACATTTGTCAAGGGCATGTGGTCACTGTAATCTACCTCTGAGACACAGTGTGGTATAAGGAGAAGGGTCCAAGGCACATTGATGAGTGGGTCAATCTCTACACCTGTCTGTTTTATCACCTGTAAGAGAATAATGATACTTAGCTTGTGTACCACATAAGGTTGCAGTGGGATCAAAGGGATTATAAGCAGAAGCCCCTGAAAGAATTATAAGCTCCATTTACTATTAGGAAGCAGCGCTCAAGTCAAACCAAATATGTGTAAGAGTCACCTGGGGTAAGGAGTATGTATTGAATTTAAAGTGCAGATTGCTGGGTCCTGCTCCTACAGATTCTGACTGAGTGGCCTAGTGTGGAGCCCAGGAATGTGAATTTTTAACAAGCATCCCAGGGATTCTGAAGCAGGTGGCTCATAAATGACACTCAGAAAAACTCTCACGCAGTTAATGCAAGGATGATGAGAATAAACATGATAAACCCATGCTTGGAAGCCACTGCTACACCTTCCAAACACATTCTTTGCATCAGATTGCATTTTTTTCATTCTTTCTCCCTCATCCCTAGTATTTATCCTTTACCTTAGTTTCAACTCAAATGTCACTTCCCCAACTTAGTCCTCCCTAACCCTTGACATACTCGGCTGCTCCTGTGACCTGCTCTCATCACATTCTTTGATTCATTACAGCCACACATCAACCTGGCAACTACATAGTTGTAACTAGATGCTTAATGTCTGCCTCGCTTGATAGAGTGTAACCATCTGAGGGCAGAACCAGGACCTCCTTGGTACACCCAGTGTCTCCACTTAGTGGGCAATTTAGTGTCTGTTGGACAAACCCACAAATGAAGGGGGTAAAAAGCAGTACTAACTTTATTACTAAATAAAGTTTCGGCTGAATACAGCATTCATAAATAATGAATACAGAATCAAGTTAATTACCAACATGAATAATTGGATACCCTACTTCCTGTTCTCATCTTTCCTGGGATCCTTGGAAAGACACTTCTCATAAAGGAAATTGCACTTTTAATGACAAATTTGGGGACAATCTGCTCAGAATAGGCAGGAATTCATAATGCAATTATGGCCCTCTGCTCTGGCCTCCCCTCTCACTTCCTTCCCCTCCTGGATTCAGTTGTCATCTCACACCGAGCATCCCCTCCCTCCTGCCTCCTGCCAATTCTCTCTAACTAGGATCAAGCAAGAGAGCTGTCGGCCTGGGAAGGGAGGATGTTTCCCCCGGGCAATCATTAATTGTGTGTGTTCCACAACTATGTGTATTTTCATTTGTGCATTTATCTCCATCCTGAATGGGGCTGTAAAACTCCTTTATGATTTAGCCTCAGGCCAAATAAGCATTGAATTTCACAACTAGAGTTTATGCTCATGTATTTATGGCAAGGTGGGAGGTGGGGTTGTTTTGTTTCAAATATTTGTTTCTCCAAAGTGGTTGCTGATTCTGTTTGGAAGACATGCCAGAGTACATGTGAAGAAGTGAGAACAGGAACTGTTTCTATCAAGTGACAGGGATCAGGACTTACTATTCCACAATAGGGCACCACACATATTCAGTGTTTTAAGCTGAAGGAAAGTGAAAAAAACAGCAGAAGCATAAGGTTCCCTCTGTCCCTCATCCTTCTCCCTGAAGCAGATCTTAAGACATGAGAGGTGCATTCTCTACACCCAGAGGAAAAGAGCATCCTTACTGACAGGATGGAGGGTCACAGGGAAGAATCCAAACAAGCAGGACTTGCTAAGTTTCCCCCAGTTTGCTACACTTCCCTCACATTCTCTGTTCTATCACATTTCTGCACAACTGGCCACTTTTCAACAAAGTCAGCATAAAAATGTGCAGGGCTAACTTTCTTCCAGTCTTCATTTCCTTATGAAGGATCCTGTGCCATGTAAAACTTATATTAAATAAATCTGTATGCTTTTCTGCTGCTAACTTGTCTTGTCAGTTTAATTGTCACACCAGCCAGGGGCCCTACGTGGATCAAAAAAGCCTCTTTTCCTTCCCTGCACAAGGTTTCCAGAATTTTACATCAACTCTCAACTTGAGACAAGAGCATGGCACTAAGTGAGGACCCCGGGAAACTGAGTTTATGTGATATTTTGTCCATGGAGACCATTTCCCAGCACACAAAGGTGAAGAAGGCAAAGACACCAAGCATTTTCGAGCTTTCAGTTTTATCTTTTTTTTTAATTTTAAATTCTTTTAAAATTGTTTATTGTTACGTTAATCACCATACATTACATCGTTAGGTGTTTTTTTAAGATTTTATTTATTTATTTGAGAGAGAATGAGAGATAGAGACCACAAGAGGGAAGAGGGTCAGAGGGAGAAGCAGACTCCCTGCTGAGCAGGGAGCCCGATGTGGGACTCGATCCCGAGGCTCCAGGATCATGACCTGAGCTGAAGGCAGTCGCTTAACCAATTGAGCCACCCAGGTGCCCTACACCATTAGTTTTTGATGTAGTGTTACATGATTCATTCTTTGTGCATAATACCCAGTGCTCCACGCAGAACGTGCCCTCTTTAATACCCATCACCAGGATAACCCATCCCCCCACGCCCATCCCCTCTAGAACCCTCAGTTTGTTTTTCAAGTCCATCATCTCTCATGGTTCGTCTCCCCGTCCAATTCCCTCCCCCCCACTCTTCACATCCTACTATCTTCTTTTTTGTTGTTGTTCTTAACATATATTACATTATTTGTTTCAGGGGTACAGATCTGTGATTCAACAGTCTTGCACAATTCACAGCGCTCACCATAGCACATACCTCCCCAATGTCTATCACCCAGCCACCCCATCCCTCCCACCCCCACCACCCCACCAACACTCAGTTTGTTTCCTGAGATTAAGAATTCCTCATATCAGTGAGGTCATATGATACATGTCTTTCTCTGATGGACTTATTTCACTCAGCATAACACCCTCCAGTTCCATCCACGTCGTTGCAAACGGCAAGATCTCATTCCTTTTGATGGCTGCATAGTATTCCATTGTGTATATATACCAATTCTTCTTTATCCATTCATCTGTCGATGGACATCTTGGCTCTTTCCACACTTTGGCTATTGTGGACATTGCTGCTATAAACATTGGGGTGCACGTACCCCTTCGGAACCATACATTTGTATCTTTGTGGTAAATACCCAGTAGTGCAATTGCTGGATCGTACGGTAGCTCTATTTTCAACTATTTGAGGAAACTCCATACTGTTTTCCAGAGTGGTTGTACCAGCTTGCATTCCCACCAAGAGTGTAGGAGGGTTCCCCTTTCTCCACATCCCCACCAACATCTGTCATTTCCTGACTTGTTAATTTTAGCCATTCTGACTGGTGTGAAGTGGTATCTCAGTGAGGTTTTGATTTGGATTTCCCTGATGCCGAGCAAAGCTGAGCACTTTTTCATGTGTCTGATGGCCATTTGGATGTCTTCTTTGGAAAAATGTCTGTTCATGTCTTCTGCCCATTTCTTGATTGGATTATTTGTTCTTTGGGTGTTGAGTCTGATAAGTTCTTTATAGATTTTGGATACTAGCCCTTTATCTGATATGTCATTTGCAAATATTTTCTCCCATTCTGTCAGTTGTCTTTTGGTTTTGTGGACTGTTTCTTTTGCTGTGCAAAGCTTTTTATCTTGATGAAATCCCAATAGTTCATTTTTGCCCTTGCTTCCCTTGCCTTTGGTGATGTTTCTAGGAAGAAGTTGCTGCGACTGAGGTCGAAGAGGTTGCTGCCTGTGTTCTCCTTTAGGATTTTGATGGACTCCTGTCCCACATTTAGGGCTTTCAACCATTTGGAGTCTATTCTTGTGTGTGGTGTAAGGAAATGGTCCAGTTTCATTCTTCTGCATGTGGCTGTCCGATTTTCCTAACACCATTTGTTGAACAGACTGTCTTTTGTCCATTGGGCATTCTTTCCTGCTTTGTCAAAGATGAGTTCACCATAGAGCTGAGGGTCCATTTCTGGGCTCTCTATTCTGTTCCATTGATCTATGTGTCTGTTTTTGTGCCAGTACCATACTGTCTTGATGATGACAGCTTTGTAATAGAGCTTGAAGTCCGGAATTGTGATGCCGCCAGCTTTGCTTTTCTTTTTCAACATTCCTCCAGCTATTCGGGGTCTTTTCTGATTCCATACAAATTTTAGGATTATTTGTTCCATTTCTTTGAAAAAAGTGGATGGTATTTTGATGGGGATTGCGTTGAATGTGTAGATTGCTCTAGGTAGCATTGACATCTTCACAATGTTGGTTCTTCCAATCCATGAGCATGGAACGTTTTTCCATTTCTTTGTGTCTTCCTCGATTTCTTTCATGAGTATTTTATAGTTTTCTGAGTACAGATCCTTTGCCTCTTTGGTTAGATTTATTCCTAAGTATCTTATGGTTTTGGGTGCAATTGTAAATGGGACCGACTCCTTAATTTCTCTCTCTTCTGTCTTGTTGTTGGTGGATAGGAATGCCACTGATTTCTGGGCATTGGTTTTATATCCTGCCACTTGACTGAATTCCTGTATGAGTTCTAGCAGTTTTGGGGTGGAGTCTTTTGGGTTTTGTTTGACTTCCTCCTTGCCGATTTGGATGCCTTTGATTTCTTTTTGTTGTCTGATTGCTGTGGCTAGGACTTCTAAAATTATGTTTTTTTGGGGTTTTTTTTGTTTGCTTTTGGTTTTTTTTTTTAAAGATTTTATTTATTTATTTGAGAGGGAGAGAATGAGAGATAGAGAGCACGAGAGGGAAGAGGGTCAGAGGGAGAAGCAGACTCCCTGCTGAGCAGGGAGCCCGATGCGGGACTCGATCCCGGGACTCCAGGATCATGACCTGAGCCGAAGGCAGTCGCTTAACCAACTGAGCCACCCAGGCGCCCTAATACTATGTTGAATAGCAGTGGTGATAGTGGACATCCCTGCCACGTTCCTGACCTTAGGGGGAAAGCTCTCAGTTTTTCCCCATTGAGAATGATATTCGCTGTAGGTTTTTCAGAGATGGCTTTTATGATATTGAGGTACGTATGCTCTATCCCTATACTCTGAAGAGTTTTGATCAAGAAAGGATGCTGTACTTTCTGCATCTATTGAGAGGATCATATGATTCTTCTTTCTTTTGTTAATATATTATATCACATTGATTGATTTGCAGATGTTGAACCATCCTTGCAGCCCAGGGATAAATCCCACTTGGTCATGGTGAATAATCCTTTTAATGTACTGTTGGATCCTATTGGCTAGTATTTTGGTGAGAATTTTTGCATCCATGTTCATCAAGGATATTGGTCTGTAATTCTCCTTTTTGATGGGGTCTTTGTCTGGTTTTGGGATCAAGGTAATGGTGGCCTCATAAAATGAGTTTGGAAGTTTTCCTTCCATTTCTATTTTTTGGAACAGTTTCAGGAGAATAGGTATTCATTCTTCTTTAAATGTTTGGTAGAATTCCCCTGGGAAGCCATCTGGCCCTGCGCTCTTGTTTGTTGGGAGATTTTTTGATGACTGCTTCAATTTCCTTACTGGTTATAGGTCTGTTCAGGTTTTCTATTTCTTCCTGGCTCAGTCTTGGTAGTTGATACATCTCTAAGAAAGCATCCATTTCTTCCAGGTTATCTAATTTGCTGGCAGAGTTGCTCATAATATGTTCTTATAATTGTTTGTATTTCTTTGGTGTTGGTTGTGATCTCTCTTTCATTCATGATTTTGTTGATTTGGGTCATTTCTCTTTTCTTTTTGATAAGTCTGGCCAGGGGTTTACCAATCTTGTTAATTCTTTAAAAGAACCACCTCCTAGTTTTGTTGATCTGTTCTACTGTTCTTTTGGTTTCTATTTCATTGATTTCTGCTCTGTTCTTTATTATTTCTCTTCTCCTGTTGGGTTTAGGCTTTGTTTGCTGTTTTTTCTCTAGCTCCTTTAGGTGTAGGGTCAGGTTGTGTATTTGAGACCTTTCTTGTTTCTTGAGAAAGGCTTGTATTGCTATATACTTTCCTCTCAGGACTGCCTTTGCTGTATCCCAAAGATTTTGAACAGTTGTGTTTTCATTTTCATTGGTTTCCACGATTTTTTTTAATTCTTCTTTAATTTCCTGGTTGACCCATTCATTCTTTAGTAGGATGCTCTCTAGCCTCCATGTATTTGAGTTCTTTCCGACTTTCCTCTTGTGATTGAGTTCTAGTTTCAAAACATTGTGGTCTGAAAATATGCAGGGAATGATCCCAATCTTTTGGTATGGGTTGAGACCCGATTTGTGACCTAGGATGTGATCTCTTCTGGAGAATGTTCCATGGGCACTAGAGAAGAATGTGTATTCCGTTGCTTTGGGATGGAATATTCTGAATATGTCTGTGAAGTCCATTTGGTCCAGTGTGTCATTTAAAATCTTTATTTCCTTGTTGATCTTTTGCTTGGATGATCTGTCCATTTCAGTCGGGGGGGGGTGTTAAAGTCCCCCACTATTATTGTATTGTTGTCAATGTATTTCTTTGCTTTTGTTATTAATTGCCTTATAAAAGTGGCTGCTCCCATGTTAGGGGCATAGATATTTACAATTGTTAGATCTTCTTGTTGGATAGACCCTTTAAGTAGGATAGAGTGTCCTTCCTCATTTCTTATTACAGTCTTTGTTTTAAAATCTAATTTGTCTGATATGAGGATTGCCACCCCAGCTTTCTTTTGGTGTCCATTAGCATGGTAAATTGTTTTCCACCCCCTCACTTACAATGTGGGGCTGTCTTTGGGTCTAAAATGAGTCTCTTGCAGACAGCATATCCATGGGTCTTGTTTTTTAATCCAATCTGATAGCCTGTGTCTTTTGATTGGGGCATTGAGCCCATTTACATTCAGGGTAACTATTGAAAGGTATGAATTTAGTGCCATTGTATTGCCTGTAGGTGACTGTTACTATATATTGTCTGTGTTCCTTTCTGGTCTATGCTGCTTTTAGGCTCTCTCTTTGCTTAGAGGACCCCTCTCAATATTTCTTGGAGGGCTGGTTTCGTGTTTGCAAATTCCTTTAGTTTTTGTTTGCCCTGGAAGATTTTTATCTCTCCTTCTATTTTCAATGACAGTCTAGCTGGATATAGTATTCTTGGCTGCATATTTTTCTCATTTAGTGCTCTGAAGATATCATGCCAGTCCTTTCTGGCCTGCCAGGTCTCTGTGGATAGGTCTGTTGCCAATCTAATGTTTCTACCATTATAGGTGACATATCTCTTCTCCCGAGCTGCTTTCAGGAATTTCTCTTTGTCTCTGAGACTTGTAAGTTTTACTACTAGATGTTGGGGTGTTGACCTATTTTTATTGATTTTGAGAGGGGTTCTCTGTCCCTGCTGGATCTTGATGCCTGTTTCCTTCCCCACATTAGGGAAGTTGTCTGCTATAATTTGCTCCAATATACCTTCTGCCCCTCTCTCTCTTTCTTCTTCTTCTGGGATCCCAATTATTCTAATGTTGTTTTGTCTTATCGTATCGCTTATCTCTCGAATTCTGCCCTCGTGATCCAGTAGTTGTTTTTCTCTTTTTCTCTTTTTCTCAGCTTCTTTATTTTCCATCATTTGGTCTTCTATATCGCTGATTCTCTCTTCTGCCTCATTTATCCTAGCAGTTAGTGCCCCCATTTTTGATTGCACCTCATTAATAGCCTTTTTGATTTCGACTTGGTTAGATTTTAGTTCTTTTATTTCTCCAGAAAGGGTTTCTCTAATGACTTCCATGCTTTTTTCAAGCCCAGCTAGTATCTTTGAAGTCATGATTCTGAACTTTAGGTCCGACATCGCACTAATGTCCGTACTGAGTAGGTCCCTGGCAGACGGTACTACCTCTTGTTCTTTTTGTTGAGGTGATTTTTTTCGTCTTGTCATTTTGTCCAGAGGAGAATAGATGAATGAGAGAACAAAATGCTAACAGGTTAACAAGGTCCCCAGAATATATACTCTAATCAAATCAGGAAAGACCTGAAACCAGGGGAAAAGAAAGAGAAAGAAAGAAAAAGGAAAGAGAAAAAAAGAAAAAAGAAAAAGATAAAAACAAACAAAAACAGAACAAAACAAAAGAAACAGAATATGATCAAATATGATCAGGCTGGTGCATAGATCAGTGCCACACACTAGATTTTGGGTGTATTTTGGTCTGTTAGAAGAAAGTGCCTCCTAAAATTTTAAAGAAAGAAAGATTTATATATGTACAAAATAAGGGTTGATATGATGAAGGGATGGAATATGACTGTATAGATGAAAATTATAAAAAATTTTAAAAAAGGAATTGATAAGAAGATGTTTGAAAAAAGAAAGGATTTTTAAAAAAGGAAGGAAAGGAAGAATAAAAAAGGGAAGAGAATGTGATCAGGCAGGAGACTAGAACAAAGCCATACACTAAAGATTTAGGGTATATTTTGATATGCTAGAAGAAACTGTATCTCAAAATTTTAAAGAGAGAACAACTTATATATATATGCCAAAAATAAGAGTAACTACTATGAACGGATAGAATATGATTCTAAAATTGAAAAATAAGAATTTTTTTTTTAAAAAAGGGAAAAAGAAAATTTCGAATAAAAAAACAAGTTAAAAAGAATGGAGGGAGGTTGGAAGGGAGGGGGGGTAAGGGGGGGGTCAGTCGGCCACTCCTGCGCTGTAGGGCCGGGGGGGGGGGCGGACCAGCCAGCGTTGGGAGGCAGGGAAAGAAAAAAAATTTTAAAAAAAAGTTAAAAAAAATTAACTTTGAAAGACTAATCATGGTAAAAAAAGCCATGAATTCTATGTGCAGTATTCCCCTAGCACTGGAGTTCTCCCGTTCTCATTGATCGGCAAGCTTGGTCTTGGCTGGCTGTTCGTGCTGATCTTCTGGGGGAGGGGGCTGTTGCCATGGTTCCCAAATGTCTTTGCCGGAGGCGGAATTGCCCCGCCCTTGCCGGGTCCAGGGTAAGGAATCTGCTCAGGTTTGCTCTCAGGAGCTTTTGTTCCCGGCAAGCTGTCCATACAGCTTTGGAGGATGAGAGTGAAAATGGCGGCCTCCCAATCTCCGCCCGGGAGGAGCTGAGAACTCGGGGCCCCGATACTCAGTGCGCCACCAGAGAAAAGCAGTCAGTCACTCCTGTCTCCCCGGTCTCCGGCTGCACTCCGTGCTCACCCGGTCTGTGACCGAGCATTTCTATCTCTGGCACCCGACCCCGTGTGGAGTCTCCAAACCCAGCAGATCCTTGCCGTGCGCTCCCGCGCCGCTCCTCCCGGCGGAAGAAAGGGAGTCTCCCCGGCTCTGCCGCTTGTTGGGTCCCTGCTGGAGGAGCAGTGGCCCGACTGTCACCGATCACAGTTTATGGCAACCCCGAGCTGAGAGCCCACGCCTCGGATCCGTCTCTGCAGCCGGCTTCCCCGCTCCGATACCTGGGAGCTCTGCTGCACTCAGGCACCCCCGGTCTTTCTGTGACCCCGAGGGTCCTGAGACCATACTGTCCCGCGAGGGTTCCACCCCCCGCTTAGCCACTGCAGCGACGTCCCTCCACGGAGCCGACTTCTAAAAGTTCCGATTTTGTGCTCCGCGGCTCTAGCACTTGCCAGAAGCGGCCGACGGAGGCCCCCTCCCCCGCCGTCTATCCTCCCGAATATCGCCTTGGATTCACTTCTCCGCACGTCCTACCTTCCAGAAAGTGGTCGCTTTTCTGTTCAGAGAGTTGTTGCTATTCTTTTCTTCGATCTTCTGTTGAGTTCATAGGTGTCCAGAATGGTTTGATCCCTATCCAGCTGAATTCCTGAGACCAGATGAAATCCAGGTCTCCTACTCCTCCGCCATCTTGCTCTGCCTCCCCCTCCCCCCAGCTTTCAGTTTTAACTAGATAAAGGAGTATCCTAGTTCCTGAAACTTACTGACCTCAACAATATTAAGATAAATATGCATAGTTATTCTTATAAATCTGGCCTATGGTATTTTCCTGGGAAATTCTGTTTGATTGTGGCACACTCTAAATTCAGACCTGAGGAGGGCCACTGCCAGTGGGAACCCAGTACCAGGGTTTGGTCTTCAACCCAATAAACTCTTTGCTGGAGGCAGAATGATGCAGCAGCTAACTGGGCTCAAGTCCATGCTCTGACACCTACTAACTGAGTGGTGTAGAACACAGTACTGCCCCTCTGTGCCCCGGTTTCCCCAACTGTAAGATGACCTTAAAAATACAAAGTGGGGATAAGAGTGGAAACTTCTATTTCCAAATAGTCTTCCAAAGTGGAAGACTGTTGTGAGGCCTCAATGGACAATGCATGTACACAGCTTAGCACAAGGCCTGGCACAGAGTATTAGCAGTTATTATTTCAATGTCTGCATTCAAAGAGGTTCTGAGGTTTAAGACACACATCTGTATGATGAGCTCCAGCTGACTTTCTCCAGCCAGTATAATAAATCTATGTAACAGTCAATCATCCCAGTGTGTGGTCATCCAGCACCTTCCCGGTGTTTTTCAGTTTAGGAAGCTGCCCACATCCTAAGTCCTGCTTCCCGGAGGTAGAAGATGTTGTCTGCCCACAGTCCTGTCTTCCTCTGAAGATAGAGTATAGGCATGTGGCCAGTCTTCTCTAATTAGAGCCAGAAAGCCTTCTATTCACAAGAGTAACATGCAGAATCCATTTTGTGGTGAGGACAGCAGCCCGACCTGTGGTGCCTGGGGAGGCAGCTAGAGGGGAGGCTCAGGCATCATGATGTGAGTTGCAGTCTGTGTCTGGTGACGACAACCCAGAAGCTTTTCCAGGACAGTTCATCACTGTGGCTTGGGCCTTGTCCCTAGCTTCAGTATGACACTCCTCAGCTTCTAGAGAAACTGTGAACCACCTAACATTCTTTAATAAATTTCCATTTCTGCCTCAGCTAGACAGAGTGGATTCTAAGGCTGGCACCTAAGAATGTGATCAAGGTCCCTGTCTACTGGGTTGGCCAAATACCAAGGCAATGAACTCTAAGAAACCATCAAAGCTCTTTGATTCAGTGAAAAATTCAATGTAATAATTCGTATTTGGAGAGAAATGGTACACTAACTGGAACTAGAAAATCCTTTTATTAAGAAGATTTTCATCTTCATGGCATTTGTTATATCTTCTACTTCTTTTTTTTTTTTTTTAAGTAAGCTCTATGTCGCATGTGGGGCTTGAACTCATGACCCCGAGATAAAGAGGCACATATTCTACCAAATGAAGCGAGGCACACCTGTCTTCTACTCCTAATGGAATAATGAAGTAGCAGAGGTGGAAGGGACTTTAGAGATGGTCCAGTTTGCCCCCACCAATTTCAAATGAGGATGAGAAGTACCAGAGAGGATAAGTGACTTGCCCATTATCAAACAGCAACTGCAGCCTAGGGTGAAGAACACCAGCTCAGAAGTCAGATATTGGCTATGCTACTTACTTACTCTGTGATCTCAATCTAGCCATATAGTCTCTGAGCCAGTTCTCTTGGTCTCCTTCTTTGCTAAATGAAGAAAGTAACAGTCGGTATCTTACAGGGTTATTATGAAGACTAAATGAGATAATGTATCTAAAGTGTTTAGCATATGCTCTAAAAATAGTAAATATTCAATAAACATTAGTTGATATTATTATCATACCCTTAAAAAAATATTTACCATGATCCCCTATGAGCCAGGCACTGTCCTAGAAGTTGGCAACATAAAGATGAAGAAGACATTCCCAGAAAACAACAGTCCAGGACCAGATGGCTTCACTGGTGAATTCTACCAAACACTTAAAGATGAATTAATATCAATCCTTCTCAAACTCTTCTAAAAAAACGGAAGAGTAGGGAACACTTCCAAACTTATCTTACAAAGCTGGTATTACCCTGAAAGCAAAACCAGACAATAACAAAGAAAAGAAAATTCACAAGAAAACAAAATCAAAGGCGAATAACTGGTGAATATATATATATCTATATATATATGCGATAATCCTCAACAAAATATTTGCAAACCAAATTCAACAATAAATTAAAAGGCTAATATACCATGATCAACAGGATGCAAGGACAGTTCAATGTCTGCAAATCAATGTGCTATACCACATTAACAAAATGAAGGATAAAAATATGATGATCTCCACAGATGCAGAAAAACCATCTGACAAAAGTCAACATCCCCATTTATCATTAAAAAACATTCTCAACAAAGTGGGTATAGAAGGAACATACCTCAACATAATAAAGACTGTATAGGGCAAATCCACAGCTAACATCACATTCAATGGTGAAAGTTTTCAGAGATCAGGAATAGGACAAGGATGTCCACACTCACCATTTTATTCAACACAATATTGGGAGTCCTAGCCAGAGCAATTAGGCAAGAAAAAGAAATAAAAGGAATGCAAATCAGAAAGGAAGAAGTAAAACTGTCACTGTTTGCAGATGACATGATACTACATATAGAAAACCCTAGAGACTCCACCAAAAAAAATCCACCAAAAAACATTAGAACTAATAAATGAATTCAGTAAAGTTGTAAGGACACAAAATCAATATACAAAAATTTGTTGCATTTCTACATACTAATAACAAGCTATTGAGAAGAGAAATTAAGAAAACAATCCCATTTACAACTGTATCCCCCAAAATACCTAGGAATAAATTTAACCAAGGAGGTGAAAGACCTGTACACTGAAAACTATAAGACGTTGATGAAAGAAACTGAAGAGTCAAATTCCAGGCTCATGAATTGGAAGACTATTGTGCAAATGTTCATACTCCCCTAAGCACCTACAGATTCAATGCAATCCTTATCAACATTCCAATGATATGTTTCACAGAAATAAACAATCTTGAAATTTGTATGGAACCACAAAAGACCCCCAATAGCCAAAGCATTCTTCAGAAAGAACAAAGCTAGAGGCATCATTTTCCCAGATACTGAAGTGTATCATGTATCACAAAGCTATAATAATTCAAAAAAGTATGGTATTGTCATAAACACAGACACACAGATCAATGGAACAGAATAGAGAGTCCAAAAATAAACATATGTATATATGGTCAATTAGCTCATGAAAAGAAACCAAAATATACAATGGGGAAAAGACAGACTGTTCAATACGGGGTGCTAGAAAAACTGGATAGTCACATATGAAAAAATGAAATAGGACCATTATCTTACACCATACACAAAAATTAACTCAAAATGGATTAAAGACTTGAATGTAAGTCCTTAAAGTGTAAAACTCCCAAAAGAAAACATAGGCAGTAAGTTCTGTGATGCTGGTCTTGGCAATGATTCTTTAGATTTGATACCAAAAGCAAAGACAACAAAATAAAAAATAAGTAGGACTACATCAAGGCTTGTGCACAACAAAGGAAAACATCAACAAAATGAGAAAGCAACACCTTTCCAGTGACATACAGATGGCCAACAGGTACATTAAAGGTGCTCAACAACAGGGAAATGCAAATCAAAACTACAATGAGATTATCATATATTAGAAAGGCTATTATCAAAAAGACAAGAAATAACAAGTGTTGGCAAGGATGTAGAGAAAAGGTAACCCTTCTACACTGTAGGTGGAAATGTAAACTGGTGCAGCCACTATGGAAAATACTATGGAGGTTCCTCAAAATATTAAAAATAGAATTACACTATATTCCAGCAATTCACTTCTGGGTATTTACCTGAAGAAAATGGAAACAGTAACTCAAAAATGTTCCTGCACACCCATGTTCACCTAGCATTATTTACCACAGCCAAAACATGGAAACAACCTTAGTGTCCACCAATGAATAAATGGATCAAGAAAATGTGGTACACACACACACACACACACACACACACACACACACACGAATATTCTTTTGTAAAAAAAGAAGGAAATACTGCTACTTGCAACAACATCAATGAACCTTGAGGGCCATTATGCTAAGTGAAGTAAGTCAGACAGAGAAAGACAAATAAATATTCAAGATCTAACTTATATGTAGAATCTAAAAACAAAAAACAAAGCTCACAGATACAGAGAACAGACTGGTGGTTGCCAAAGGCAGGATGCAGAGCATGGGTGAAACAGGTGAGGGAGGTCAAAATGTACAAACTTCTAGTTATAAAATGAATGAATCATGGGGATGTAAAATAAAACATGATACCTATAGTTAATACATATTTCAAAGTTGTTAAGAGAACAGAGCTTAAAAGTTGTCATCACACACGAAAATTTATAACTAAATATGGTGATAGAGGTTAATTAGACTTATTGTGCTGTTATACATTATATATATATTTGCAATATATACAAATATCAAATTACATTATATGCCTGAAACTGATATAACAGTATAAGTCAATTACACTTCAATATTTTAAATTAGGGGGCACCTGGGTGACTCAGTTGTTAAGCGTCTGCCTTCGGCTCAGGTCATGATCCCAGGGTCCTGGGATCGAGCCCCGCATCGGGCTCCCTGCTCCGCGGGAAACCTGCTTCTCCCTCTTCCACTCCCCCTGCTTGTGTTCCCTCTCTCACTGTGTCTCTCTTCTGTCAAATAAATAAAATCTTAAAAAAATATATTTTAATTAGATTTTTAAGTAACAGTCATGCCTAAAAAATACTTTCTCACTTCCAATAGTAATGACAGTAATAAAAATAATATAATGATAATAAAAATGATAGTAACAAAAATGTGACAACAATGGTGGTAGCAACAAGTGATATTTATTGAGCATTTAATATGTGTCAAGCATTGGGCTGGCTAAACACTTTCATAGATTATTCCAATCCTTAAAATAACCTTTTAAGAAAGGTGCTTTTACTGTTTCATAAATGAGAAAACTGAGGCTCAAATAAACTAAGTAACTTACCAAATGTCACCAAATAAGCAAGTAACAAGACCGGGATTTTGAACCCACCCAGTCTGACTCTACAACCCAAGCTCTTCAGATTCTCTAGGGAGGCTTCCAGTCATTTGAGGGTGAGGGTTGGGAATGGAGAGAGGGAAGGCATGGGAAAAAAATAATTGAATGCACTCTGACTACAGAGTTCACTACAGGAATATACTGTGGAGAACAATGTGAAGGGACTTGAAAGGGCCAACCATCACTTAAGTTGGTTCAGAGGTTCGGGTGGTGGGACTGAACTAGGCTTTGAATAATAAGTAGGGGCTTACCAGGCATTCAGAGTCATGGGCTGGGATAGGGGCAATGGGAAAGGAAGAGAATCCAAGGTAGACAAAAAGTCCAGAGCGTGAAAAAGCACACAAGAAAAATGTCACGGCATGTTAGAGGAGCAGCATGCTCCATGGGCAGAAGTAGAGCATGGAGCACATGGGGCACAGGCAGAGGGGAAGATGAGAAAGTTGGCCGGGGCTGGCTGTCCATGAGGACTGAAAGCCATGCTAAGGAAGAGGCACTTTATCCAGGAAGGTTCTGAAGCAGGCCCAGATATGGGGACGAGATGGTAAAGAGAAAGGACAGAACCAACCCAGATGGCGAGGGGATGAGGCCTGAGGAAGGGGGACAGTGGAGAGGCTGCTAGAAAAGTCCAGACAAGAGATGAGGGAGCCAGAAAGGAAAGATCAGCAGAAAAAATGGAGAGAAAGACACAGATTTGGACAACATTTAAGCAGCACTGATTAGGTAGGAAACTAACCCTTGAAGAGCCGGGGGTGCTGAGTCAGGGCTGAGTTAGACACATGTTATCTCACTTAACCCTGTGAACAGCCCTTCAAGGTAGGTACCATCATCATCCCACTTGCCTGAACAGACACGGAGGCTCTGCAAGGTTAAGGAGCTCACTCAAGGCACGTGAGGATAGCAAAGCAGAGCCAAGATTGGAATCTAAGTTTATTTCAAGGCAAAGCATGTTTCTTTCTCTTCTAGATGTGGGAGGAACTGAAGCAGGAAGGAGCTGCGTATGAGGCATAGGTTTCCTGCTCAGGAGATCAGATGAATGGTAAGGCCATGCTCTGAGATTTACATGAGGAGGTGTGTAGGGAAGGATGGAAGGATGAGAGACTGAACTTGACACACTTGATGGGATATCCTGGTGATGCCATTCAGTAGGTGACGAGAAATACAAAAGGCACTGGATTGGGAATATAGAATCAACCTTCAGGTTGAAGCCATGGGGAGAGATGAAATCAGAGGGTGAGCATGAAGAAAGTCGGGCACGGAACTCCATGGAACACGAACTCTGAAGACACTAACAAAGGAACAGAAGCCAGATAAGAAGCCTGAGAAGGAACAGTCTAAGAGAAAGAAGACCCTAAGTGGGGTAAGGCTGAGGCAGGAGACCAGAGAGAAAAAGGTTTTGAGAAGAGCAAAGTGGTTAACAGGGTCTAATGCAGCGAAGAAATCAAGTAGGAAAACAGTGTTCCCGAATTTAGCAAATAGAATGTCACCAGTGACTATGGTGACAACTCAGCTTCATCGAAGTCAGGATAGTGGAGGTAGTGGAGGTGGAGGGGATACGATCTTCAGCAGAGCTCGCCTATGGAAGGCACAGAGGAAGCAAGGTGGTGAGAGGAAACACAAGGATTCAAGAGTCTGCTGCTGCTCTGTTTTCACATGTGAGATAAGAACATACATGGAGCGGGTAAGAAGTCAACAGAGAGGGGGCGCCTGGGTGGCTCAGTTGGTTAAGCGACTGCCTTCGGCTCAGGTCATGATCCTGGAGTCCCGGGATCGAGTCCCACGTCGGGCTCCCTGCTCGGCGGGGCGTCTGCTTCTCCCTCTGACCTTCTTCCCTCTCGTGCTCTCTATCTCTCATTCTCTCTCTCTCCCTCTCAAATAAATAAATAAAATCTTTAAAAAAAAAAAAAAAAAAAGAAGTCAACAGAGAGGGAGGACCTAAACCCATATGAGAGACCAGAGTTACCTGGAAAGGGTGGGGGAGAAAGAACTGAGAGCACTAAAATAGGACGCAAAAATGTATTTTAAAAAAAAAACTATACTTAATCAAGGCACTAGGATGTTTTAATTAACTGCTATGCAGAGTAAGGGGACAAAGATGAGAGCCCAGGAACAGACCCGAGGACGGGTGTGTATACCTATGAATTTAGAAAAGGAAAAAGTGAGGCCGTTTCTAACGGGGCAGGGAGAGAGTTTATTCAAGATTGTTTAATTCCATGTGGTTAATTATTTGGGGGAAAACTTAGATTCTTACTTCTTGTAATATACCGAAACATACTCCAGATGGATTAGATGTTTAAATCTATGACATGAGGCCATATACAAAGTTATCAAAAAATATATATGGAAATAATAATATAATCTTGAATGAGGCTGGTCTTTCTAAATGGATCAGTATGTCCCAGGTGAGCCTGAAGAAGGATTCAGTTTGGCTCTGTTCAGTTAATGGGTGGACTAGTGCAGCTGATGCAGGTTGGGAGGTAAGCATGTATTTTGTGACCTCATCTGCCTGGGGGTCAAAGGGCCTTCAGGGAGGAGCTGCAAACCCATCACTTGAAGGTGGAGGGTGAAGCAGCAGAAAGGAGTCAGTAGGCATATATGGACTGAAACGGACAGAGTGCTATGGCAAAAGACTCCTGGCCTGGCTTCATGGACCAGACCTGAGCTCCCATGAAAGCAGCGACAGTTCTGACAGGAACACAGAATGGCCATAGCACAAGGAGCCCTGAAAGAACCATCCAGGCTCCCAGGAGGCCTCTCGACCTGAGAGCACAAGGACTCATGCTTCCATGAAGCTTCCAAGGTAAGGGCAGCAATGAGGTATCCAAGCCTGCCACTCCTGACTGAGTCAAGTGCAGAACACGCCGCAGTAGAATCGTGACCACCCCCCTGCTAGACACTTCCTTGTGTGCATAAGCCTTGTTCCACAAGTAGTAAACTGAGTAAGAAATGATTCAGAGGAGGATTCTGACAAGACAGTGGTGGTAGCATAATCTTTCAATCTCTCCAAATTACCACATAAAAACAGGCTAACTAGCCCAGGGAAACCAAAAACCATGGAAGATATTTACAGAAAACTAGATGAGACAGATTAAATATGGTGACCAATCTTTGGTGGGTTCTTCCCATGGAGAGCGGGAATCTCTCCCTCTACCCTGTGGATCTGGGCTGGCCTTGTGGCTTGCTTTCAACAATCCAATGTGGCAGAAGTGACAGAGCATGACTCTTGAGCCTCAGCTCTGGAGGACTGAAACTCGGCTGCCTGGTGAACAACACAGCTCACCTCCCTAATGATGACACATCTACATGAGTTAACAGATATTTATTTTATTAAGTTACCTTTTGACGATGATAGGGAACCGATTTGTTACTAAAAAACTGGATAAAGGGAAAGTATTTATCCTGCCTTTCCTATATGAACTGTGCCCCTATATGAACAAATAGTAGATGAGGTAAAACAACCTTTTATAATAAAAGTATTTCAGGGGCCACCTGGCTGGCTCAGTTGGTAGAGCATGCGACTCTTGATCTCAGGGTTGTGACTTCAAGCCCCATGCTGGGTACACAGATTACTTAAAAAAATAAAATCTTTAAAAATAAAAGTATTTCAGCAAATAAATTTTTTAAAAGAAGAATTAGAATATATCACCAACCTATAACCCCAGTGAATTAAGATCTAGGCAATGAGTATCAATAGCTGCTAACATTACAAAAAAAAAAAAAGGGAGAGAGAGAGAGACAACAGACATTATGTGTCTCTTAATGAAAGAACACAGTACAACACTTATAGTCTTGCCAAGGGGATCGAACAGGAGTTTCATCAAGACTCTGAACCAGTTGCCAATCTGCAGGAAATACAGAGGATAAAGGAACAAGCTGAGGAAACAAATCATGGGATTGCAATCAACCAAATCCAGACTATGGGAAACTACAGGTCAAGTATCTTTTTTTTTTTAAAGATTTTATTTACTTATTTGACAGAGAGAGACACAATGAGAGAAGGAACACAAGCAGGGGGAGTGGGAGAGGGAGAAACAGACTCCCCACTGAGCAGGGAACCTGATGTGGGGCTCCATCCCAGGACCCTGGGATCATGACCTGAGCCAAAGGCAGACACTTAACGACTGAGCCACCCAGGCGCCCCTAAAGGTCAAGTATCTTGAATGGCAGGAAATGTGCAGATTAAAGAGTCTTAGAAGAAATACATACATACATATATATATGTGTATAAATGTATATATATATGTCTTAGAGGAAACACATGTATATATGGATATACATATTATATACATGTATTTTTAAAATTTATGTTTATATATATTATATATTTCTACACAAAATATATATTATATGTAGATATATAATAAAAGTTGGAAGTTCCAAGCTGTGGTGTCTATCACTTGGGTGATAAAACTATAACAAATAGAAAGTGAATACTATAAAGTCAGGATAACCAGCGCTTTTGCGGGGACAGAGAGCATCTGATCAAGATAGAGCTGAAGGGGGGGGCGCTTCCAGAATGGAGAGCACAGTTATAGTTGCTGACCTGCTGACAGATGGTATCTGTCTTAGAATAAGTTTCATCAAACTATATATTCGTTTAGAGAGATCTTCTATTTCTGGTTGTTTATAAAGAATTAATTCCAAAAAGCAGGGGGGTGAGAGAGTGAAAGAATAACAGGTACAGAAGGCTTCTCTTTTCCCATCTCTTATGGTTGGAGATGATGAAATACCAAGCTGGACTCCGCTAGAGAGACAAACAATATGGGCTGTTTAGAGTGATTTTGCATAATGGTAATAGTCTTTGGGGGGAAGGTGTTTTAGAAACCAATTAGGAACATAAACCAGGTGAACAGATATGCACAGTCAAAGGCTTGAAAGAGTATGTAAGACATACGCAGAAGTGCATTGTGAAAGAAAGAAGTATGGGTATTATTTATGTTATTTTATGTAGGCATTCATGTATGTATATTCCTTATCTCATTGTTCCACAGTGAACATATACTGATTTTGGTAAAAACAAATAAAGCAATTATTTTTCATTTTTAACAGAATAACATCAGTAAATAGAGTTCCTAGGAACCTAGAGTTCCTCTAGGTTTAGGATCTTCCAGGAGAGGGACCTTATGGACCCACCCTCTATAGCAGTTCTGGAAACTAGGCCTATCACACTTCGTGCCCAGTCCTTAAGATCACCCCATTCGCACCCCTTGCTTCGGTACAGGCGCAACCACCAAGAAACCTTCAGATTATCATTTGGCTTCTCGTGTTATTTTCTTGCAAGGAGAGAAGGCACTGAATGGCTAACACAAGCATTCTTATATGCTTGATTATAATATTTCTGAGTGTAAATTAAGAAAATTTAAAGTACGTATAGAGGGACTGGCTTAGGCCAAGAAGATGAACACTATTTTCTCTGAAACCCAGGAGAAGGTAAGTCTGAATGATGAGTTTATCACCTTTTAGTTTAAAACCCCTGGTTTCTTCATGCCCTGGACAGTGGGAGGTCAGTCATCTGCTGAGGCAGAGGAAGGCGGGAACAGCTGCCAAAAGTCCATGAGAAAGGGGGCACCTGAGTGGCTCATTCAGTTAAGCTTAAAACTCTTGATTTTGGCTTAGGTCATGACCTCAGGGTCTTGGGACTGACCCCCATATCGGGCTCCCCACTTACCGAAGAGTCTGTTTGAGGTTTCTCCCCCCTGCCACTCCCCCTGCTTGCACGCACTCTCTCTCTCTCTCTCTCGCTCTCTCTTAAAAAAAAAAAAGGCACTGAGAAAGAAATGAACCCAAGACAGGTGAAGGGATTACTTGCCAACCCTCCAGGCCATCTGCTGCACCACCTGTGCCGGCTAGTCGGATTACTAAAAGGCACCCAAATCTGATATCCCCGTTCAGGTTCAACTAGGACATACTACCACACTTAGGCTACCCCCCTCCAGTTTAAATATTCACCTCTATTTTTTCCTAGTATCTTTGTTTTAAATTTAAATCTTTAGTTATTTTAGAATTTATTCAGATTCATTATATAAACCAGGAATCTAATTTTATTTTATATTTTTCCAAGTATGGGTCAGTTGTGTCAATACCACTAAACTAACTTATCCTTTCCCTACTGGTTTAAAATGCTGCCATTATCAGGACTGGCTACAAGGGAACACAAAACTAACTTTGATATGGAGAGGATTCTTCCATATCTTTAGTTCAAAGTCAGTCATGGCTTCAAGGCAGAGGACCAAAGCCTTGACTCCAAGATTTGACAAAGCGTAAGCTTGCTCATTTCCCAAAGTGTGTGCACAGCCACCAGCTATCTCTCTCCCAACAGGAAGTGACAACTGGTTGATCAAAACAAGGACTCTGAAATCAGACAACTTAAGTTTGCACCCTGGCTGACTCTTCACTTAGCCAAGTGACACTGGATACAATACTTCAGCTTTCTGTATCTCAGTCTCTCCCTCTGTAAAATGGGGTAACAGAAGCTGTGAGAATCAAATGAGATAAGGCATTTAAAATGCCTGAGTGATAATACCAGTGGAATGACATCTTTTCATGATCGGTGGTGACATCATTTTCATCAACATCTAGATAGGCTTATGAGGGACTGCTGCGAACTCCTGTTCATTGTTCATTCATTCAGCGACTCCTATTAAGCATTTACTATGTTTCAGCAACTATTCTAGCAGTAAACAGCAAGGACAAGATCCCTACACCCTTAGAATTTATATACTACTGGGGGAAAACAGTTAAACCAACGGCTAAACAAGCAAACACCTGGGAATGTGAACAGTGCTACAGTGAAAATAAAGCAGAGTGCTATGGTAGAACTTTACCGGGGAGCTTAATTTCAATCGACAGAGAAGGCCTCATTGAGGAGGTAAATTCTAAGGTTGAACCCAAATGAGAAGGAGTCAATCGGCAGTATGTTGTTTTTCAAATACTTGGAGTTTTTCTACACATCTTACTGTTTTTAATTTCTTTTTTTTTTAAGTTTTTATTTGAATTCCAGTTAGTTAACATATAATGTAAGACCTAGTTTCAGGTGTACAATACGGTGATGCAACACTTCCATATATCACTCTGTGATCTCACAACAAGTACACTCCGGAATTCTTGTCACCTATCCAACCCAACCCCCAATCCACCTCCTGTCTGGTAATCATCAGTTTGTTCTCTGTAAGAGAGAAAGTCTGTTTCTTGGTTTGCTTCTCTCTTTCCCTCTTTTCTTTTCCCTTTGCTTATTTGTTTCTTAAATTCCACATGAATGAAATCATATGGTATTTGTCTTTCTCTGACTTATTTCATTTAGCATAATACTCTCCAGCTCCATCCATGTTGCAGCAAATGGCGAGATATTGTTCTTTTTGATGGTTGAGTAATATTCCAATGTGTATGTATCTTCTTTATCCATTTATCAGTTCATAGACACTTGGGCTCTTTCCTCAATTTGGCTTACTGCTTTTAATTTCTAATTCAGTTCCATAATCAGAAAACATGCTCCATATAATTTCATTCCTTGTAAATTTATTGAGACTTGTTGTATGCTCCAAGATATGGTCTGTCATGATGAATGTACTATCTGCACTTGAAAAGAATGTGCATTCTGCAGTTGTTGCACAGTGTTGTGAAACTACTAGATCAAAATAGTTGATAGTGTTATTTGTAGCTTCTCATTTTACCTGTATTTTTGTCTAGTTGTCCTATTCACTGGTGACGATGTTAATGTTCTAATGATTATGGATACTGCCTCTCTCTCCCTTTAACTTTGTCAATGTTTGCTTCATGTATTTTGAAGTTGTTATTAGATGCATGCATACTTATGATTGCTCAGTTATGAACAAACCATTTTATCACTATATGTCTCTCTTGATCACATTGTCTTAAAGTCTACTTTATCTAATATCAATCCAGCCAATCCAGCCATCTTACATTCACTATTTGCATGTTACATATTAATCTATCCATTCACTTTTTAAAAAATATTTTATTTATTTATTTGACAGAGTGAGTAGGAGAGCACAAGCAGGGGGAACAACAGGCAGAGGGAGAGGGAGAAGCAGACTTCCTGCTGTGCAGAGAGCCGGATGCAAAGCTCAATCCCAGAACCCCAGGATCATAACCTGAGCCGAAGGCAGATGCCCAACCAATTGAGCCATCCAGGCACCCCATCCATTCACTTTCAATCTGTATGTCTTTATATTTAAAATGGGTTGCTTACAGATAGCATAGAGTTGGATTTTGTATTTTTTTTAAAGATTTATTTATTTATTTGAGAGAGAGAATGAGATAGAGAGAGAGAACATGAGAGGGGGGAGGGTCAGAGGGAGAAGCAGACTCCCTGCTGAGCAGGGAGCCCGATGCGGGACTCGATCCCGGGACTCCAGGATCATGACCTGAGCCGAAGGCAGTCGCTTAACCAACTGAGCCACCCAGGTGCCCGGATTTTGTATTTTTATACGGTTTGCTAATATCTACTTCCAATCAGCCCATTTACTGTACCTGCATTTAATATGATTATTCAAGTGATTAGATTTAGGTCTAGCATTTTACAATTTTGTGTTCTGCCGGTCCTGTTTCTGTTCTTCTTCGCCTACCTTCTTTTGGGTTAAGCAAGCATTGTGTAGAACTCCATTTTAATTTATCTACTAGCTTTTTAGGTAGACCTCTGCTTTTTGTTTTGTTTTGTTTTAGTAGTTGCTGTAGGGATTATAATATACATCTCTAACATCCCACAGTCTACTTAAGTTAATGTTATACCATTTCACGTACATGTCAGAACCTTGCTTGTGGCTAGTATCCAAAATCTATAAAGAATTTATCAAACTCAACACCTAAAGAGCAAATAATCCAATCAAGAAATGGGCAGAAGACATGAACAGACGTTTCTGCAAAGAAGACATCCAGATGGCCAAGAGACACATGAAAAAGTGCTCAACATCACTGGGCATCAGGGAAATACAAATCAAAACCTCAGTGAGATACCACCTCACACCAGTTAGAATGGCTAAAATTAATAAGTCAGGAAACGACAGATGTTGGCGGGGATGTGGAGAAAGGGGAACCCTCCTACACTGTTGGTGGGAATGCAAGCTGGCGCAGCCACCCTGGAAAACAGTATGGAGGTTCCTCAAAAAGTTGAAAATAGAACTACCCTACAACCCAGCAATTGCACTACTGGGTATTGACCCCAAAAATGCAAATGTAGTGATCCAAAGGGGCACCTGCACCCCAGTGTTTATAGCAGCAATGTCCACAAGAGCCAAACTATGGAAAGAGCCTAGATGTCCATCAACAGATGACTGGAGAAAGAAGATGTGGCATATATATACAATGGAATATTATGCAGCCATCAAAAAAAATGAAGTCTTGCCATTTGCAATGACATGGATGGAACTAGAGGGTATGATGCTAAGCGAAATAAGCCAATCAGAGAAAGACAATTATCATATGATTTCACTGATATGTGGAACTTGAGAAACAAGACAGGATCATAGGGGAAGGGAGGGAAAAATGAAACAAGATGAAACCAGAGAGGGAGACAAACCATAAGAGACTCTTAATCTCAGGAAATAAACTGAGGGTTGCTGGAGTGGAGGAGGGTGGGAGGGATGGGGTGGCTGGGTGATGGACATTGGGAAGGGTATGTGCTATGGTGAGTGCTGCGAATTGTGTAAGACTGATGAATCACAGACCTGTACTCCTGAAACAAATAATACATCATATGTTAATTAAAAAAAAAAAAAAGAACCTTGCAACAGAACAGGTCCATTTTCCCCACTCCCATTCTTTATGCTGGAGTTTTTATACATGTTAGATAGTCATAGACCCTGAAACACAATGTTCTAATTTTCCCTTTCACATATATTTTTAAAGAGTTATAAGAAAAAAAACCCTTCCCTATTTAAAAACACATTTACCATATCCAGTATTCTTCACTCCTTCCTGAAGATCTAGATTTCCCTCTGGTATTATTTCCTTTCAGCCTGAAAAACTTTCTCTAGTGTTTCTTGTGGTGGGAAAAGCTGGCAATGAATTCTCATAGCCTTTGCTTACCTGAAAATGTCCCCTCCCTAACTCCTTCAATATTAAAGGGTATTTTTCATATATATAGGATTCTGAGTTGATTTTGTTTTCTTTTAGCATTTAAAGGTATTGTTACACTGTTTTCAAGCCTCTAGTGATTACAAATCCACAGTCATTCATATCATCTCTCTTTCTGGCTGCTTTGGAGATTTATTCTTCATCTTCAGTCTACTGAAGATTTGTTATGCTTTGCTGGGTATAGCTGTCTTTTTTTTTTTTTTTCCCACTTGGGCTTCATTGGGTTTCACAGAAAATTATTATAGCTTTAACTAAATATGGGACATTTTCAGCCATTATTTCTTCAAATATTTTCCTGTTCATTCTCTTTTCTCTACTTTTGGGACTCCAATTAAACATATATTAGACCTTTAACTACTGTTTGTAGGTACTATTCCATAAGGTACTCTTCTGTTTTTAAAAGACTTTTCCTCTTTATTCTTCAGCTTGGATGATTTCTACTGATCTATTTTCAAGTATATAAACTCTTTCATTTGTTATGTCCAATTTTCTGTTAAGCTTATCCAGTGAATTTTCCCCCCCAGATATTGTATTTTTCAGTTCACAAATGTCCATTTGGTTCTTTTTATAGTTTCTCTTCCTCTGCTGAGATTTCCATCTATTCACTGACTGTGAGAATATTCTCCCTTATGTACTTGAACATAGTTATAATAGCTGCTTTAAAATCCTTGCCTCCTTAATTGACATCCGGTAATCTAGTAATGGGTATCCAAACATCGCCTTTGCTTGGATATAAGTTATACTATTCAGTTTCTTCATATATCTAGTAATTTTGTATTGTGTCCTACACAGTGAGAATGATGTGTTATAAAGCCTCTGGACTCTGTAATATTTCTCCAAGTAGTGTTTATTATTATTACCTTATTGTAGTTTTGGCAGGCCAATTGACTTGATTGACTTGAAACTCCAAGTTCTGTTTCCCCTGCAGTGCATGGCAGCTGATAGCTCTGCTGAGTTTTGTTAACATTATTCCGGGTTGTATGGAGTCTACCCCAAGCAAGCATAATTCAGAGATCACCCAGAACTCTAGGCACTCCCTCCTTGCTCTATCCCATTTTTCAAGTGTAGAGTCCTTCTCAATCATGTCTGCTTTTGATCATTCTCCAGTCCCTCCAGGTATTTATCCACTTTTTCTGGAGTTCATAGTTTTTATCTCCATGAGGGTTAGTCTGATAGGAGTTAGTTAGATATTACTGGACATAGTCCAGTGAAAAATTTTTAATGGGGGAATGACAAGAACTTACTTCTTTAAGAGATCATTTTGGCTGCTATGGAGGGGAATGAACTGTTGCAGGAATCAATAGTGGAAGCAAGGAAACCAGTTATGAGGCCACTTTAATGGCGCATGAAAGAGGTGGGGTGGCTTGTACTAGGATGGGAGTGGAAGAAAAGGAGAAAACAGTATTTGCTGACATTAGATGTGGTGAGTGAAATAAAAAACACTAGGATGACTCCTAGGTTTGTAGCCTGAGCATTTGGGTAAATAATGGTATCTCTTAATGAAATGAAGAAGATTCAGAAAGAAGCAGGTTGGGAGTGGGGTATATTAAGTATGAAGTGCCCATTAGTTACCAAAGAAAAAGTATCAAGTAGGTAGCCAGACAGATGACTCGAGTTCAAAGCACAGGTTAGACCTAAAGGTGTAGATTTGTAGTCTTCAGTTTCTATAGGATATGTAACACAATGGGATTAAATAAGCTCACTTGAGGGAAGTGAAAATCAAGAGGTGGGTGCAGGAAAAAGACCTTGGACATTTGAAAATTTAGATGTTGAGCAGAGAAGACGCCAGGAAATGAGAAAGCCAAGATGTGTCTAAGCTAGGAGAAAAATCCTAGAGGAAAAAAAGTGCTTTGAGAAGGAACAAAGCAGTGAGTGCTGCTGTGACTCTAACAAATTAAAGGCAGAGAACATCTTCTAGATCTAGCAGTGTGGAAAGGCATGGGTGGAGAAGGGCCCAAAGACTGTGCAGACAGAGATGAGAAGAAAACTCAAGTGGGGGAGGTGGCAAAATGGTGATTATGGAGAATCTTTGTAGAAGATGCGTTGCGAAAGGGAAAGAAATGGGGTAGTGGCTCAAGGGGGGATGTGGGTCAAGGAAAACCTTTTTTGTTTAATATTGGAGTTATAAGAACATGTTTATATATTGATAGGGAAAATTCACTTGTCTTTTCTGTATAAGCAAAGCTGAATTCAAATGTAGCCGGCCTGTTATTGACTTCCATTTATTTCTACTCCACTTCCCCAAAGAGGAGGAGAGGATTTATCTGTTTTAAAGACAATGAAATGTATCTTCTCCCCCTCTTTGAGGATATAGAGTAGGAAACTATGTTAACCATGTAGTTATCAAGGGGAACAAAATCCCACTGTCATGTGATCATCAATAGGCACCTTGTGGTCATTGATATCAACAGTTCTACACTTAATACTGTGAAAATGATAACCTTTATAAATGTAGGAAAACCCCAGTATATTAAGGGTATTTTCTCTGGGTGATATGGTCAATCAATTCTTTTAATGATGAGTTATATGGTTCTTTCCTATAATCCCAAGAAGAGCAATACAGTTTTATTATAAGAATACAGACTTTGGTATCACTCAGACCTAAGTTCAAGTTCTGGTTCTGCCTCTTCCTAACACTGTACCTATTTTTAAAATAACAAATAGAGATTACTAGCCAAATATTTGTGTGTTTTCTAGACCTCATTAATACCATTAGTACATCTGGCTTTCCATTCTTGTGCTCCATGATTGCTCTGGTAATATGAACTGTAACCACTTTAAAATCTACCTTGGCATTGGAAAACTCTGAGTACAGGGAACCTGAGCCCTGCACTTAATATTTGCATTGCGGATGTGAAGATAGTCCACACCTCCAAGGGTTTCCGGCCACCAGGGATCACTAAATTGCATAAACAGCTGTCCGTGCAAAGTCCAAGAGGTTAATAATGAACAACTCTATTTTATCTGTGGCTAGGGAGGTGGACTCAGTGTTGTCAACACCAAGCGAACACACGGCAAAGCATTTCCCGAAAGAGATCCAAAGAGATAAGTCAGACAGAAATGCACCTGTTAGAAAGATTACCCTTTTCCTGGGATTTTCTACTGGTTTTCCAACAACTGGTCATATTTGTCCACATGAGTCACTATGTCCCCCCCTGCCTTACTTATCTGAGCTAACAATACACAGAACAAAGACAAAAATTATATTTCCCCACAAAACCTATTAAAGGACAGGGCATCCTCCGCATCAATGGAAAGGATCAGATTCCCCATCAAAAGTCAAAGGAAAAGCTCTGAGAATGATAATATTTGGTGTCTAGAAATTATATTGAGAGTGACTTATTCAAAGATTAGATTTCCCATTGTTCTCATTTTGGGATCTGGAATTTGCCTGAAAATGAAACAACGGGAAGAATAGATGTTTCCTGATGATTTGTGTATATTTGGCATGCTATCCTGACTTCAAAACCATCAGAGTATCAAACCTAATAGTACACTTCAGAATGAAAAAGAGAAAATAGTGCCTCTCTTACAAGTAACAAAATAAATATTCCAGGTAAGGCTTTTGAGTTTTCATCTAGTTTTACACTCTGTCCCAGGAAATGGAGCTCCCATACTCTAGTGTTAAAAAACATTCCTTCTCTGGCCTCTTTAACATTCGAAATTAGCAGACAAGTCTTTGTTACCACCAGCAACTCATCCACATTGCCCTCCACACACATACATGCCAGTTTGAGAAACTCAATCTTCCTGCTTCTAAAACATAAAAGGCTGCCTCGGCCCCATGGTGCCGAGGAGTCTAGGTATCCCAAGAAAGGGCTGAGATCATAGGCCACCCAGCCCCTCCCCTGGGAAGGGTCCACTGACAGCAGCAAGGGAAACCACCACGAAGGGTAAAGGCTTGTGGGTGAATTATTATTATTTTAAATTGTCTTCCAGATTGTAAAACTCCTTCCAGGTCTCCAACCAGAATGAACAGCTTAGATCCTGCAGGAAAGAGCAAAATTGCACAGAGAGGAGTTAATGGCATGAATATGCATGATGGTCAAACTGAGCAGAAAACTGGCATGTGCTATGGAGATCTAGGCTCCCTGGACTCCTAGCAGTTCATTTTTACCAGTCTAACAAATATTACCTGGTTCCCTTGGGAAAATTAAAGCACCCACAACAATCACAGAAGATTGAGGATTGGGATTCTTCCCATTTTCATCAAAGAGGTGGGTTGGGACCTTTTAACAGGTAAATTTAAGTGTGTGTGTGTGTGTGTGTGTGTGTGTGTGTGTGTGTGGTATATGTGTAAAAGAGAGAAAATTCAATATTTCAGCTGTGTCCCTGGGAGATGTGAAGTACGGAGAAGGAAAAACTATACTTCCCAGTTTTAATGGCAGGGTCTCTCAGTGTGCTCTCTGGGGCACCTGCAGCAAACTCACCTGATTTGTCAGTTTAAAATGCAGATTCCTGGGCTCATGCCCTCATAGATTCTGTTTTAGGGACCTGAGGTGGGTCCTGGGAGTCTGCATTTTCCATACACTCCCCTAATGATTCTAACATACCCTAGAGTTTGAGAATCACTAGCACAGGGTATGAGAAGAACAATTATAGGGTTGAGCTTCATGGAATAAAACAGATTTCCTTCATCCCTATTTTCAGGTAGGCCAAAGTTACCACATAGCACCTATTAAGGACATATAATAAAGGTGAGATTGTTCAAAACATGGGGGCAGGACAACTGGTCATCCATGTGAAAAAATAAAAACTCCACTCCTAACTTGCAGTATACATAAAAATAATTCTAGGTAAAGGAAAAATCTAAATGTAAAATACCGGCAATCCTTTAGCTTTCCAAGGGAAAAAAAAAAAAACTGCATATCTACATTGCATATCTAATTGAGTGATATGTAAATATTTTTTGAATAAGCTATAAAAAGCACAAAGTATAGGGGAATGATTTATCAATTTGGCTACATGAAATTTTTAAAATTCTTTATACACAAAAGACTCAAAATATAAAAGATAAGCAATGAACTGAAGAAGTAAGTTATTCGGAACACTTAGATCTGATAGATTACTATCCATACTTCATAAAGAACTCCTACAAATCAGTAGGAAATAAATAACCCAATATAGAGATGGACAAAGGATACAAACAGCCAAGTCACTGAAAAGAAAGCCAAAATGCCCAACAAACAAATGAAAAGATGCTCAATGTCACTAACAATCCAGCAAATGCAAACATTTAAAAAATTAGATAATATTTTCATACCCATCAGATTGGAAAAAAAAATTTTTAGATCTGATGAAATTACATGTTTGTGAGAATATTAAGAAATGACAGCTCTTGGGGCACCTGGGTGGCTCAGATGGTTAAGCATCTGCCTTCGGCTCAGGTCATGATCCCAGGGTCCTGGGATGGAGTCCCGCATCAGGCTCCCTGCTTGGCGGGGAGCCTGCTTCTCCCTCTCCCTCTACCATTCCCTCTGCTTGTGCTCTCTCGCTCTGTCAAATAAATAAATAAAATCTTTAAAAAAAAAAAAAGAAATGACAGCTCTTGTACATTGCGAAGGGCTCAATAAATTGATTTCATTGGTTTCAAGAGCAATTTCTTAATCTCTAGTTAATTTCAGGAGGTGCACTACCTTCTGACCTATCAATTCTCCTTCTAAATATATAACAAAGGAAATTTCATATATGTGCACAAGAAACCGTGTATGAGAATGTTCACTTCAACAACGTTTAAAACTTTACATAACAAATTGGAAAATAAGGAGAATATTTTCCTTAAAGGCCAAAACAGCCATCAATAGGGTAGTGAATAAACAAGCAGTGCTATATTCATATAGTGAATTATGAGCAGCAGTTAAAATGAGATAGGTCTATTGAATTAACAGGGATAAACCTCCAACACATAATGTCAAAATAAAAGCCATCTATCAAAAGGCTATGTAGAAAATAATACCATTTAAGTAAATTATTAAAGTAGAAATGGTAATATATATTGTTACATGAACAATTAGATATAACGGAAGGTATAAAACATGCATGCGAAAGAGGCACTTCAACTTTCCCTAATGGTTTCCTTCTGGGGAAAGAGGGGAAGGACTTTAGCTATAATGTTTCACATCTTAAAAAAATAATGATCTGAAGAGAATATGACAAAATGTAAACATAGTGCTCATCCGAGTGGTGAGTAAACAGGTGTCTGTCATAGGATTCGTGTAGGCTTAAGTATTTCATAACTACAAGAAAAGATAAAAACAAAACCAGTATCAGCCACAAAGATGTGACTAGGTTAGGCAGACTGGCATAGTCCATTATAGTCCAGCGATACCTAGAAAGCTCGAGAAAAGGAAGTGGAGGGCACTAGTCTTTTCTTTCCTTTTTAAGATTTTATATATTTATTTGTCAGAGAGAGAGAGAGAGAATGAGCAGGGTGAGTGACAGGCAGAGGCAGAAGCAGTCTCCCTGAGAAGCAAGCAGCCCGATGCGGGACTTGATCCCAGGACCCTGGGATCATGACCTGAGCCAAAGGCAGACGCTTAACAACTGACCCACCCAGGCATCCCAGCACTAGTCTCTTCAAAGAAACATGGTGGGAATGAAGAAATAAAAAGATTTTTCCGGGGCGCCTGTGTGGCTCAGTTGGTTAAGCAACTGCCTTTGGCTCAGGTCATGATCCCAGGGTGCTGGGATCGAGCCCCGCATCAGGCTCCCTGCTCAGCCAGAAGCCTGCTTCTCCCTCTCCCACTCCCCCTGCTTGTGTTCCCTATCACGCTGTCTCTCTCTCTCTGTCAATTAAATAAATAAATAAAATCTTTAAAAAAAAAAAAAAGATTTTTCCAATGGCTAACTCCTACAGGATTTGATTACAGGAAAAATAAAAGAAGTAGTAGTTACTCACGGACTGAAGAAAGGAAATGCTGACAACCACACATGTAAAATGCTGTCCTGACACCAAATGTTTTTAGCAGATAGAACATACTGTGGTTACATGATTTCTTATTAAATCTGTTATGAAAATAGCACCAAAGAAACCAAAGAGATGAGTTAGTGTGAAATCCAGAAAACTAAGGTATCCTTTATGATATCCTGAAATAATACATTTGGTCAGAGGTTGCTCTCCAAACAAATCATATTCTGAGACTCAGAGGACTTAATCAGAGGCGCAAAGTTTCCCTTGAAGTCATGGCCAAAGGGCTGGGAGTTTCACAAGAGGGTATCCTTCCCTGAATATCCAAAAATGAACACAATCAGGAGGGAGGGAAATGATTCTGGATCAGAATTTAGTACATAGTAGATGCTCAGTGCACATTTGTTGAACTCAGAGAAGAGTCTAAATAAACAGAGGACAACCGAGGCAACCAGGCAAAGAAGCAATGGGACACCTTAATTCTTTCATTGAAATTCTAGCATCCTGAACCATATATACTTTCCACTTTATCTTTCCTCTTTAACTTCAGTTTTTATCCCTTTTCTCCATGGTTTTGTTACCTTCTACTTTTTGCTTTTGTTAACGTGGCCCCAGGGTTATTTCGTCAGGTTTCTAAGTCTGTCAGTCACTGATGGAGTGATTTGTCCTTTGAAAAGCACTGTCGGAAGAAAAGCCTTTCATTTTGCCAAAGAACTTGTGTCAACCCCAAAGCCACTATTTCATGCAGGTATCTAGAAGCCAGGTGCGGCAGGAGAAGCTGGGCCCCTCCCCTGTCCCAGGGTATGAATTTTTATTAATCAAACCAAATATAATAGGATTCTTCTTGCCAGGGACTGTTTCAGGAATGAGCAATGTTACAACTCTGGCCAGTGAGATGGGAGGAAAGTCTGCTGAGAAACTCATTTTGCCCCTAAAAAGAAAGAGACAGGATTGTTCCCTTTCCCTGTTTCTCAAATCGCTCGTGTAAAATGATATCCTTAGAGACTGCAGCCATCCTGTGACATGGACAAACCTAAGGGGGAAAGCCATACATGGAGAATGGCAGAATGGGAAGACAGGAAGAACTTGAGTCCTCGATCCTCTTGTGAACCAACCCTGGAACAGCCCTACCCTAGGATTTTCTGCTAAGTGAGCTAGTAGATGTCCTAAATATTTAAGCTAATTTTAATTGGGAAACTCTGGGGACAGTTTCTCGTAGCAGAAACTCTCCTAATAGTGACCTCCTACCCAAAACTGTGTTTATCACATTCCATTAGGTGAGATCTCAGCCCAAAGCGTCTCTGTGAAGACAGTCCACAGCTTTTAAAATTGGGGTCACTGGGCCCCAAGAGAAATTCATTACTTGAGGACTTGCAATCTCTCTTCTCCTGGGCAGCATTTTAGAGAGCCCACAATTCTGGCAAGCATGCGTTCATTCTACAAATATCTGAGTACCATGTATAAGCCAGGCACTATTTTAGAAGTTGGGAATTACAGCGGCGAACAAGAACGTCAGATGGTCGCTCTACCCATGGAGCTTCCATTCAAGGGTGAGGGGCAACAACGATAAACAAGTAAACAAATAAGATGACTCCAGGTAGTGGTAAGTGCCATGCAGGAAAGGAACCAGAGGGCGGTGATCAAGTGACCGTCAAGAAGCACAGCCATTTCAGACAAGGTAGTAGCATAAGTCTCTCTGAGAAAGTGACATCTGAGGGCAAATAAGAGAAGGAACCAGCAGCACAGGGGAATCTGGGGACAGTTTCCCAGGCAGAAGTAAACACCTTGTGCGAAGACCCTGGGGGTGGGGGTCGGGAGGATGATGAGTTTGGGGTGCTTTAGGAACAGAAAGAGCATGCAAGGGGCTGGAAAAGCATTAGAGAAGCAGAGCACTGGTCGACGAGGTCAGAGAATTCTGGAGTTACCAGGTCAGGTAGGGCCTGGAAGACTGGCAGGAGGTCTGGCTGTCACTCCATGCGCTAAGGAAATCCACTGGTGCGCTGGCAGGGAGGGCATGACAACCCATGATCCAATTATCAGGAGGTTTCACTGCCGTCTGCCCTCTGGTCGACTGCTAAAAAAGGCCATTTTATCTCTTTCTCAGAGCCCTAAACGAATCACAGTGCCCTGGGATGCAGCCTGAGCCTAGGGAGCCAAAGAAGGGGACTGGCAATGGAGAGGCTCTCACTCTGGTGCTATCCCACACAGTCCATTTGGGAGCTGGCTCGCGTCCATGAGGGAGATATGGAATCCGACATGTTAAACAGTCAACAAAACAAAACACCAAATCCACTTCATCGATTTCACTGTCTGTTGGAGGCCTCACAACAAGCAGCAAAACTTTCTTTAAAAAAAAAACAAAAAACAAAAAAAAACTAGGTCAGGGCTCTTCTGCTTGGTAGCGCACTGAGCGCTGGGCAAACTCCAAAAGGAACCGCTCCACTTGGAGGTCCCTATTGAGCAATTTGAGTGATGTCAGTACTAAGGGCCTCCGAAAGCCGTACGGTTTCTGAACCTGACCTCACCCGTGGTTTTCCTGGTAACTTTTTAAAACCATTACTTCCTGCCCTGTGCTTTATTTATCCCACATGTTTATTTTCTATACAGTCTATTCCAAAAGAGAGCTCTGTGTGAGTTTCCAGGTCACCGCGTCGCATCAGGGCAAACTCAACAGATGTGGGATGAGCTGGAAGGTAAAAGAGGCCATCACTGCTGATGCTGAGCACAGCCTGCCACTGCTGAGCTGGGTTCTTGCTCTGGGGCCAGCCAGGGCAAGTCAGCATGTGGGATCTGTGCTGTCAGTCCTCCTTCTCAGAAGGACATCCTATGGGCAGGGAATGTCCCCCCAGCCCCCACACCCAAGAGAGTTCGTTGCTGACATATTCAACATGAGGGTGGAGGTCAAAAGACGTCCACAGATTCCTGAGAAGCCTGCTTTCATTTCTTTTTTCTTCTGAGGGCACCAGCAATTTCCTTCCACTTAATTCATTCTTTGGGTCTCCTGGCAGAGTCGGCTGTTGTCACGGCAACGGGGACCAGCAATGCTGCTCTCTGAGGTTAATGCACCCTGTGGCCCACTGCCCACTGGTCTCAGCTCATCTCCAGCAGCCCTGCCTGCCCCCCAGCAGCCTGGCACCACCACAGGACCAAGAGCCCACAGGACTTTCAGACAAGACTGATGTCTCTTGCTCCTTCACCAGATCCCAACAAATAATAATAATAATAATAATAATAAAGCCTCTCTAGAAAACCAACCCCCAAACCTTTGAACCCAGTTTTGCTAAACTAAAATTGATCTTTCATGTGCCTAAAACCACAAGCAGAAGCTTGGTTTTGGCTGTGGGCTGTTTTCTTTGAACTCTTTTGCCTAGGAAACTCATTCTTCAGCACCTTATGAGGGTGGTTCGGTACTACCAGGCCTGAATCCATGATGGTGGTAGTGATGAGCACAGTATTAATGGAAAGTACTGGAATGTAGGCACAATCAAGGAGAAAGGCTTTCCTGGGTTCTTTATCCTTTGTTATTATTTATTATATAGTATTTATTATTACCGTATTGCCGGTATCTAGAACCTAACATAAATCCTATCTGTTTTCCCAGATACAGAAAATGAGCATAGACAAAGAAGTGATTGGCCCATGTTCATATAGTAGGGGGCAGAACTGGAATTTGAACCCAGACAGTCTAGAATGAAGTCCTTGCTCTTTACATTACATTCATCCCTGAAACATCTACTGTGTGTCATGTGTGCTAGCTGCTATAGAGCTATAAACAAAAGAGACAAAGCACCTCATGAAGCTTATGTGGGGACTAAGGTGCAGAGAGGATGACTAATTTGTCTAAGGTCACACAGCAGGGGGAGCTGGGACTTGAACTCAGCATTCTGACTCCAGAGCCTGCCCTCTTCTCTCTCAAACAGAACGGGAGGAGCTGGCCTAGTTGCGCTCTGGAAACTGTAACCAGAAGATGAAAATGGGGAAGTGTAGTGGATTGCAGCCACTGTCCCCTTCACCTCCGAGTAAGGTCCCTTGTCGGTAGGGTTCACTCAGATGGCCTTGTGACTGTGGAGCCAACTGGTCTACCATGAGGCAGAGGCAGAGACCCTTTCTACCTCTGCCATCAGGAGAGCCCAAACTCTGGGGAAAACACCATGAGGAGATGGTTTACACCAACACTGCCCTTCCAGATTGTAGGCAGCCTGAGACATCTGACTTAACTCTTCCAGCAACAGGGTCAGGTCTGCTCCTGTTCGCAATGGAATAATCGGAATTCCACCTGGAGAACAAAATGACTTACTAAGTGAAACCAGACATCACTCCCCAGGTCCAAGTGTAAAAGCTCTGAGTGGTGCATCTGCACTTTCAATGAAGCAGAGATGTTGTGTCCCGGGGCTTCCGACACCTAAAGACAAACACATTTGGGAGGATGAAGGTGCCAGAAAGGGCCGGATATGTGTTTTTAAATTTCTTTCTTTCTTGGATTAAAAAAGAAAGAAAGAAAGAAAAGAAGAAAAAGGTAGGTTACCCTGAATAAACGTGGTACAGTTTCCTTTTTTTGAATTGAATTTAACTAGATCAACGGTGAAAGCAAAGGGAAGAGAATGAGGGGAATAAAAGAAAGACAGGGGAAAAAAGTGCGGGGGTTTGAAAAAGTAGAAAGAGGGAGACAGAAGAGGGAAGTCCCTCCAGAAGAGGTAAAGAAAAATATGAGGATGAAGCGGCAAGGGGACGATGACAGAGGATCAGGACAAAATGCAAGAGAGACTAAAATCAAGATAGGTGACCAGAGGAAAAGTGGAGAAGAAAGACGGTTATTTTGCGCATCGGTTTTTCCAAATGACCCTCCACCTGGGGCTCTGGCCACCCCCTCCCCTTAGCCATTGCTCAGGGGACTCTCTATCAGTCTACTGAAGAGGCAGGAGGCTATCAGTTTACAAGAAGAGAGGAAGCAGAGGAAGAGGAAAGAAAGCAGACAAATTACTAAATGAGGAAGCCAATTATCCAGTGCACCATACTTCAAGCTGTCAGTAGGCTGCTATTCCTCAGGCACCTTGGAGCAAAGTGGGACTTAGAACTCTAGAGTTGGCTGCCATCTGGCCTTTCCAATAAGATCAGCTATACAGACCTCCCCCTGGCCACCTCCAACTGCCAGCACGCTGAGTGAAATCTTTCCAAGTCAGAGACCACTATTACAGCACCACTGGATCACAGGGTCACAAAAGCAAAAGAGACTTCCAAATAAAACCACTCAGGAGCCATTTCGGTTTCCCATTTGTACAAACAATGGGGCTTGTTTGGAGCCTTCTGCTGACTCCTCTATCAGCCACAAACCTAAAAAGCCAAAAGCAATAGACATTTGCTTTAGCCAAGAGGCTGGAGATGGGGCCCGGTAAAAGATCTTTCGTGCCAAAGGCTGGTACACGGAAGGTGGTTCAGCACACAAGTAGCTTAATGGATGGGGAATTCTTTATTTTCACATAAAACCCTCAGAAATGTTGACGTAGAACAAAGTAAACGCCACCTAGCCACACAGGCTGACCGGGGCATAGCTGCGCAAGCCCCCATACCGTTTGACATGGGGAGGTGAGGGCAGAGAAGGTCAGACAAGGGATCAAAATGTCTGGAAAAGGATCCTGTTAGTCTGTGGCAGGTTCCACTTTGCAAGAAATACGAGTTACCGAGAAAAGCTGGGGCATGGGGCAAACAGCAACAGCATGGTTATATAACATCTCCATCCTGAGTAAGCAGCCGAAAAACTCCAGCTGCGGGGACGTCTACAAAGTTTAAATTTACAATATACCATATTTTCTTGGGGGCCTGGGTGGCTCAGTTGGTTAAGCGACTGCCTTCAGCTCAGGTCACGATCCTGGAGTCCCGGGATCGAGTCCCGCATTGGGTTCCCTGCTCAGCGGGGAGTCTGCTTCTCCCTCTGGCCCTCCCCTCTCTCATGTGCTCTCTCTCTCAAATAAATAAATAAAATCTTTAAGAAATATATATATATATATCATATTTTCTTGTTCCCTGCATACACACAGGTGACGTGTGGTTGGCTTCAATGTGAAGGAAAGCAAAGAACCCTAAGAAAGGGAAAACGTCAGGTGTACAGTGATAAGGTTACCTGTGGGATAAAAGACGCGGGCCTTTCAGGGATGACTACATGCTTACGTCCCTCTGAAAACAGAAATGGTACATCAGCCTCTCCCCTCACCAGCGTGCTGCCTAATTCCAGAAACGACTCTCTCCTTCTCCATAGAGAGTGATGACTATAACTCTGGAAAACATTTATAGTGACTGATACACCCACTTTCATGCTCTGGAGGGAAAACTGATTAGTCACATTCACAGTTTCTATAACAACCATTCTCAGTGTGAGGCCCGTGGACTACTTGCGTCAAAATCACCAGGGGCACTTGTCAAGAGTACTGACTGCTAAACTGAAGTTTCTTGGGAGTGGGGCTCAGGAGTCTACATTTTTTAAAGTAGCTCTGCTGGGGATTCTTTCAAACTCACAAGTTTGAAAACCAGTCTTCTGTCACAAGCTATCCATAGAACCCTTCCTTCTTTCTCTCCAGCCAGCTCTCTTCCTTCCTTCCTTGCCTCCCTCCTCCACCTATTACAACCTTCATTCGAGGCATGGTGTTGAGTGCTAACGATGCATCAAACGCGGAGCTCACACTGCAAATGGGTGCAGCAAGGAAGCACAAAGGGAAACGTGTGTCCCTAGCTCTACTCAAAAAGCTATCAAACTACAAGAAGATGAGTTTGGCTTCCTTCTGTGAAATGCAGGACTTCTAAAATATAGTTGAGGAAATTAACCCACACGGTAACAATCACAAGTGAGACACAGTCACTTCCATAGACCATTTCCATTGGAAAGAAGGCTGGAAACATAAGCACATTTATCAAGTTGGCCAGTAAGTCTTTGCCCCATACACTGTCCTTATCTAGTTTTTGACTGTGACATACAGAGCATAGCCATCTTCACTTGGTGTGAATAAGAAATATATCCACTGAGGTCCATGCCAAGGGCATAACCATCTGAACAAGTAAGTGAAGGGTGGCAGGAGACACCTGACATGGAGGCTAGGAAATTCTCACCCACAGGCAGGAATTTGTACCAGGCCTGCTATTATTCACTCCAAGGCAAAGACAAGAAGAGAGTGGCACAAAAAGCTGCTGGGAAGTGATTCTGGAGATGGCCATGGGTCGGTATTGTTCATCTTCTCTTCTCATTACAGCAACATGTTCCATGTGAGAGGAAATACGGTGGCTCGGAATTACATTCTGGCCCAAATCCTGATCCCAGTACTCTGCTTCGGGCAACACAGACCGGATATTCAGCCACGTCTGGTACCATGTCTGGTACAGACCCTGACAGCCTCCGGGGGCCCTTCGCTCTGCTCTCCTCTAACCTCCGTGAGTCCCAGATCCCATCACACCGTCCTGTCCCAGTTTACAGTCTCTTCTACAACAGCGCCCTTGACCCTTCTCCATCCTTCTTCCCTCCATCTTTTCAACCACCACAAGCTTTCAAAGGACGATGAAACAAACTCCTTGACCAAGTTTTGCATGTATTTTAGTTCTACAAATAAATAGGGGAAAAGATCTCCAAGAATTTCATGTCACCCATAAAATAGGCTTGTGAGGTATACTGGTTTCCTGCTTGACAAAGAAAAGAAAAAACGAGCACATCGTAAACACAATGGGAGGTTCGGGAGATGGCACACTGAGGTTTCAGCTCTGCTAGTCCAACTTAAACAAGGCAGCAGTGGACCAGAAGGAAACCCTGTCTGATAACCCTTTAAAAATAATTCCACTGCCTAGTAAGAAACAACTTATTTTCTGTGAGGTGGGAAGCTGAGTGGGCCAGCAGTCGAGCTGCAGAGCAAATCTACCTTGGGAAAGAATCCACCGGTCTTACAGTCAAATTATCATATTTCTGCCCATTTGGATTTTGCTTAAAGCTACCCTTTTACACTGGTTTTTAAACTGTTCTAGAGTTATGCCCAACGTGTGTTTGTTCACCTCCAGGTCCTGCCTGTAGATTGGGGTATCAGATCAAGAAAAACAACACCTCAAAAAGCTTGAAAACCACTAGCACAGCACAATAGTTTCCCTGGGGTCTCAGGTGCTCGGCCAAGGCAGAAGATGAAAACGGAATAAAGAGAGGAAATCACTCAACTTCAAGACCGCTGTTGGCCACATCAGCTTGGCCGGAAATCTCGCAACAGATTATGCTGGCTCTGGCAACTGCCAAATATTTGGGCCAGGGTGGGGTGGGCAAGAGAAATACCTTTCTCAGGGAGACATTTTCACCCTCTTTCTATTCTCTGGATTCACGTAAAGTGATTTCACAGAAAATTAGCAGCAGCTGATACAAATAATAAGGAAACCCTCCAAAGACTACAACTCGGCAGTTCTAGCAACTCGGGCTAAATTAGAGACTTCACAGGTCTTGAGTTCCACAGTTATTTTTAATTGCCTTAGCTAACCGTCTCTGTGACCCATGGTCAACAACAACCCTCAGTGAATAGCCAGGACATGGGCTCTTGAATCCGTTCTACTGAAGCAGACCCCGGAAGCTCCCTTAAAACCAGGATGTGCAATTTTTCAGCAAGAAGGAGGGAGGCGTGAGGGGAAGGGTGTAATATGTATTCCACCCAATTTATAAAAAGAACCCTGAGTTTTTAGAAAATCTTGTCTAGTGTAGGTCTCGGCCTTAAAGTTTTCTAGGAAACAACCTAACTGTCTCAGAAGAAGTTCCAGACTCATCACCTGTGGGCCTGTGGGGAGAGCAGAGCCAGACGAAACGAGGGAAGAGGAAAAGTAGCAATTACTTGCTGCCCTTACGCCCCCAGCTGCCACCCTCCCCTCTACACTTCCTGCCTGGTGATTTCTCATATACTCAGTAATGTCATCCCCATCATCCTCACCCTCATTTCTGAGCTCTGACTGTGTGCCTGGCATTTTGTTTTACAGACACCACACCTCATTAGTTCTCACAGTATCCTTACAAGGCAGATATTATCATTACCAGCATTTACAGGTGATACACCTTAGGGCTCCAAAATTTTAAAGGGCAACCCAGGTCACAGCCGGTAAGTGGTGGAGCAAGACTCCGAGTCACCCCTTTGACTCCAGAGCCTGTGCACTTAGGCAGCATAAAGAGAAAAAGAGGTGTTAGCTCCATTTACCAAGTGAAGGTGGCACTGAGGTACGACCAGGGAAAATACATAAAAAGGCTTAAAAACCAGACATTCGCAGAAAGCTAAGCCAAAGCAGATTCAGTGGTACAGAACTACTTAGTATAATTTGAGGGGATTTCAGTATACAAAGCAAGAAATTTATGAGTAATTTAGATTCAGTGAATTAAAAAAGAAAAAAAGAAAGAAACCTTTGATTTCTTTAGTGACATAATGCTGGGAAGCCTTCTCTTTGAAGATTTCTGGCCCTGGACAGGAATATGCAAGGCAAATAAAAATATGAGAGGCATATCAAGGAGTCCTCTGGAACTCAAGGTTTTGTTTCAGTAAACTCAGCTGCCTGAGAGTGGTCTGTAGAGATGACTACAGGAGATGGGAAAACTGATAATAACATGTTCCCTGGTGTCAACTTTGAAGGCTTAAGAAGCTGTAAACGGTACCTTTAGAAGTAATCACGGAGGGGTTTTCATTAAGAGCATTAAAAAAAAAATCAAACCTGCATTTATCCCAGTGTTTTGAAAGATGCAGTGAAAGGAAAATATTCCTATTGCTAATAACCTCTTTACCCTGTCTCTTCAGCAGCAAGCTCAGTGGTTCAGGAGTATGCAGTCCGGCCATACACAGAAATGGTAAGAAATTGCAAGACTCCCATTTGTTACCTGCAGGGATAATATGTTACAGAATGCTTTCAAGATCATGAAGATGCTACTGATGAGATATTAGATCAGTCCATGAATGATGGGCAGAACTTATGCTGGGCAGGACAGGGCACGAAAGAGGTGATAGCAATTTGGTGGACAGTGTAGAAAATGAAAAAGCCTTGGGTTGACAAGAAACCCCCTAAGTGACCTGACTCCTTCTGTATCTAAAATGCAACAACAGTTCTTTGTCACTTAATAGAATGGGTGGGTTAGATTCCACTGATGGAGCCTCCCACCTCAGCTCGGATGGAAGGGAAAACCAATCCCTCATCCCACGACGGAGACAAATTCCATCAGGAACGTCCCCTGCAGACAGCCAGGACATCTGCCACAACATACCTAGTGGTCACAAACAAGTAGATTTGGGTTTGCAAGGTAATGCATACATACTCACACCTGGCATCCAGTATTTTCCCCACAAGCATCTTTGATGCAAGCGTTTTAACTGTAAGCATTTTCACCACATTTTCACCACCTAACTAATTGGCTGTAAGGTAATTTTGCCATAAAACATAAACTCATGAAAAATAATAAAACTGACATTTATTAAAAAGGACACAAAGAAACATGAAAAATGGATGACAGAAGGAAAAAGACTTATTGCAAAACACAAAATATTTGAATACATTCAAAACGTATAGCGTAGATTCATGGGAATACTGTACAAATAATTGATTTCATTTTGTTGACTCCCCCCCCCGACAAGCACTTGCCTTCAGGGTTTTTTTGTTCATACTATACATCATTTTTGTTTGTTGATCCATCTCCTCATTCTGCATCACACTTTTTTCTCCAATATTTCTTTCTTCATCAAGACAGGTGTCAGCTTCCAGATACTAGAATACTTATTGGTACCCGAGCTTTGTATTGCACTATGAAAGCCTTCTACACTGGTGTTTGTTGTTGGTAGATCATCACATTGGAATGTGTTCTAAAGTCCTCTAGGAAATGTGGATTCAAAACTCTGTGACAGTATAGAGACCATTATGATGGCTAAGATTTATGTAATATAAAAATGGGAATACCCTATCAATTGAAAAATGAAACCAAACTGTCAACCAGTTGATTAAACCAGCAACCTGTCAAACCAAACTGTCAACCAAGTTATTTTTTATCTTTTAAGGTAGAACTGCCTTACGGCCAATTGGTTATGCAGTGAAAATGCTTCTGGCAAAGATGCTTCCTGGAAATTCCCAAGAACCCTGATACATACACACGTACAGACACCCCAAGATTTGGGGGAATAGATAAAATTCTTAAGTGAAATCTTCTGGCTTTGTTTATAAGAACAGTGTATTTCTGGGGAAAAAAAAGTCGGGGAGGGGTGCCTGGGTGTCTCAGTCGGTTGAGTGTCCCACTTTTGACTTTGGCTCAGGTCATGATCTCAGGGTTGTGAAATCCCACTTCGGGTTCTGTGCTGGGCATGGCACCTGCTTAGGATTCACTCTCCCCCCTCTCCTTTTCCCCCCTCCTCTCTTCCTCCAAAAAAAAAAAAAAAAAGTATTTCTGCATCACTTACATAATTAGAAGTAATTTTAAGATTTAAATATATCAGGCATGTCATTCCCAGCAATGGGACTCCCTCCCCTTCACATAAAAGAAACAAAATAAATTAACTCTCCTTCACCCTAGGAGACTGCCGACATAATTTCTCAATTCATTCACTCCTTCCACAAACATTTTCTGAGAGCCTACTATGTGCAAAGCTGTGTTCTATGCACTGGTCTCTTCTCTCAGCACAGAGCCTCCACTCTGGAGTTTCTTCATTCCCTGATACTCTCCATAATTCATCTTCTAATCCCAAACATTTTTCCACCCATGTCCCCCAGACCCATGAGCTCTGGTTTCCAAACTCTCACCGGAGGCTCAACCTTCACCAGGAGCCAGCTTTTGGGCGCTCTGCTCCTCCTCAACAAATAATAATGTAACCATTAGCCTCCGTACCAGTTGACTACACCTATTCCAACCCTGACCTGACCGGGGGCACTCCCATATCTACAAAGTTTGGGCATAGGGAGGGGTATTTTCCACCAACCACCCCCCACTATGACCCATGGTAGAAAAATTCACGGTGAGGGTGCCTGGGTGGCTCAGTTGGTTAAGCGACTGCCTTCGGCTCAGGTCATGATCCTGGAGTCCCGGGATCGAGTCCCGCGTCGGGCTCCCTGCTCGGCAGGGAGTCTGCTTCTCCCTCTGACCCTCTTCCCTCTTGTGCTCTCTATCTCATTCTCTCTCTCTCAAATGAATAAATAAAATCTTTAAAAAAAATAAAATTAAAAAAAAAGAAAAAGAAAAATTCACGGTGAAACAGACCCGCATCTGAAAACTGCCCTCACCCCTTGCTAGACACAGAAACAGCAGAGAGTTATTTTGAATTTTCTGATCTGCTAACCTCCCACTCAGACATCTCTAGCTTCTGCTCTGTCTGCAACTGGAGAGAAAGGGGACATTTGACACTAACGAGATTTGGTTCTCATCTCAGCTTTATATCATTTCTGCCAATGAACACTTTCCAGGCCACGGCTCAGCTTCATTCTTCCTTGATTTTTCTTTTTTTAAAAGGCCTATGGACCTTGTACTTCAAGGTCAATTTCTATTAACTTTCCTTTCTCTAGTCTGCCTCCAAAACCAAAAAAAAAAAAAAAAAGGCTACAAAGCAAATGCAAAATCCCAAATGGCTTGGTGGTGGTTTGGCAAGTGGCAGGTTTCTCCCGGAGAGAGGCAGAATTTGTGAATAAAGGGTTAAACATTAACACGCTTCCCTGGAAGGTCTCTTCTGTCCTGTTAATGGAACCCAAGTGCAAACCTTGGCAGGAATTGCACATTAGCTCATGACAGGTGTAGGCTTCATGCTGGTTGCTGCTGCATTTCTAGCAAAAAATCAGGGACATGGGGACCACTCCATGACACAGTAGGCTGGAACAGATTGCTTTGCAGACATCTCTTCTGGCTGAAATAATTCCCTATAACAACTTCCTTGACACGCTGTTAGTATGGCCTATTTCCAAGGTAATGGCTGATGCATGAGGATATAATAGACATCATCTGTGGTCTTCCAGAGACGAAGCTGCCAGAACCACCCTGCTGCATTTTTCTCACAGAGGCATTCACCCATTCGGCAATGTTTACTAAACTGGGTCCCCTTGTTACACGCTCCCCAGCAGTCTCTACTTCTTTCCACATCGTAACATTGTTCACTTTTTAATCTAAGTCTGGGGCCACAAACTCAACCATCTATGGGGACTTGCCAGATAATATAAATGTTCGAAGCAGGTTAGGGACAACCAGAGCATCTCTGCCTGTCTAAAGGGAAATGTCAATCACTCCTGTGCAGGTGTTTTCACTTCAGGGGGCTCTTCTGGAAGAACTCTTTGCAGATCTCTTCTGATTAAAAATAGGCTCATCAGCAATGTCCTGACAGTGTCAAGACGGTCTGTATCCCGGGCTGAACAGTGTCCCCCCAGATTCATGTCTACCTGGAATCTCACCATGTGACTTTATTAGGAAATACGATCTTGGCAGATTTAATTAATTAAATAAAGATGAGATCACACTGGATGAGGGTGGGCCCTAAATCCAATGACTGGTATCCTTATAAAAGGAGAGATGCAAAGACACACAGAGAGGAGGATGCTATGTGCAGAAAGGGCCAGACACTGGAGTGACACATCTACACGTTAAGGAATGCCAGGTAATGCCAAGGATCGCCAGCAACCACCAAAAGCTAGGAGAGAGACAAAGAATCACCTGGCTGAAGATGGGGCTCTACTATACTTGTATTTATTTACTTACTATTTAAAAATTTTTTTTAAAGATTTTATTTATTCATTTGAGAGAGAGAGGGACAGAACAAGCAAAGGGGAGGAGCAGAGGGAGAGAGAGAAGCAGACTCCCCGCTGAGCAGAGAGCCCGACATGGGGCTTGATGCCAGGACCCTGGGATCATGACCTGAGCCAAAGGCAGATGCTTAACCAACTGAGCCACCCAGGTGCCCTTGTATGTATGTATGTATGTATGTATGATTTTTTATTTATTTTTAAAGATTTTATTTATTTATTTGACAGAGAGAGACACAGCGAGAGAGGGAACACAAGCAGGGGGAGTGGGAGAGGGAAAAGCAGGCTTCCCGCAGAGCAGGGAGCCCGATGCCGGGCTTGATCCCAGGACCCTGGGATCGTGACCTGAGCTGAAGACAGACGCTTAATGACTGAGCCACCCAGGCGCCCCTGTATTTATTTACTTTTAACTGAAAATTTTTTTGGTTTATAAAAGAGCAAAACGTTTCAGTGAAAAAGAACAAAAACAAATATGCTCATAGGCCTCTGTGCTACATTGTGTCTCATCTGAACTATCACAATGACCCCAAATCTATTCTGGCTCCTTTCAACCCACACTCTACACTGTAGCCAGAGGGATCTTTTGGAAACTCAAATCAGATGATGTCACCCATCTCCCTCAAATCCCTTAATGATGTCCCATTGCTCTTCCAATAAAGACTAAAATCTTTACCATGGCCCACGAGGCCCTGCTCGCTCTGGCCCCTCTGGCCCTACTCACTCTCTGCCTTCAAGTAACACAGGCTTCTAGTGGCTCATTCTCCTTATATTCTCTTTAACCTCAGGACCTTTGCACCTGCTGGTCTCTCTACCTCAAGTAGCTTTATCTCCCTCACCCCACAATGTGCACATACACACACATGCTCAGACATAGATATGCCCCTTGTACCTGGCTAATGCAAGGATGCCTACTCATCCTTCAGATCCCAGTTCAGTCATCATTTCCTCAGGAAAACTTTCCCAAACCTCTCCCTCTTAAAACTATTAGTCCTATCTCTTCAGATACTCTCATGGTACCATGTCCCTTTGAAATCTAGTATCTCCCACTTAAATGTGTATGCTCATCTGATTCATTGTCACCTCCACTGGACTGTAAAGGTGATCCCTCCCACTTAACATGGTGCCTGCCATACCATATGGTCTCATAGGAGGCATTTAGTATTATCATCCTCCAAGGAGTTTACATGCTTTTCTCCTACTCCAGGTTAAACCATCTCTACAGCCTCTTTCGTCCAATAGTCCTTGGTTTGTACTTTCATTAGAGTAACACTGCAGATTTTGCACTGTTCTGTGATCTCCACATCGGTTTACATCGTCTGGCCACTGGCCACACTGGGAGCAGGAATTATACTACATTCGTCATCGCATTACTCAATGTACGGTATGGGTCTCTTGTCACACTTGGATTCTTAAAGGCAGATTTTAAAACTTTGTCTTATAATAATTATAAGGAGGCCTTCCAGAGTTGTATGGACAGTAGAGGACGGCAGAGCTGTCAAGACAGTCTGTATCCAAGTTCGAATTCACTTTGTGCTACTCTATGAGATTTTGGGCCAGTTAGTTCACTTCATTGTGCCTTAATTCCTTACCTGGAAAACAAGGGTAAGAACAATACCCCTAACAGAATGACATTCTAAAGATGGAAAAGGCACACAAGCTCCTCGAACTGAGTGGGCATGGGCACCCTCAGTTACATCAGCTATGATTGGCACTAACTTTTGTTGTTGGAGTCAGTGAATGCGCTTCTTTACATTGAAGAGTATAATAATGGGGGGCACCTATCTGGCTCAGTCAGTAGAGTATGTGATCCTTGATCTCAGGGTGGTGAGTTCAAGCCCCATATTGGGCATAGAGATTACTTAAAAAATATATATATAAGAATGATAGCCACTAATTCCTTCTAAGATGGAAATCCTTGAAGGTTCAGGGAAAAGCTTCATCAGAAAAGCAACTATTCCAGAGGAAAAAAATTTAAGATGTATTGACCTAGTCCCCAAAAGCAGCAGAAGAGAGAGGGGATAATAGGCACAAGTCAGGGAGGGTAGCTTTGAACAGGAGGGCTACTTCTTTGCAATGCCAACTCTACTTTTTAGGAAGACTTCATTTGAAATGACAGATTTCCTACTGCATGGGCTCCCCTCTGGTATAAATGCCTTGCTCAGATGGGTCTAAACTCAAAAGTTCTACCAGCTGTTTTCAGCTGGGGGCTAGTCCCTACACCAAGAACATTTTTGACAATGTCTGGAGAAATTTGTAATTGTTATGACTTGGGCAGAGAGGGGTGGAGCGTGAGGAGGGGAGGGGAGGGGGAAGAGCAGCTTGCTCCCAGCATCTAGCGGGTAGAGGCCCGGGACACTGCGACACACCCCACAATGCACACAGCAGCACCCACACCCCCAACACAGAATTTATCCACCCAAAATGTTGACAGTACTGAGGCAGAGAAACCTCATTCTAGATCATTACATCTCAACATCATTGGGGTGCTAGACCTATATTCACAAACATCATGTTACAGGTTTGGGAAATTTTGTTTCTGTGACATTTCAGCTGGCCCCTCTTGCCAAAGAAGAGCCTTCAACAATAATTAGTGTGTTTTAGGACTTTAGAACATAAAGGAGTCTGCCTGGATCCAAACTACATCTCTCATCTCTTCCACCCACCCAGGCCCCGAAATTCCCTTTCGTGGCCACTGTCCTTCAGAAGGGACCACAATGCTTAGAGGAGCTCCAAGCTGTTCAGTGCCTGTAGGAAATCTGTGGTTAATCACTTCAACCTGCTTTACTTTAAGAGAGATTTTCTGAGACCTGTTTATTGTTCCGCTGCTTGGCTTCTCCGGAGTTATCTATGACCGAAGTCTTAACATTTATTTGTAGAGTAGAAGGTATATTTTTACTCTCACATCTCTTCCAAATCCCTGAATTAAATTAGTACGAACTTTCCAAAATAAATTCACCTTTGAGCTGAAACTAAGCATGGGAAGTTTCAGTCCAAAAGGATACCTTATTGGAAAGTTAAAGGCAAAGGAAAATGAGGATTATAAGGAATATTTGAGTGTAACCTCAGCACTCGTAGTTACCAAGGATAGAGTATTTGTTATTAAAGATTCTCTAAGAGATTTGATGTATGCAATCCAAGATTGCCATTCAATTCCCTTTTCTTCAGACTCAAAAGAAAAAACAAATGGAAATAAACAGAATGGAAAAATCAGCACATGTGGATCTAATTCTGCACCATGTCACTGGTTAAAACCCAAGGAAAGAATGTTTTATCAGAATGCAAAAAGGGGAACGATCGATAACAGGAAGGAAGATCTCCAATTCCTTCACTCCACAAATGTAATTTCTTGGACCACGACTATGGTCGGGTAGCAGTTGTCAACGGCTCCAAGTTAACATTCTACGTGAATGGCCACTATGGTTCTTCCTACAGAAAACGGTTCTCATAGCTCTGGGTGATTTGTACCACAGATAGATGTTAGGGCATTCGGTGCTGGTTTTTTTCTCTTGATTCTCAACACAAGAAAGTATTTCCCAATCACATCCAACCCTTGAAAGATTCAAAACCTGTACAATTCTGAGATATGCACCTTTTCAATAATCTATTCATAGCCCTAAGTGCAACTTTGCTCACATAAGGCCCAAATAAAATTCTACTAGTCAATGCAGCACTAAAACTAGTGCATTTTTAAAACTGCTGTCCTCCAGATGAAACTATTATTTTCCAACAGTTTTTGGCAGCAACGGAATGCTTTTCTTCCACCTTCCCGCCTGCAAACACACATACAGACTTGGACAGAGCTGGAATACACAGAAAGATAAAAGAGGAATGGCTTTAGAAAAGCAGGGGTCCCAGAAGTTCGGACCCACCTCCCCACTCCAATACTCTTCTTTGTTCCTGCTGTCTGGAAAAATACAAGAAAAAAAATGGTTTCAAAATTATTTTTTTCAGGGGTGTCTGGGTGGCTCAGTCATTAAGCGCCTGCCTTCGGCTCAGGTCATGATTCCAGGGTCCTGGGATCGAGCCCCGCATCGGGCTCCCTGCTCGGCGGGAAGCCTGCTTCTCCTTCTCCCACTCCCCCTGCTTGTGTTCCTGCTCTCTCTCTCTGTCAAATAAATACATAAAATCTTGAAAAAAATTTATTTTTTTCATTTTTCAACAGAGTTGGCATCATTTAGAGGGAGTCCTTATTCAGGCCACAGGAGCACTGAATCAAGTTCTCTTAATTTTAACGGCTCACATAAATAGTAGTCACCGGGGAGTGTAATTTGGGAAAAGCCACTTTTGTTTTTCCTTTCCTTGATTCTGTTACTTGCATTTTTATGATTTGCCCCCCAAAAGCAGTCTTTACTTTAAAAAAAAAGCATATGTTGAAAAAAATTAACATTTTACCAAGCTTCCTTCTTGTCTTTTTGGTTAATACTTCTTCTAGATTGCATCCTGGCAAAAATAAAAGAGTCAGAAGGACAAATGCATCTTGCCTTGTTTTTCACCTACGATGTGATCCAACTATAATATACATATAACTATGGAGTCAGTCAAATTAACACACACTATATAGTTTTAAAGGGGTCCTATGCATTATCTTCAGTGTATTTTCATGCATTTAGTCTCTATGAATGTAAGATGCTTGCACTGCGATATCTGTCACCCACCCTGTCAGGGTTGATTCTCTTTTTCTGGATGGCTAGACAGAGATCCCCGCCGCCATCATGGCTCAGTGGACATTCCTCCCACCACCTTTCATCAAAGAAACCACATTCCTAGATGAAGGAAGACAGTTCTTCCTCCATCCAAGGCATGTCCCTCCTCCAAGGGCATGTTCTTGGCATAGGCTAATAAATTCTTAACACTCATAACCCAGAGGATATGTGTATATTGGGTAATTTTATGTTTTTAAATAAAAACATTTATTAAAATTCACAGGACCTTAAATGTGTACTTGGAATGGGAAGACATCCTTAGAAATGTTTTTTCATCAGAAAATGATCCCCCACAATGCATGTTACCACCAAAACGATAATCACCACCTCAAATCTGTAATCGTACCAAAAGAAGCCTGCAGAACAGGAGCCGTAAGATGACAGGGGTTTGCGGAAGCTCACATTCCCTAAAATATCCTTAGCATTCCTCTCTAAAAAGCATGGGGGAAGTCAAAGCCGCTGAAATTCTGGCTTCTTCCTGGCCAGTTCTGAACAACAATGTACCAGAGGCTCGGCATGTTATCTTCTGGTTCACATTTCTAGAGAAGTCTAATAGAGAAAGTGCATTTGGGATTGGCACATAGTTTGAACTATTTTACTTTAGAGAAAGAAAAATTGAGCAATCCTGGAAGAACTCCATATTCTTCTTTTTTTAAAAAAATTTTTTAAGTTCCTCTTGAAAACTAGTTACTCCTTTGAGCAGGAAGGAAGGGTTTGGAACAGCTGTCCCTGAGTGAGTTGGGAGAATGTTAATCACTGTCCCTTCTCTCCTTTACTTAAAGATTAGCTCACATCCCAGGCCCCTGCAAAAGGAAACCGCATACACTTAACTTTTGAGACTACCATGAGGAATATCTCTGTAACAGTAGTAGTATGTCAGCCAGATCTTAGAGACGCTCAAGTCCGGAAATGTACCCCAAAGGCAACAAAAGCCCAAAGGGTTGGCAGTGGGCTGACTGGACATTTGAGAAAGTCATTTGTCTCTTGACTAAAGCTCCCCAGAAAGAAGTCAAATGTAACAAAAATGGTTTTAAAAAAAACTGAAATTGACATATACACGGGCATCTGCAACTTTAGCCAGAGCCTTCCTAGGCAGAGTGAACTTGCAGACCATGTTAGGTTAAAAATATTATATTAAATGCAATTTCCTCTGCATATTGTTAAGTGAGGAGAGCAAGATGTAGGGAAGTAGCTAATATATAATCCCACTGTAATCACAAACAATATTTCTCCCAAACCCGAACGAAAATATTTTGCTCCATATCATTATTTGAACACAGAGTTAGGTGTGGAAGGATATACAAGTTGCTAATATTTATAACAGGGAGGAAGGTAGGAGAAGAGAGGGAAAAGGAGTTAAAAAAAAAAAAGAGAGAGAGAGAGAGACAGACTCTAGATAGAAAAATATGCATGGCCTAATACTTGGTATGTGTGTTGGTTGGGTAATTCTATGTTTTTAAATAAAAGAGACCCTAATTCTATAAAAGAGGGGCAGACTGTTGTTAGATAGAAACATACTCACGGCAATAACTAGAAGGTGACACAAACATTTGTTTTCAGGATGAAACCAGGCATGGTTTCCTTAGAGTCACGCAATAAGACATTTTATCAATATGGAGTATGACAGATTCTCCACCTGCAGGTAATACACTTTCTAACACAACAGTTCAATATGAGGACGCACATCAGTTGCATTTGGAAAACTGGGTCTGAGACAGTGTGCAGACAGGCAGGGGTCTATGGGATCTAAATGAATCAGATATGGCCTAAAAGAAGGACGGTTTGCCACCGTGCAACAAGAAGGGAAAGCAGTCCCCTCCGTTGGTTTTCTCGGGCTCCGGGTGGCCCGGAGGTCCATGACCTCTTAGAGCACTGGAGACCACCACCCCAGAGTCGCAGAGCACTGAAGTGAAAAGCTAAACCCCAAGTACATATAGCAAAACACGCGCTTCAGTCTGTCAATATGGCAGCAAGATGCTCGCTTTAGACGGTGGATAGGAAACTGATCAGGAAAAAAAAAATTAAGGAAACAAAATATTAAAAATGTAGATGTGACGGAAATCATAAACAGCCTAAAGCTCCTCTCCCTTCGGGAACAGCTGTGTCTGCTAATCCCTCGAGGAGTCCTCCCTGCGATCGCCCTTCCTTCCTTCCTCTGTCTCTCTCTAATAGCTCCCTTGTTCCTGCTGGACAAAACTAGCCCTTTGTGGCTGCTCTCAGAACAACATTAAAAACAGGAATAGGGAAATTGTAAACAGGAGGCTTCTGGTCTACAGGCAAAGACACACACAGGCCTCTGAGGCCTACTTCATGCTAAGCAAAGAAACAGATCTTTGTTGCTAAAGGGATTAGGGCTGCGGGGTTTCGGAGGCACTGCTGAGGCATTCAGCTGGCCTCAAGTAGGGGCTTTGTAAAGAGATACCTCCATTAGAGGTCTGTGAGCGGAAATCATTCATACTCTTTATACAATCTGGGTAATGTGATAGTGTTGGACTGCTCAACGCCTCTGGTGAGGCAGGGTCCTATCTCCTTGAATGGTAAATTCTTCAGCAGCTCAATAGATGGTGGTATAATTACCTTCACTGACTTTTTTTTTTTTTTTTTTGGGGGGGGGGGGGTTGGGGGGGGGGGGGGGGGGGAGGTCGGTCTTCTACCTTTAACCCTTAGTGGGAGTGACATTAAAGATCACCCTGAAGCTGACAGGCAAAGTCTTCCCAAGTCAGCTCAGAGGCAGTCACGGAACTTTTTGTGCTGGCATCTTCCATGAGCAAACGACCCTCTCTGTGCATCCTCTGCGCATCGTCAATGATCACTTTGTCCCCACATTCACCATGATGATGGAAATCCCCATAACTCATTCTGTGCCCTCGGCCTCCCCGCAACAGACCTAGCTCCTCTCTATCCTATACCTGCCAGTCCTTCCTTGCCTCCCCCTCCCCAAGCTGCATTGGTGTTCCCTCCTCCGAGGTCTCCCTTATTGTATTCTCCATAAACTTGGAGACTCTGTGTGTGTCTGCTAACCCAGCAGATGATGAGCTCCTTGAGAGCAGTTGCTAATTTATCTTTGTATCTATAATGCCTGCTCCTTCATAGGTGCCCAGAGTTGTGTCCAGCAGAATGATGGAGTTCGACCGTGGTGCCTTCAGATCAGTCCCTGTGGTAGCTGGGAAGATTATGTTGGCTTGCCTTAATGGTTTTTGAGGAATTTTTTAAAATTTATCAGGGAACCCTCTGTAGAGAACCTGGGGTCTTAAGAAAGCAAACAAAAAAAACACTGTGGCCAGTGAGGAAAGAAAAGGAGTCCTCCAAGGAAGACGGTAAGAAGTCACTTCCCACAAAGAGCCAGCAGACTTCTGAGGGACCTGGCTCATCCTGGCCCGGCCTCCACATTCTTCTCGGTTAAGGAAGTGTCACCAGCAGAATGGAAATGCTCTTTGGGTTCATATTTAGAGTTCCTGGAAATAAATATTAATTATGGTATCAGCTGTTGTATACTCAGGAAACTTCTCAGAGATAATTCCAAAAATTAGAACTATGGGAAGAGATGGTGCATCAGAGCTAAGGGACACTTTCCCCAGTACAATCAGACCGATCCTAGATGGCTGACAAACTCATTCAGGTAGATGTGGATTTTGCACAAACTTCACTTAGAAGGGATCCTGGTTTCTGTATAAAATAAGCTTGCAAATACCATTGGGGGCTTTGCAACAACTGATGGAAGGCTGATGTTTTTCTCCACCGATGCTCTCAGTTCTCTGGGACATGCTTCTCTGTGATGCCATTAATTGTTGGCTCTTCCCATTGTTCACCATTCTCTATCCAGATTACCTCTCTTCTCGCCATTTGGCAGATGGGACTCTGTTCTTACATTATTAACATCACTGTCTGCAAAAAGCAGTTACATATGGAAGGAAGAAAACAGAGCAATGAGATCATGGGCTTTGTCTCTAATTCTGCCACTGACTCCATCACCCATTCAACCAACAAAGGCTGAGCACCTGCTATGCACCACACACTGGGCTGGGCACTGAGAAGAGAAGCATGACACGGGACTCGATGTGAAGAGGGGGAGGCACACAGAAACAGAGTGGCGAATACCATGACAGCAACCTGCACAAAACCTTCTCAGAGCACTGGGAAGCTGAAGGAGTACAGGAAGTCCTCCTGAAAGAGACGAGCGCCTTAGCCCAGAAGATCCTGGATGGATAAAAAAGCCACACTCATTTGGGATAACTACAGATATATGAATATAAAATATAAATCAAGTAAGATTACTGTATTGATATTAAATTCTTGGATGTAATAATGGCACTGTGGTTATGTAAGAGAGTGTCCCGTACTTAGGAGATACACACTGAACTACTCATAGGTGAGGAGTCATGATACCTAAAGTTACTTTCAAATGGTTCAGAGAAAGATGTGCCGATCTGGGGGGGGGGGTGTGTGTGCACATGAGAGCGCATGTATATACGTTTATATACATATACATAAATGTACACATATACATATATAAAGGGGGATGGGGGAAGAGAATATGTAAAATGTTAGTCAATCTGGGTATATATGAACATTTCTTGTACAATCTTTTAGTTTACTGCATTTTTTCAAATTTTCAAAATAGAATACTGGATAGACAATTGTTAAAAATATATGCATACAGGGGTGCCTGGGTGGTTCAGTCGGTTGAGTGTCCAACTCTTGACTTTGGCTCAGGTCTCAAGCTCCACGGAGGGTTCTATGCTGGGTGTGGAGCCTGCTTAAGATTCTCTCTCTGCCCGGGCACCTGGGTGGCTCAGTCATTAAGCATCTGCCTTTGACTCAAGTCATGATCCCAGCATCCTGGGATTGAGTCCCACATCGGGCTCCCTACTCAGCAGGAAGCCTGCTTCCCCCTCTCCCACTCCCCCTGCTTGTGTTCCCTCTCTCGCTATCTCTCTCTCTGTTGAAAAATAAATAAAATCTTAAAAAAAAAAAAGATTCTCTCTCTGCCCTTACACACACACACACACACACATACACACACACACACACACACACAATTAATCCTTGAACAATGCAAGGGTCACAGACACAGACCCCCGTGCATTTGAAAATCCATGTATAAATTTTGACTCCCCAAACATTTAACTAATAGCCTATTGTTGATCAGAGTCTTACCAAAAACAAAGTCAATTAACACGTATTTTGCATATTAATATGTAACATAGACTGGATTGCGACAATAAAGTAAAGTGGAAATGTTATTAAGAAAAGAAAATGTGAGGCACCTGGGTGGCTCAGTTGGTTAAGTGTCTGACTCTTGATCTCAGCTCAGGTCTTGAACTTACAGTCGTGAGTCTGAGTCCTGCAATGGGCTCCATGCTGGGCATGAAGCCTACATAAAAATAAAAATTAAAAAAATAAAAATAAAAATAAAATAAAGTAAAGTAAAATAAAATAAAATAAAATAAAAATAAGGATGCCTGGGTGGCTTAGTTGGTTAGGTGTCCAACTCTTGGTTTCAGCTTGGGTCCTAATTTCAGGGTCCTAGGATCAAGTCCTGCGTTGGGCTCTGTGCTCAGTGGGGAGTCTCCTTGAGGATTTCTCTCCCTCTCCCCCTCCCCCCACTCATTCACTCTCTCTCAAATAAATAAAATTCTTTAAAAAAGAAAAAGAAAATGTTGCTACACAAATCATAAGGAAGAGAAAATACATTTACAGTACTGTTCTGTGTCTATAGGAAAAAATCCACATTTGTAAGTGGACCCGCGAAGCTCAAACTCGTGTTGTTCAAGGGCCAACTACATTTATAAAGCTATTACAAGAGCTAAGACTGGACTGGAAAAAGAGAAGTGCGCATTAGATAATGACAGAAGGGAGGTAACTAGGGAGAGCTGATGGCTGGAGCATGGGATTTGGGGGTGGTAGCTGGTTTGCACAGAACCACTCCTGGCCCAAAGGTGACAACTGTGTATATTTATCAAATGAATGAAAGAGTTAAACAGCATCGTTTATGCAGAGAACTGCAAGCAGATCAGACCAAAGTGAGCATAAGGTTTATGTTAAGGAGCAAGAGCCGATTTGGCTATACAGGCAGGGGGTCTGTCATGGAGGCCTTTGTATATTCTGCCAAGGTCCTGGGACTTTATCCTGTGGGCGACGGGAGCCACGAGCAGGAGGCAATGTGGTCAGATTAGCATCTAGAGGGACCACCCTGGCAGTCAGGTGTCATGTAGAGTGATGGAGCACAGACCTCAAGGCAGGAGACAAGGGTACCAGTCAGGATGCCTTTGGCTCCCTTAAACACAAAGCTGAGTCTAACTGGCTGAATTTATCAAGAGACTTTTTATCCAACATAGCTGCAAGCTCTGAAATGACAGGCAGCAGATGTGGTTGATTCAGTGGCTCAAAAATGTTAACTACGGACCCAGGTTCCACCCTCTCTGCACTCTACCATTCTCTGTGGGGCTCTGCCTGCAGACTGCCTTTCCTCATCTTTACAGGACAGCTGTAGCAGCTCCCAGAGTGATGTGTGGACACAGTGAAGACCACAGACAGAAGGGAGCCGTTCCTTCTTTGGTCTCTCTCAGCAAGGAAAACTTTTCCAGAAGCTTCCCAGCAAACACTGCCTCACATCCCACTAGCCCAGATTGAATCACAAGCCCATTTCAAAACCAATCACTGTCAAGAGAACAAGATTACATGTTTGGCTCGGAATAAGAATTTATACACAGAGGGAATGAACTACAATGAATCATCCCTTAAAACACTTGGGAGCCTAGTGGTCCAGGCAAAAGATGCTGGAAGCCTAAACTAAGATAATGGTGGCAAAGAATGGAGAGATGAGAACGGATTCATGATTTATGTAGGAAGTTATGTTGGTACAATCTGGTGGTGGACTGAAGGTGGAGGAGGAGGAAAGGGGGAAAATGACACCCTCTTCTATAATTCCAGCTTGGATGAACGGGGGGAAGGAAGTGCCATTAACTGAGGTAAGGTACCCACGAGGAGAGCAGAGGGTTTGGGGAAAAGGTGTTTTGGGACATATTCAACTGGAAGTGCCTGTGGGCTTCAGAATAAAGGTCTTGGGCAGTGAGCAGAATATAGGATTCAAACCGTATCCCCCCCCACAAAAAAAACGTATCCCACACAGGTGGTCCATACTCAGCCATGGTTGTCAAACAGGCTTTGGTCTCTACAGACATTTTTGAACCAATATTTAATCACTGAGAGATTCCAAATAGGATTATGTATTTCTAGTTTCTCTGGAAAATCTGGCAACACTGGTCCTAAATTGCTGCCTGTCAATAGTCGGTGGAGGCCAGTAGCAGCCATTCTCTTTAGCTAGAATAAGAGGTTCTCTGGCCTGCCACACTCACCCACTATCCCTCTGCCTTTACCTGCTTGGCCCTGAAGTCTCCAACCAATACCCGGGAAAGAGGCCTGAGCTGCAGAAACACATCTGGTAGTCACTGGTATTTAGATGGTGGTCAAAGACCTCACTGCGGATGCTGTCACCCAAAGAGAAAGTGGAATGAAGTAGGTCAAGGAGGTAATCCTGGAGCCATCAGTGTTTTAGGAATGGAGGAAGAGAAATTCACACTGGAGAGAAAAACAAAGAAACTGGAGCGGAGCAAGTGAGCGTGAAGTCTCAAGAGCTAAGAGAGGAGAGCTGAAGTTGGAGGGAGGGCTCTCCTGTGCCACATGCAACAGGACATCCAGGGCAGGATCATAAGGAGACACGACATTGGGGAAGTAGGTCGTGGGCGACCCAGGAGCCTAGCTGTGTGGCACAGTGAGGGAAGAGGCAGACAGCATGATGTGCATGGGCTGCTCAGGTGAGAAAGGAGGAGTAAAGCCGGATTAAACTAGAGAGGCCATGGGGTCAAGGCACGGTCCCTTGGCAGGATCAGAGACACCTGGACATTGTAAAGTGAAAAAGAAGCCAGGAGTAAGATGAAGGCCGTAGAACTCTAACAGAGGGATGAACAACAGAACCAAGTCCAAAAGGAGGTAGTGGGGGCAAAAGGGTGAGACAGGTGGCTGGATTCACTGCAAAAATGAGAGGACTCCAAGGCTAGTGGATTGGAGGTGATGATAAATCTGGAAGCAGATGGCTGTGTTCAAAAACTTGAGAGCTGAGGTGCCTCGTGGCACCCCAGCCCGGAATCTGCTTGAGATCCTCTCCCTCTGCTCCTCCCCACCCCCAACCCTGTTTGCGCATTCTCTCTCTCTCTCTCTCTCTCTCTCTCTCTCTCAAATAAATAAATTAAATAAATCTTAAAAAAAAAGAAATTTGAGAGCTAAGTCATCACGGAGCCTGGCGCTGGCGGGGGGTAGGGGGGGTGCATGGCAGTAGGGGGGATCCATGGGTTCAGGGACACACCAGCCCAGGACCCCCAACCAGAGCCGGAACCCGAGGAGGTGCTAGGCCTGAGCCGACTGCCACCTGAGCTGCTCCTGGTGGTGCTGAGCCATGTGCCCCCATGCACGCTGCTGGGGTGCTGCTGCCAGATATGCAGGGGCTGCCACACCCTGGTGGACAGCCAGGCCCCGTGGCCACTCATGCTGGCCCAGGACCACCGCGCTCTGTTGCTGCTGGACCACAGCGGCCTCTACTTCTGTGAGAAAGCACAGATGGACAGATGCAACCTCAGGTGTAACCCATGCGGCCAAGAAGGCCTCCGGAAATGGATGGTGCAGCATGCTGGGGATGGCTGGGTGGTGGAGGTGAACAAGTCAAGAGTGGCTAGAGCTCCCCTGCAGAGCTGCTTTGTGTCTTCCTTCAGCGGATGTGGCAAGAAGCAGGTCTTAGACCTGGAGGAGCAGGGTGCGTGGCCAGAACTGCTAGATGGTGGCAAGATTGAGATTTGTCAACCAGACAGTCCTGAGTAAATTCTCTGCTAGGCTTGATCCCGACCAGCAGTGGAACAACAACGTCCGCTTTCAGGTCACTCACGTGTTCTCCATCAAGATGGGCTGGCCACTTTGCGTCTTTCGAACTGTGGGGCCAGGACATGCAGTTCTGGGCTGGTCGCTACGGAGCCCGTGTGATCAAATGCAGGGTGATCGTGCCAGCCTGTGTGTCTTACTCAAGGGCTGTCCTCGCAAAACGACCTAACTGGGACCTTCCAACACCTGGGATCATTGGCCAGGGCATGTACCATCCTGGGTACTCATTAACCAAGGGCATGTACCATCCTGGGTACTCCAGAGTCCATTCAAGGGTTCTGCTGGGCACCTTCTTCAGCTTCTGGAAACTACTACAAGAAAGTTCTTCCATCAGATCTACCTACTGCTGTTGAAGGGCAGTCCCTCCCCTTTTGGGGTGTGGAGAGGCAACAGGTGAGCACAGAGGAATGCTGGTCCTGGAGAGGGCTCTTCGCCCTCCCCCACTGAGGCCCTCTGATTCAGCCTCAGTCCCCTCTGGCCTTGTCTCCTCGTGTGTCTGCTTCAGGAACTGCATCGGTCCCTTGAGGGAAGACCTCTCACCTCTGAAGCAGAATCTCATCCTTAGAGCTGGGACAATCCCAGCCACCTTGGGTGACAAACTTAACCTCCTGGAGCTTCAAGACTGGGACCAGGTCTCATGGCTGAAAGTCAACCCGCTCAAAAAATGTTTAGAGATCCTCAAGAACTCCTGTAATCATGTGGTGTATAAAACTATTTTTTATTTTGAAATTTTTCACAAACATTGAGAGAATAAAATACATCAGCAACAACTATCTGCCAACCACATGTAATAAATTTATTACTTTGCCAAGAAAGAAAGAAAGAAATTTGAGAGCTACTAATTGACCTGGCACAAGGGAGGCCTTAGTAACCCTTCAACGAGATGCTCCAAGGTGCCAATCCTTTTCCATTTGGTATGAAGGATGGGATAGGGTGGGAAGAGTGGAGAGGCCTAGCTCCCCAGCAGCAATGGTAGAGGACAGAGCCAGTTTTCAAGCCCTGGGAAGTGGAGTTCCTACCAGCAGAGAGAAAGAAGCACACACTGGATCATCATTCTCCTAGGGGAAGGCAGAGGCACCAGCTCCAAGGATGGAGGGGAAGGATTACAGCGACATCCACAGCCTCTGGGCCATCTCTGGTGTGCATCCTGGTTTGGAGGAACGTTTGTCCTCTTCTCTATGCTTAACTCACCACAGAAGTGCCTGACATAAAGAAGAGGGCAGTCAGTGTAACTTGACTCACGTAGGGTGTCGACCAGCGACTGTAACACCGATACCTCCGAGGCAAATGAGCACAAGGTTCTGACTGTCGGATGTTACAGTAGGCCTTGGCGCTACCCTTACTCAAGGCCCTCAGGCTTCCTTCCAGGAGGTGTCTGCCGAAACAATTTTGGTAATGAGAAAGCATTTCGTGGTATTTTTCTGAGGAAATGTTCTATCCTGGGGAGTCAGAGAGATGCCAAGGCAATGGATTCCGAGGGCAGCCCACTGTTGAGATCAAGGTTGTCATTGTGACCAACAACACCCTTCCTGGTTTGGGGCTGCATTGTCCACAGGGCTGCCTGAGGCCCCAGACCTGGGGCTGGGCCTTGGTGGCCCACATTCCATTTCCCACAGTGGGAGCTCTGAGGAGCAGGGAGAGTTTGCCACAACTCACCCTTGCCATCCAATTCAGTGACTTTTACCCTAGATTGTGGGTTAACAGGGACAGAGGTGAGGGGTGACACCTAGTAGCATCAGTGAGCAATCCCCAGCACGCGAGCAGGCAACGGCCTTCCCTCTTCCTTTCCTCACCACATTTTAATAAAATTTCCCAAGCATAATTATTTCAATGTCTGTCTTCTGTGTCTTATTTATTTTATGGTGGAGTTGCTATGAGGCAGAAACAAACAAAAAAACAGAAAGCACTTTTAAAAAATGCAGGAGAAATATGCCCGGACAGGTCACTAACTTGACATTAGGCATCCCCAGAAGAACTAAGATTTAGCTGACATAAAAATCTCATGTCTTAAAAGCTCTCTCTGATCTTAAAAATACTACTGTTCTGGTTACAGCCCTTCCACTGGAAAAAAATAAATCAGTATTCTGTAATTCCTTCTACAGACTGGGGGCATTAAAATAGAACCAGGGTTGCAAGAGGGAGGCATGGCAGCGTCATTTCGCCGGTTTTGAATGATGTGCTTCAACCCACCGTGCATTTCCCCGGAGGGGACAGAGAATATCTTTCAAGAACATGCTAAACACCCATCTGTCAGAAACGATTTTTGGGTACTGAGGTGTAGAGATGGAGAAGAGAACACACCACCCCTTGGGGCTCATGCCTGTGCAGAACACCACTGCCTCTGTCTGATGCCTGTCCTCATTATCTTTGATCACCTGCCCCTGCTTGACAGGCATGCTGCCACCCACCTGCTAGGCTGGGGACACAACAGTCCAGGTCCTCAAGAAGCTCCCCTTGTCCTGGCAGAGCCAGACACCCAGACAATCACATGACAATAGCCCACTGTGAGAAGAACATTGATGAGAACCGAAACCAAACACGACCATTCTAGTGGGAAGAGGACACCACTGAGAGCTGAGCTCCTGTACCTCCAGGTCCTGGGGGCTGGTTTCTCATGGGACACAAGAGCCCCCTGGGGCAGGTGACCTTAGCTCCATATTCTTAGCGACACCCAAGGTCACCAGGAGAGTGAGGGGCAAAGCTGGGATTTGAGCTCAGGTTGCTCCAATTTCATGCTCCTTTTATATCGAGCAACACCTCTAGTACCATTCTTTAATTAGAGCCTTTCCTGACTCCCTGAACTGAATGTTACTTATTTGTACCTCTCTCCAGGCAACTGTCTTGGCCTGGAAGGACTGCCATTTGTGTACTCGTCCATTTTACAGGACTGGTAACCTTCAAAGGCAGGAATGGCATTTCTTTACGTGTTTTGTGTGTGTGGGATTTTTAAGATAAGGTGTGCCTCTCTGATGAGCTGATATGAAGCAGACACCTGAACAAAATGAGAGCAATCCTTGAGGATGATGGGGGACAGGAGACTGGGATGGGGGATATTCCAGGCAGAGGGCACAGAAAAGGCAAAGGCTCTCCATCAAGGGGTAAGTTTGAGAAATAAAACCTCCATCTTACCCCACCCCTTTCGCTCTGTCCCCTGCCTCTGCTTTATTTTTCTTCAAGGCACTTTTCACTATTTGATGCTACATTTATGGACTTATTTGCTTACCATTCATCCCTCATCTACACTCTGAGCTCTGTGAGGACATGGACTTTGTTTTCACTGATCCTCAGAGCCTGGAAGAGATTGGCACACAGAGGAAACTCCACATATATTTGTTTAGAAACATATGAATAAATGTATCAAGCACTATATATTTTTTAAGTTGCACTTTTATTAGGTACTTCTCATGTACAATCACTGAACTAAGCACTTTATATACATTACTTCATTTACTTCTCACCCAAACCCCATCGCGGCGGGTATTTTTATCCTCATTTTACAGGTGGTGCAAGTGAGGGTAGGTAACTTGCTTCAGATGACTCAACCAGTAAGTGGTGGAGCTGGGATGTGAGCCTAGGTCTGAGCCAAAAGCCTGTAACTTTCCAAGAATATACAATGGGAGAAAGATAATCTCTGTAATAAATGGTGTTGGAAAAAAACTGGACAGCTACATGCAAAAGAACGTGGACCAACTTCTTCCATCATGCACAAAAATAAACTCAAAATGGATTATAAACATATACATGAGACCTGAAACGATGAAACTCCTAAAAGAAAACATAAGCACTAATCTCTTTGACATGAGCCTTAGCAACATATTTATGGATGTGTCTCCTCAGGCAAGGGAAACAAAAGCAAAAATAAACTATTGGGACTACAGCAAAATAAAAAGGTTTTGCACAATGAAGCAAACCATCAACAAAATGAAAAGACAACCTAACAAATGGAAGAAGGTATTTGCAGATGACATATCCAAAAAGAGTTAGTATCCAAAATATATAAAGAACACCAACTCAGCACCAAAAAAACCAAATAATCTGATTTAAAAATAGGCAGGGGACCTAAATAGACACTTTTTCAAAGAAGACATACAAATGGTCAACAGATAAATGAAAAGACGCTTAAGATCACTCATCATCAGGGAAATGCAAATCAAAACCACAATGAGATATCACCTTGCACCTGTCAGAATGGCTAGTATCAAAAAGACAAAAAGTAACAGGTGTTGGTGAGGATGTGGAGAAAAGGGAACCCTGGTGCACTGTTGGTGGGTATGCAAACTGATGCAACCACTGTGGAAAACAGTATGGAGGTTCCCCCCAAAATTAAAAATGTCATACAATTCAGTAATTCCACTACTGGGTATCTACCCAAAGAAAATGAAAATATTAATTCAAAAAGATGTATGTACTCCTATGCTTATTTTAGTATTATTTACAGTAGCCAAGATATGGAAACAACCCAGGAGTCCATCAAGAGACAAAAGTTGTGGTGTATGTGTATTTATATATGTATATGTGTATTGCTAGTGTGCGTGCATGGGCACATGCACAATGGAGTTATCATTCAGCCATAAAAAAAGAATGAGATCTTGTCATTTGTGACAACATGTATGAACCTACAGGTATTATGCCCAGGGAAATAAGTCAGACAGAGAAAAACAAATACCAGATGATTTCACTTATATGTGGAATCTAAAAAACACAACAAATGAATATACAAACAAACAAAAAACAGAAACAGACTTAGAAATACAGAGAACCAACTGGTGGTTGCCAGAGGGGAGGGATGAGGGAGATGGGTGAAACAGGTAAAGGGGATTAAGAAGTATAAACTTCCAGTTATAAAATAAATAAGGCACAGAGATGGAAAGTATAGCAGAGGGAATACAGTCAGTAACACTGTAATAATGATGTATGGTGACAAATGGTAACTACATGTATTATGGTAAGCATTGTGTAATGTATAGACTTGTTGAATAACTATTGTGTACCTGAAACTAATGTAACACTGTATGTCAACTATACTTACATAATAAAATTTTTTTCTAAAAAGAATTGTATCATACTATATATTCTTTTTTGCATCTTTTTTCCTTTAAAAATGTATCATCAGCATATTCTTTTTTTTTAACATATAATGTATTATTTGTTTCAGGGGTACAGGTCTGTGATTCATCAGTCTTACACAATTCACAGCGCTCACCACAACACATACCCTCCCCAGCGTCCATCCCCCAGCCACCCCATTCTCCCACCCCCCTCCACTCCAACAACCCTCAGTTTGTTTCCTGAGATTAAGAGTCACTTATGGTCTCCCTCTCTGGTTTCATCTTGTTTCATTTTTCCCTCCCTTCCCCTATGATCCTCTGTCTTATTTCTCAAATTCCTCATATTAGTGAGATCATATGATAATTGTCTTTCTCTGATGGACTAATTTCGCTTAGCATAAAACCTCCTAGTTCCATCCACATCGTTGCAAATGGCAAGATTTCAATTTTTTGACGGCCGCGTAATATTCCGTTGTATATATATATACCACATCTTCTTTATCCATTCATCTGTTGATGGACATCTAGGCTCTTTCCATAGTTTGGCTATTGTGGACATTGCTGCTATAAACATTGGGGTACACATGCCCCTTCAGATCACTATATACATCAGCATATACTTTTTTTTTTTAAGATTTTATTTATTTACTTGACAGAGAAAGAGACAGCGAGAGCAGGAACACAAGCAGGGAGAGTGGGAGAGGGAGACGTAGGCCTCCTGCGGAGCAGGGAGCCCGATGTGGGGCTCAATCCCAGGACCCTGGGATCATGACCTGAGCCAAAGGCAGATGCTTAATGACTGAGCCACCCAGGTGCCCCTCAGCCGCATATTCTTATATGATTAAATATTCTCTTATACCATTTGAAAAAAAAAAAAGCCCATGCCTTTTAACCAAAACATCGTAATCTGGGAGTGCCTGGCTGGCTCAGTCGGTGCAGCGCGTGACTCCTGATATGGGGGTTGCGAGTTCGAGCCCCATGATGTGTGTTCGGACTACTTACAAATAAAATCTTTAAAACAAACAAACAAAACATTATTCTAATCTTGCTTAGCCTACAGTGGCCATGGGAGGCCCTCAACAATTAACAAGTGGATTAAATTAAATATATTCAGTGCAGAGAAGGGGCAAGCTCAAAGACAATATAATGTGGAATCTGGAGAGCAGGTTAGAAGATGCTCATCCTGGTATGGAAGCTAAAAAGAACTGAAATAAAAGGTATGAGGTTAGTTGAATGTGCACATTTTCTCCCAGAAATTTACACACATAAGAAGTGCCGTCAAGGGTGTGGCTCACATGACCAGGGCACTTCCTAATGCCGAGGCTATCTGACTCCAAAGGAAGACACGGATTTCAACCAGCTAATGGCAGGCAAGTTCTGACCTCAGGACATTGTCAGGTCTGTGAGGAGGAGGAGTTGTTTTCGGTGACTCAAAAGGAATGCTGAAGAGAGGGAACGGGATAAGGAGACCCTGTCAGAGTTGGCTAGAGGCACTGCCCGTGGTGGGCTGCAGAATTCTACTCTGTTGAAAGGTAAATGCCAAAGACAAAACTCAAAAGGTCTTCATCCAGAAGAGGTTAGGAGAAACATCCCACAAAGACTTATTAACCACTTTGATTTCATGCTGGCTAGGACAAATCCAGATCCTAGATGCTGAGAAGGTGACTCCCAGAATCATCATCACAGGATGTTTTCATAGGATTCTCCACCCTCCTGACTGCATGGCTAAGTCAGCACTCAGGTGAGGAGCTGCCTCCGCTGCTAGGAGGTGAGCTCTGAGCCTGCTCAGTCCCAGATAAAATGGTTAAGACGGCTCCTGAGACAGGAAGTGTGGGAGGGAACCTCTAGGCTCAGATGCTGCCGAGATGCAGCGCACCCTGCTCTGCCTTCTCTGCCTCTCTCCGGCGGGGACTCCTCTGTCTCACAGGCTGTTCCGACACTCAGGTGAGAGACTGGCTCTATGAACACATTCACCGATCCGAGAGTTTCTGTTGTCACTAAGTAACACATCAGTCACCACAGGGAAATGAGCGCTTTTCCCCACTTCTCTCACACTTACCTAAAAGTATTGTTTTTTCCTTTTCTTCTCCCATGAGCACAGCTTGGGTTTTCCAACATCAAACTACCTTTCCCCACTCACAAACAGTAAGTACGGACTAAAACTAAAAGCATTTGAGCCTTCGTGTCTGTATTCTGGTCCCTTCTCTGAGATAGCAAGGGAGACCTTGGGCCTCACTGTGGTTTGCTGACTTCCGAGTACCCTCACAGGTGACATCTCGTGGGACTCTCCCAACGGTGCCTAAAGGTAGGCTGGAAAGTGGTTACTCCTCATTTTAAAGAGGAGGCCACAAAAATAAAGATTAATTACTAATAACAAATAAAGAAGAGGCCACAGACTCCAGGAGGCTATGTAAGTGACTCGAGGCGCAGGGTCCTAGCGCTAGGGAAGGGGGAGCTGGACTTGAACCCGGGCCTGCTGACCTCATGCCTGGAGCCCTTTCCCCAAACTGCACAACCACGGGTGCCACGAGCCACCCTGGCCCTCTTGATACTTATCCCTCTAGACACTAAAAGAGCCAGTATGTTAGGTCAACACCAGAGTATTCACAAGCAAGGGTTTAAATGCTGGCTCTCCTCAATTACTTGTACAGGTGACTTAACTTCAACTTTCTCAGTCATAACATAGGCAGGTTAGAAAAATATACATGGCACAACAATGAGGGCTTTATAAATTCATAATTAGCAATGTTTTGAAATAGCTGACATTCATAGCAACTGGCCGTGCTCCAGGCACATTTTCACAGAAGGCAACACGAGTCAGACATCTCGAGCTGAGCATCTCACCCCCAGACTCAGAGTGGGGAACTTAGCTTTGTTGGCTATTTCAGAATGGATCAGGCTCAAGGCACGTCTGCCCTCCAAGCCTCCCACCACTACCCGCCATCCACACTGCTGCTCAAAATGGCCACAAGAGGCCTTCTAACTGCCCAGCTGGGTGAGTTATTCATCCTTCCAGACCCTCAGCCTTTCGACTACTCTAATTGCAAACACATTTCCTCACACCATGCTTCAGATCAGGCAAACAGGAGACAGAGAAAACACTTAAGAGCCCTCAACATCAAGGGGCATCAAGGTGCTGGGAGCATGACCCCTTCTGGCTCAGGTGCAGAGAAGTAAGTGCCCCTGTCTAGCTGCTCCCTCCCCCCAAACCAGCAGCAGCTACCCACACCTAACTGGAGCTGTGGGCTCAGCACAAGGTGGGCTCTGAGGCTCCTGGCTTCTTTTAGGCAACTTCCACCTTGCCCAGCACTTTGGCCTACCAAGGCACCAAGGATAGGCTGCCCTCCTCCTTCCTCTGAAGCATTTTAAGATAAAATGCATTTCATCAGTCTAGCACACTGCCCCTCAGACTCTTCCTCTGAGCCATTTCAACCTACCACGGTTGCTTCCAGTGATGCAAGGAGCCCCCTAAGAGAGCCTCACACAGGGGCCAAAGGGGACTACTCCAGAAACACGTATTTCCAAGGACTGCTTCCAGAAAAAGGCACCACTCTGTCTCTCATGACAGGAAGTGAGTCATCCCTGATTCTTTCTCTTTTTTTCCTCAACCCCTACACCCACCCCAGGTCTACCTCCCAAGTACATCTCAAATCTGACTACCTCTTTCCATCTCCACTGCCTCTTGTCTGAGCTACTGTCGAGCTACTGTCAACACTCCCCTAGGCTCCTGAGAAGCCTCCTAACTGGTCTACCCACTTCCCCTCTTGAATTCTGGCACAATGCTGGTTACCCTCCAGATCCATTCTCCTCTTCCTGGGGAGCTGGAATATGGCAATCCATTCAGAGACTTCATTTTCCAGACACCCCCTTCCCTGCAGCTAGGCTGGCCATGTGACCACTTATTTACCAGGAAAATGTGAATGGAAATGATGTATACACATTTTGTAGCATTTGTTGTATCATTTATATACAAATTTGTATCATTGTTGCAACATGGCAGCCCAGGATTTCCTCTTTTATTCCCTTTCAGTGGGCTAGAATGTGGATAGGGAGCTGAGCCAGCTCTGACCTTCTTACAGATGAACACAGCAACGCAAGGGAAGATGAACAGGAGAGAAGGACCCTCAGTTCCAGAATGATCTTGTGGAGTAGAGCCACCTCCCAGTGCTGGATCACTGTGGCCAGTGTGATGAGAAGAGACTGGGGCGGCAGCAAGTCTAGAAATGGACAGATCAGTGTCGAGGCTACTGTAGAATAAGGACTGGAACACAGATGGCTTTGACAAAGGTGGTAGAGAGCAATGGAGATGATGGGATGCTGGATGTATTGTGAAGACACGATTAACTGAATTTCCTGGTAATTGGGGTATGAGAGAAAGGGAGCAGTCAGGGAGGACACCCAGATTTCTGGCCTCAGCCCCTGGAAGGATGATGTGGCCGTGAACTGGCACAGAGAAACACTGAAGGTGGAGACTCTATGTGGGGAATGATCAGGAATTAAATTTTGGACATGCCTAAGAGTAGAGATTACCAGAGCCCAAATGTAGAGTCAAGACTACCTGGATTTGAATCCTGACTGACACCTAACTTTGTGACCTTGATGGAGTTACTTAAATCCTCTGTGCTTTGGCGTTCTCATCTATAAAATGAGGATGGATAATGGCCCCCGGCTCAGAGAGTGCATGTAAGGAGGAAATGCGTGCTTTCCAGACTTTGTGTGTGCTGTTTGATTCTTCAAAAAGGCTCAGAACTTTGGAGATCAGGAAGAAATCTTCCCTCATCTCTATGCCTGCTTATCCCATCTCAAATAACCCTAAGCCCCCAAGATTTTGAAAGTAGAGATGTGGCTGTCTGCTCTGGTTTGGGGACAGCTGTGAGGAAGCTTTCAAAGCAGCTGGTATAGACATATAACTAGAACATTTTCTTCACCTCAGTTTCCTGGCAAAACAAGGCCTGCAGTTAGAAGGGAAAGGTTTTAATTACAAGGCCACCTGTCCAGGCATCTGAAGCCAACCCCAGCCTCTGGCTGGTTCCCTGTGGGCAATGGGGCATTTAGGGGGACTGTGCTCAGAGTCCCTAATGTCTTTCACATTTCCTAGTGCAGTATAATCATGGCGAAAATTAACAGATCTCAAAAACAGGCCCCATTATTGCTTCCCTCTCCCATTTGTTATTAAGGATGGAGAGAGAGATTGAGGGTTTGGGAGAACCTGAGTTCCATCCTTTCATGTGTTCAGGATGAGGTGGCCTTAAAATCAAATTATCTTGTGCTCTCCAAAGCAAACTGCACCCCTCTAATTCCCCCTCCAAATGGAGATAAGTGGTTTTCTAAGTTATTAATCGCCCACATTTTTAGACTGACATGTATATGAAAGGTGAGCTGGCTATATTCAAACCTGTAAAATAAAAATAAAAATTAATGGACATTTCTAACTCTCAACACAAAAAAAAGAGAAAGAAAATAAGGCAAAGGAAAGAAGAAAAATGTAAAAGTAATGAATCATTTTTAGAGTGCCATTATTTAGATCACAAATGAACACACAAAAATTTAAATGTTTTCCAACTTACCTTTTTTTTTTTTAAGTGCCAGGAAAATTAAATTGTAGATGGTCGTAGAGAGGGTTCGTTGGTCCTTAAAATGGTTTCCGTTTCTTCCTGGGCCCATAGCTAGATTACATTCCCCAACCTCCCAGATGTGGCCACGTGACTGAGTTCTGGCCAGTGAAATATGGGGAGCAGTGATGGGTGCCATTTCAGGCAGGTCCATGACAACCTCCCATGTGTAATTTGCCACATTCTTTCCCTTTCTGTGTGATCTAGGCAGCTACATGAGGGGAAGGGTGGAGTCACAACATGGAAGAAACCTGGGAGCCCCAAGCACTGCTTAGAAAGAGCAGGTGAGAAATAAATTTGGATAGCAAGCCACTGAAATGTTGACGTTTATCTGTTAACAGCAACCAGTGTTCCACTAACTAATAAACAGTTCCTCTCTTACCCATCCCCTTCCAGACAGACTCACTGTGGCATTTACAAATACTAAGACTTCATAAGACCAGGTCCCAGAGGTTGTGAGTAAAGTCAATCAACAGACTAATCACAATCAACACAGAATACCTGTGTTGACCCTCTTACTCTCAACCTCAAGACGTCTTTAGCTAAAAAGCAATGTCTTCATTAGGAATGTGTTATTCCAGGAAACCCCAGACACCCAGAACATGTCATTTTTTTAAAGGAAGAAATTATATTTAGCAAGAGAAGAAATCCAAAATAAACAACAATAGGAAATTAAATAATCCATCAGGTTGCCATAGTAACGGAAAGAGCATCCTCTCTACTATGAGCTGTGAGCTCCCTGAGGGCAAGGACCGGGTCCATCTTGCTCACCAATGCATCTCAGTTGGCCTGGCACACAAGGGCTATCCAACAAATATTTGCCCAGAGGATAAGAAGATGAAATGATGAACTTGCCTCTGCTCACCTCCTTCCTCATCTCCATACACACACACCCCCAATCTCTATATACCAAGTACACATTTGATGCCGCACCAAGCCGAGGACCATTGCACATACTACTCCCTCTGCCTGAAGTGCTCTGCCCCTCCTCACCCTCGCCTTCACTGGGTCCTTTGCCTGGTCACTCCTATCCCCTTCTCAGATCTCAGCACAAGCATCCCTCCCACGTCTCTCTGCACACCTCCTCTTCTATGTGAAGGGACAGTTACGCGCATGATCATTTCCATAGCACTTGTCTGTATATAAAGCTACCCCGCTTATGTGAGCATGTGTTAATGATCTCTCTCCTCACCATCCCACCAGGGAGCTTAAAGATCTTGTGCACAGACCTCTCCCCGTGCCCCCAGCGAGAGCGTACGGCCCTCGGAACGTCCCCCATCATCAGGCTGAATGAATAAGTGACTGTGTCAGGTATCATTATTCCAATTTATTTAGTTGCTTGTATCCAGTCAGCCCAACCACTAGGTTGATTTTTTTCTCCTTCTATTTTTACATCATGTATAAAGAGATAGCTATTAGTATCAGTGAGGTAAAAAAAAAAAACCATGAGACACTAATAATACAGAATCAAAAAAAGTAATCTACCTTTATTCTCTTGCCTAATAAATGTGTATTTAGTGTCTCCTCCAAGGCATTATTTCAGCTACTGTTGAAGAGTCCCCTCTCCTCAGTTTACAGTTTTTCTCCAGGCTTCCTTGTATCCATGGTCCTTGCCCTGAGTAGTCTGCTGGACTAGTCTGTATCCCTTGCCTCACAGAAGGAATGAGAAAGCAGGGAGAAAACTTTAATCCAGGGCTGGGGGACTTCACCTTTCTCTCAGTCACACCAGGCCCCAACACAGCAGGCTGGATGCTTCTGCCCAATTCTCCATCTTCCAGTGGGGCTACTGCTATGTTCCTACTAAGGCAGCTTGGTCTAACCTTGTTGCACTTACACCGGCAAGAACTGCCTGAGTTCACATTCAATGAGTTCTCTCTTTTCATAAGTCAGGTGTTATCATTTCCATTTTAAGAGGACAAACTGAGACTTCCCAGGGTCACACAGTCAGGACTCAAAACTTAGGTCTCCCTGACTCTAGATTCAAGACTTTTTCAACAAGCCTACCCTAACCCTACTTCTTTCCGTGTGTGGCTGGTGTTAATCAGAAGACTTTCTTCCCCAGGCTGGACTGACTTCCCACCATTTGCCAAACACATGCCCCCCACCTCACTCTGCCCTGGTGAACACATGACACCGTTTAAACCAATTCAGGGTTTAACCTGTAATCTTGGTGTCAGTTCGCGGCTAATAGCTGCCTTGTAACTTTAATGGGTGCACCAGGTCTCTGAAAGGTGCAGACAAGCCACTAAGAAACCCACTTTGAGTCTGCACGCTGGAACCATCCCTAGATATCAACCAAACTACATGTAGTTGTCAGGCAAAGCCTTTAGTTTTATCAGGAGTATTACAAAGATTTTTTTTTTAAACAATTGTTTTAAATGTTGCAAAAATGAAAACTACTATCAATACTTCTCTATGGAACTAATTAATTATTCTCCTAAACCAAGACCTATTAATATGGCATTACAACCAAAGCCTGAAATACTGTTCTGTTGTAAGTGGAAAACATTCCAGAAGCATGGATTTAAGTGTTGGACAAATAACATTTACTCCAGATTCTAGCCTTAATCACCTTTAATTTACGTTAAATATGGCATTTTCAATGCCATAGTTTTTTCCTACAAAGAGGACTTCCATTTAGAAGCCGGACTTTCCGACTTTCCTTTCCTGTCAGTTCCTACAGCTATCCCCTCCCTTACCCTCCTTCCTGGTTCTATGCTACTTTACACAAACGCTTTCGTTTCTGGCCTTCTGTTCAGTGTACCACGACAATATCACAAATTCTTCCATCTCCTTCAGTCTAGACCCCACTCACCCGGACTGACCCATCTCAGATGACTAACAGAGTGTGCCCCACATACCTGGGTACATGCACTCAGGAGTCTGAAGGAGCAAGAGTAATGCGGCATTATGACGGGATTGGCCGAGGCACAGACCCACCCAAGTCCTGCCGCACACCAGCCACTGTCCCCACAAGGCTCCGGGGGCAAAGGGGTGCAAAGAGAATAAAGCTAGGCAGAGCAACACTTGGTTATTGGCTGGGGGTTGGCCTCAGGCTCCAAGCAGAACTCCAGCAAGACTGGCTGGGCCGTGAGCTCCCTACTAGTGCTAGTTAAGCCTGAGGGCCACCCTTGAATATTCACTTCCGGGCCCAAATCTGAGCCTCCCACAAAACCTAGCTACCACCACAACACAGAGAAGTAGAGAACAAGCAAGAAAAATGGGGTGGTGGACCCAATGCCCAGAATGGAGTAAATCTAGGCCACCTCCCCAGATCCTCTCCAAACAAGGGAGAGAAAGTGGCTGCACTCGAGGGCAAGAATGAGAATGAACGAATGAATGAACTAAAGAATGAACAAATGAATGAACGGACAGGCAGACAAAAGAACAAGACCACAACTGAAAAAAGGCCAACCAATGAGGCCTTCTCCCGGAGGGTACGGGCCTCGCTCCAAATCATCTGTCAGCACAAGACTCTCTTCCGAGAGGACTTCCATCTAGAAGGGCACATGGGGCAAGGGTAGGTCCTGTCTTTTACTCCTCAAGTAGCAGAGTTAGGAGGACAGGAGAGAGAGAGGGTCCCTTGGAGGGAAGAGTGTTAAGACCCTCAGCGTTCTGGTCACGTGAAGGCAGAGAGAAAGGCCCATCCAAGGTTATATAGGCCTTCTAGTGGCCTCAAGGCTCCATACACCTCCCCTCACCCTCCCACACACATTCTCACACCCTGCTCTGGGTGTGGTGCCCACACAGTATCCACACTTCTTATGTCCACAGATGGGAGCCAACTGTGAAGGCTCAAGAACTGAGAGGGACCTTAGACCCATTCTCCTCAAGGGCCATGTTGCATACTTGCCTGAGTTTCTAAACCTCAAGCAAAACCAAGGCACTCCGTGGTGCTTGGGAGGAGACAGCAGGCATGTGGGTAAGAGCCCAGGCTCTGGAGTCAGACCCCTGGGATTCAAACCCTGACTCTACTACTTACTAGCGGGTGACCGTCTGCAAGTCAGTCAAGCCACCGGAGTCTTAGATTTCTCACCTGTAAAACAGGGGGAGCAATAGTAATGACCTCACAGATCGGTGTGAAGATCAGAGGAGATCATTCGTATAAAATGCTGAGCAGAGTGCTGGGCACACAGTGCGCACACCGTAAATACTGGCTGCCATGACAATGAAGATGAGGTCACACTATCACTACTACTACTACTAATTTTCATCATTATTATGATTACTCTGGCTTTACTCTATCTGCATGGCTCCCAGAGGCCAATGAAATCTCAGCCTCCCTGCTTCTTTTTTTTTTTTTTTTTCAGCCTCCCTGCTTCTTATTCCCTTTGCTTCTCCACAGGTGAGGACCCTGGTCTACCAAGGTGAATTCAAAGTCCTTCCTCACACTGAGAAAAGACTCACACAGGGCTTTGGGAGCCAGGCTAAAAACCAAGGGCGCTGCTCACTTCAAAGACCACAGATTGTGAACACGCTGATTTCCCTGACAGTTGCTCTCATGAAAGGACACAACCCCAGAGTTCCTGACCAGCCATTAAAACCGAAGGCCCAGCCCACTTCTTTCCCTCCCCATCCCCACTACATTTTATGAATTTCTTTGAAGGAAAAAAAAAAAAAAAACCCATGGATTTGCTAAGCTTTCTTCTGGTTCATTTACTCGCACTCCTACCTCCAGTGAATACTCTGCTAGTTGTAACAGGGTTTAAGAAATGCTATAAGCAGAATTGGTAAAAATAGTAACAGAACAGAAATTTATACCTTAAACAAATCATTCCAACAGATGGGACTTAAAGTATTTATTATCCCTCTCTGGTCTGGGACTTTTCAAACACGGCATTTCCAGCCGGCCAGACTGGGAGCTATTTGATAGTACCTCTCTGACCAATTACATACTAATTAAAAGACCTCGGTGTGGGCTGGAGGTAGCAGCTTTGCATATGGACTTTAATTACTGGGCTCAAGTTTTGCCAAGAAAACACAAAGGGCTTTTCTGGCTGGATGCAGAGGCTTAGAATGAACATATGGCCTGCGTGGGAGGGGAGGGTTAAGAGTGTCATCCTACACAGGAAGTGGAGTATTTCCCCCCTGTAATCTCCTGAAAGTAACTATGTACTAGGGTTAGACAAAATCCTTGGTCAGCCCAGGGAACAAAGGGCAACCTGAGTGGGCAGTGAGCTGCCACCCTGGACACATCACATTCAATCCCAGGGCCATCTGTGGATTGGAATTCCTTCTTGCTCCCACCTCCGCCAGCCTTTTATTGTTGCATTTTTGGGGTCAGAACCTCAGGTCTCTTTCTGGGGTTTCACTGAGCCTGGAATAGCCTGGTATTAATTTTTGGTTACTCAGAATGTATTCCCCCATCTCCTGGTTACACTGTCCCAAACTCCCCAGACCATAAGGCTCTGGCAGCGGGGAGCATGTGGCCCAGTCCTGACCAATCAGCACAATTTAACACCTCGGGCCACAATGTTTGGTTCAAGGATGGACATTAGACCTAAACCGGTATAATCGGCATGATTTCTAGGATGTGTATGGAAGTTCAGTTGGGTAGACATGTTCTTTACCCAGGTTTGGAACTGAAAGGTGATGACTTTGAAGCTGTGGCAGTCATCCTGCTGCCACAGGGAAGAAAAGATGTGAAAGTGAAGCCAATCGAGGGGAAGTAGAACTGACAAAAAGGAAGAGGGAAACTGGAACACTGTGACAGCATTTGAGGTCCTGGATTAAGCCATTCCTGAATGCATCCACTCATGACTTCCCAGTGTTGTGAGACAGTAAATTACTTTTATGTTTAAGCTGCCTTTGGTTATGCTTTCTATCAATTTAGAACTGAAATAATACTATCTAACAGACATAAGACCAGGGCACAGGAAGTGAACACAACTGCCAACTGCTATAGGGATCCAGCCTGCAAAGAACACACTTGCTACAGACTCCACGGAGTGCCAGGGATCATGGCCCAGAATCAAAGAATTCTAGAGCTGGAAGAGACCTTGTGGACAAAGCATCCTCTTCAACCATCATTGCTGACCTTCTTTTTCTAAACAGGTATGCATCTGAAGGCTTAGGGAAGAAAGATGTCACACGGTAAACAAGAAACAAACTCTTCTTCCCATTGGTGTCTCAATGTCATGTATGTTGTTCAATAAAACCTTTCTGAATGAACATTACATGCCCAGTCCCCAATAACCATTCCTTCTGCATGGCAAATAGCTCTTGCAATAAATTCCTTAATGGATTATGTTCACTTCCCACAACAACCACAATCTCAATCTCTCTCTCTCCTTCCTCCCATCCTTCTTTCCTTCTCTCCTCCTTTGCTTGACTAGCCTCTCATTTCTTCCTCTCCCCCATTCTGCCCCTTTAGTGGCTCAACACCTTTTCTTTACTTGTCAATTCAAACCTACATTGCCTACAGGCACTTAATAACCAACACACTGTCTGCTTCTCCATCCTTTAACCTCTACCTCAAACCATGAGTTATCTACCAACCCTCACCCATTCTTCACCTTCCCCCACAAGTCCATCGACTACATTTAAAAACAGCTCCAAATGTTTACACCCTGCCCCCAGAACACACGCATACCCACAGACTAAAACCAAGTCTTCAATACCGAGTTATCAACATCTTTATGACTCTCAAGAGATGTTTCTTCCTAGGATCAGATCTCACGGCCACCTGAAATATTTTTCTATGGTTCAGGATGATACTGGAAAATAAGTCGAATTGGTCTATTTGTTGTCAGCTCCTTATAGGACATAACCAGATATTTAAACTTCCTGAAACTAAGTTCCCCTATTTCTATGACAGATTAATGCCACTTGCCAGTGTGTAATGTTAGCCACGTCCTGGTAACACAGAGATGGAAAGCTTCACATAAGCGTTAAACAAGGTTATGACTCTCTGGAACCCAGTATACCATTGGCAGCCCTCAAGAATTACAATTACTATTTTTATATTCCATTTAGAGTGTCTTAGGAACTTACAGGCCTTTAGAGGAAAAGCTGTGGGATTTTGGATGAGATTCACAAACACATTTGATCTGTAGCCCAGGTGAAACCTTTTATTAAAACTCTGGACTGGGAAGGTAGAAAGTTAATTCAGGATATAAAATAAACAGGTGATACCTTGAATTTATGCAGGCCCCCGTCTGCAAAACTCTGCAACTGCTCATATGTGTCATTTGATCGTCAGTGTCTTCTTTCACTGGAAGTTTTCCTGGGGCAAGAAATACAAATCAAAAAGAATTTAAAGACATTTACTATGGATACAAAGTCTAGGCTTTCATTCTTAGCACTGTTAACGTAACTCTATTTGGATAATTTCCCTTCAAATCTTTCTTCTTAATCCAGCTTCAAAACTGTAATTCGCTGTGAGGACTGGAAACCTTCGCCAGCCTGACTTGTTGAGCCTCCTGGGGGACAAAGCTGTGCACCCTCTCACGTGCCCTCAAGGGCTTCCTTCCTCCTTTCTCTCCAGGCCAGAGTCCCACCCACCCTGGTTGCCACTCTACTACCAGAGGTATGGAGACTGGCTTCCAGAGAAGTCACCAAGGGGCCAATGGACTAAAAGGTAGGGGACTGAATTCTCACTGGAGTGAATTTTACCAATGGAAAACAGGTGTAAGAGCAGTGTGGGGGAAGGGCCAGACCCCCCCTATTTCCTTCCCCCTCCAACTATGCCGAGGTGTGATTCCTCCATGCAAACTATCTGGAGCAACCGCATACACTGAGGGACCTGCTTGAGGCTTCATGGCTTATTTTGAATTGGTAGCCAACACACAAACAGAAATCAATGTACCCTATTACTTTCTTACTTCACCCTCACCATCCTGGGATTTTACGGTCCTGATCAAGTATTAGTACCACAGCTCTTCCTCAGACCCTGCTTTCTGGAGGGCCAGGCTAAGATGTTCATTTTCTCTATTCCAGCATTTCTCAAGGTGTGATTTTGCAGGCTACCTGCATCAGAATCTTCTGGGGTACCTGCCAAAAAGGCAGATTTCTGGCCTACCCTGGAAATTCAGACTCAGTCGGTCTGGGGTATGTACTAGCCATCTGCAATACTGAGCTGTACAGGTGATTCTTCAACACTCTAAAATGTGATGACCACTGGTCCAAGTTTCTCCAGTGCCCCCCACCTCTGCACAGAGGATTTTATGGTCACTCAGGACAAAGCTCTTGGGTTCTTTCCCTCTCTCCCACATTCTTGTTGACTTGTACTGATATCTGTCAATACAATGTCCCTTGTATCTGGATCTGTCTTCTCTCTCTCTCTCTCTTTTTTTTTTTGGTTGAAGTATAGTTGACACGCAGTGTTATGTTAGTTCCAGGTGTACAACATAGTGATTCTAGTGATTCAACACCTCTCTGTGTTATGCTGTGCTCACTGCAAGCTAGCTACCATACACCGTCACAGTACTAACGGCTCCTTCCCTACACAGTACCTTTCATCTCTGTGACTTACTCATTCCGTAACTGGAAGCCTGTACCTCCCACTCCATGTCACCCATTTTGCCCATCCCCCCACCCACCTCCCCTCTGGCAAATACCAATTTGTTCTCTGCTCCTGTCCATGTTATCAAGGTGTATGGAGAACAAAAGCCATGGTACTCACCAGCCTCTCTGACCCAGGCAGAGTTCCATTTGGCAGAACTCTAGAGCTGGTTCCTTTATATTCTAGTTGCCCCTTTAAACCTCAGCTTTTTCTCTGTGCCCCAGGGCCAACAAACCTGCTCATGGTCCCTCAGTACTATCCTTTGCAGCCTGGGGGGTGGAGTTCCCCTTATTACCATGTCTCCTTTCTCTTGCTGTTATTCTCCGTGTGGTCTTTTCTTTTTCAGAAGCTGTTCAGTCAGCTCTCAGTTCTTCTTCAGGAGGAACTGCTCTATAAATAGGTGTAGATTTGGTGTGTGCCTGGAGGGGGTGGGTTTAGAGTCTTCCTACATCGCCATCTTGGACTGGAACTCTTCGGTTTTCTTACTCCATTTCCCCACCCCCCTCCACCCCCCGTTTGAGCTCATCTTTCTCTTGGAATGTTCACTAAACCCTCCTCAACCTTCTCCCCACCCTCCTTCTTCCAAACGGGGATGAAAGTGGGAGATCAGGCTGCATATTTCATTGAGCATCTGGAATAGTCCAATACAAGAAGTGGACACTCAGATTCTGTCAGATATATTTGGCATCCCCGAGGTGGTGGATCTTCCCCGAGTCAGAATCACGCCTCTGCTGGGGTGGTGCTTCCTGCCTATGTGTGGTGTTTAATTCTTCCAACACAGCTACACTCACTTTGCACATCACAACGTGTCCTGTCAAGACCACATGAGCCGGGGCCAATCCATTTCCACAGAATTCCATATCCAGTGGGACACAATGCACATAGTGGGTGCTTTACCCAAGTCAGTGGCAGTGGGGCTAACAAGAATGCAAAATTCACTGCTTTTCTTTCTTTTTCTCCCTTTCAATCCTCCCATAACTCTCAATTACTCAATTTCCTCTCCTAACTTGGTAAACACTCCTACCACAGCTCGAGCACTCTCCTCTACTCCCTTTGGCATGGCTTTGGCCAAAATCCATTTGACGGCACCTGTGTTCTATTTATTTCCCTCTTCACGTGCCTATTCTTTCTGGCTTGAGAAACTGAAGCAAAAATGTCGTTATCATAAGGACACAAATCGTATTGCTTAACTGGTATAATTACAGCTAATATTTGTTGAGCATTTACCATGAACGAAGCCTCTTCCAGGCACTTCCTCATTTAGTCCTTTCAACAGCCATAGTATGTAGGTACCATTTTTGACCCACCTTCCTAGGCGAGGACACTGAGGCTTAGAGAGAGGCTTAGAGAGACTTAGAAAGTGCTGGAGCTTGCCTGATCACAAGATCTAGGCTCTTAACCCTTCTGGTACCTTCTTCCAGTACCACCTGATGATGCACGATGAGTTTCCCCAATGCAGCTACCTGGTACGAACTCCCCATGCTGAACAACTGTCCCCAAGTCCACAGTCAGGGTTGATGCAAGTTGACCCACCCTGACAGCAGGTTACCAGCTTCACAATCCTGGTCCTCCATCAACCCTTTGATTTTTGCAGATCTAATTTTGCAGTTCCATTTCCCACATGGTTCTCCCACATCAAGCGGACATTTCATTTCTGAATAACAGTCTTCATGTTTGGCTTGCCTCATAAGCATTCTTGCCACATCAAGCCAAAAGCTCATTTCCCCCCAATATTTCTTCCACAAACGTCATCCACTCCATCCCCCCTAAAACCCTGCATCATAGTCTTTCATCCCAGCATCTGAACCACTACAGAAATGTGTCTCAGAGCCATCTTCGGTGACTCACAATCCCCACAACAGATTCTCTGTGGGCACTTGACAGTTTCTCCTTTGAAATCGCCTTCCAAAGACTAATTAGCTCTCAATCTCCCAGGGAACAATTCTCTTCTGTCATTCTGTGTGGACTCTCTATTTCCTTCTCTTGCATCTGTCTCTGTCCTTCTGAGCCTTTAAAACTGACCAAGATCTGGGCTGAGGGATGAGGTTAATTACTTGCCTTTTAGCATGCCACTTGTTTCATGAAGGCACGGGGCTAGCCCTCATGTTTAACAGGCTGAGGCATCTCATGATGGCACTGTTCCCCTTCTTGGACCTTCAGGTGATGGCAACTGTCACCCACCCCAACTTAATTTAACTTTTAATTTTAAGCTTGTCTTTCCAACTATCATGCTCTCCCCAAGCCATTTCACTCTCCCCCAATATGCACATCTGGAACCATTCACAAAGTGGTGGTTGAAATTTCCACTAATTCAAATGGAATGCTAGGGATGGAGGCCACTGGGAGGCCCTCAGCTTCCCCCAGGTCCCAGGCAAGTAGCTCTACTCTAAGAAATGCATGAGTCAATAAACATCCTAGAGCATGCCCACTGGGCGCTGAACCAGGGGCACTGGAGTGTGATGGCCCTAAGGCATGCCAGGACATCACAGACAGGACTAAGGACTTAACAGTGGTCCCCCAACATTCGTATGTTAAAACCCTATCCCAGTGTGACTTTATCTAGAGACAGGGTCTTTAGGAGGTAAGGAAGGTGAGGTGAGACCATAAAGGTGGGGCCCTAATCCAATAGGACTATGGCCTTGTAAGAAGAGAAAGAGATCTCCCAGTCTCTTCTCTCCTCACCATGTGAGGATATGACCAGAAGGTGGTATCTACATGTCAAGAAGAGAATGCCCACCACAATCCAGGCATGGGGTTCGCTGATCTTGGTCTGCCCAGCCTTCAGAACTCTGAAAAATAAATTTCTGTTTTTTAAGCCACCCAGCCTATGGTGTTGTGTGGCAGTGTTAACACAGACAACCAGCTCTTATGTCCGTGTCCAGTTAATGTGGTTCAAGGGAAAACCAGGAATCCAGAGCCTTTGCTCTCCTCATCTGCCTAGTCATTCTGTCCAGGAAGGGTTCAGAAATCAGGGAGGGCAGCAAGAAAACCAGGGAAAAACACACTGAAAACAGACTCATTCATCCATCGATGATGGATGACTAAAAAGCATTTATGGAATGACTGTTGTGTACAGTTATAAATACTTTCAAACACAATATATTCACATTTGTTTATAAATACATGGAAGAAACATGTGGAAAGATACACACTAAATGGATAAGGGTCACCTTTGGGGTAGAGAATAGGAGTAAGGAAGGGAGAAAAGGGGTGAGGATGATGAAGAGGAGCTTTTAATGATGTAAAATTGTTTTAATGTGTTCACCTATAAAATAAAACACACACACTTGCAAATATCTGCTGAATGAGGAAGAAAGGCAGTAGGCAAGGCACACCGGATCTGGCTTTCCTATTCAACAGGCAATCCTACTCCCCAGGCCTTTCTTTCTGGGACCTGGGAATGTAATCATTTCGAAGGCACCAACAGTTTGCCTCTCCTGTTAACAGCTGTATCCCAGCACCTAGGAAGGTGCCTGGCACAGAGTAAATGCTCATTCACTCACTGGCTGCTTGGATGCATGAATGAATGCATGAATGAATGAATGGGGGAAGGGGGCCCAGAGTCTAATTGGAAAGTTCTGTGGGAAGGTCTATCCCAGGCCAGGAGATTTAGTCGAAGCCTCAGGAAATAAATCAGAGTTTCTAAAGAATTTTTATGACTCAGAAGTTGAGACAGTTCAAAGGACTCTGGGTAACACATGCCTCAAGAGAAGGGCCAGAGGGACCAGAACTCTGGAACTAGGGTCTCAGGTTCCAGCACTTGCAAGGGACACTAATGTCCCCAGCAAAAGAGTATGCCTCCTCTGCTACCAGTGCCCACTAGATCCCACGTGGTCCTTGTAGAGACCCTGCCCTCCCCAAACAAGTCTGGAATAGAAATGACTTGTTGCAACACCACAGTGAGACTGAGCATGAGAGGAAGGTTAAGAGCATAGCCTCTCGTCCCATCACTGTGCTCTGGTGTCCCCACCTGTGAAATGAGGATGGTCAGAGTACCTTCTTTATCCACACTCAGACCTAGGAAAGAGGAGGGGAGTTTAATGAAATGTGGATTGATTTGAAGGTAGCCAAATAAAACCATGTGACTTCATCCATGCAGAGTTCAGCATTCTAACTCCTAGAAATCAGATGCATTAAGACCTCCATTTGATGCATCATTGTGATGGTCTTCAGATGGGCCACGCTGGCTAGACTAAATGACAATGTCAGGGCAGAGCTATTTTGGAGCATACATATTCCTTCCACCAGCTAGTCAATCAACTCATCAATGCCTAACTAACCTTGTTTTATGTGTATTTTTGTTCAAAGACCTTATTTAATACACATTGTTGATTCCATTCACACTGAACCCATGGTTAGGGGCACTGTCAATGATGCCTGAAGGAAGCTGATCGAACGTAGGTATCTTCTCCATAAGGCACATCACAGCCCTTGTGCACTTAGGAACACTAGACAGCCCTTCGGCACTATACCTGGGGGCCATTTCAAATAGTGAAATCACCGACAAAAAGCACAGAAAATGTGTCACAAGACAAACACCGAGAAGGCAGAGTGTCATTTTCATCCACCTTGGCTAGGGAAGTGCCTGTCCCAGGACTCACACATGTGCCTCTCCGAGCACGTCCACACATGACCACAAGAGCGTCACCGGTACTGATTTCCAGGTTCCCAATAAATTTTAGCAAGTAAGCAAAATTCCGACTATTGAATCTGTGAGTAATGAGGCTTAGTGGTATTTTGTAATCTTTCTCCTTTGCAAACCCTTAAAGAAAGTTTCTTTTCATTCCCATTCAAGGCATGAATTTTGTGGGTTTGAAACTGTCCTCACCTACCTCCCTTACTCTCCTGCTTTGTCCTCATCCTCAGGCCTTAGGAACCAAGCTGGACGCTGGATGCCCTCTGCTTTCTGCCCTGAGGACGCCAGATAAAAGATGGGATCTGTGGCTGTGTGTGGTCAAGGCAAGAGCCGATGGAACCTGGGGAAAGGTGCGAGCAACACCAGAAGAGGAAGACCCTTGCTTGGCAAATGCCAGAGGGCTGGGGGTGGAGAAGAGGAGACTGAAGCTTACTCTCTGGTTTGAAATTACACAACTCCAGTACGTACTGAGGAACGGTGAGATTCTGAGTAAAATGATGTAGGTATCTGAAGGAAGGTAATGAGTCCTTCTTGGGACCCATTAAGTCTAAAGTGCCCACAACATCCAAGACAGTATATATGTATCAATCGGCACTCTCAGTTGCAGGGACAAGAAAACAATCCTGGCAAATTCAAGCAGACAAAGAACTCGCTAAAGGGTATCCGACAATTCACAGAATTTCTGTAACAGCCAGAGAACCAAGGTCACCACCTCTTGCACCGCCAGGAGCAAGCACCAAAGTCATTCTGGACCTAGTCCAGTGAGGAAGCCCTAGTTGATACCACTGGAAACAAACTGCAGTTCACAGTTCTGCGCCAGGCCTCTGCTTCTAGAACATGGCTGCTTCCCCAAGAAGCCAGAATGTGTCCACCATCCTCACAAGGATGGATTCTGCATGGGCCCTGCTTCTGATCTCAATTGGGCCATAGGCCCGTGCTCTAGCTGCCAGGTTGGGGATGGGGTTAGGGATGAGCCTCTGCCATTAGCCATCTCTGGAGTGTGAGATGGGTCCTGCCTCATAAGGCAGGAGATGCCCAACACAGTGGAATGATGCTCAGATGTCGGGAAGACCAACAGAATAACAAATGTCTGCTATAATATATTCAGAAGGGTTAGAAATAGGACTGGTAAGAACAGCTCCTACTTTTACGCACTTACCATGTGTCGAGCACCACACAAAATGGTTAACATGCATTTAGAGTTTAAACTATGCAAAAACTATAGCGTATAGAGAAGAGGTAGAGGGAGGGCAAAGCAATTTACGAGGGCAGCCAACCACGCTGGTTTGCCCAGGACTGAGGGGTTTCCTAGTACGCAGGACTTTCAGTACTAACACCAGGAAAATCTCAGGGAAAACAGGGCCCTTGGTCAGTCTAGTCACATCAGCCTGCCCTGGGCCCCAGATCTGGCTTATACAACAGGGAAAAGTGGCTTAACTTCCTGTAACCTCAATTTCTGCATTTATAAAATGAATAGAACAAAAATATCTCCCTCCTGGAACTGTTGTGGAGAATTAGAGATGATATGTATGAAGTACTTGGCACTGCACCAGGTATACAGTAAGAAGACCCCAAAAATGCTAGAAATTATTCTTATAAACTCCCAGAAAACTTGAGTTTCCCCACATCAAAACAAATGGTTGAAATGAATCTTCTCTCCAAGCCCGAACAACTCCACGCTTGTACTCTGGATGCCTAAGCATTCATTGCATCCCTAACCAGATGGTGGCTGAAGTTTAGGGAGGACGGAAGAAATTAGCACAACCAGCTAACCTAATCCTTAAGGCAGGAAAAAGAGGCAGAGGCAGCAAAGAAGAACAGAAGAAACAGATCACAGATGAAGAAGACATTATTATGGAAGTAGAATAATTATAAAAAGTCAGGATGGGCAAGTCAGATGCACTACTGCAGGCAAACCAGGAGGTTGGAAACAAAGTCCACAGTGCAACCAGGGAAAACAGAAAGACCTCCTAATACATGGAGCATCAGGTAGGTACTGAGCTAACATTAGCTTCAAACAGATAGTGGTCAACTTTTTCTTAAAGGATCAGACGCTACATATTTTAGCTTCGATAGGGCTTATAGCCTCTGCCGTAACTACTCAGTTCTGCAGCTGGAACACAAAAGCAGCCACTGACAATATGTAAACAAATGTGTGTGGCTGTGTTCCAATGAGATCTTATTTCCCAAAAGAGGCGGCTGGCCTGCGGACCACACTTTGCCCAACCCGGCTTACACTAAAGCCAGTCTTCTGGACCCCCCCTAACAAAGCTGATAAACAAGCCTCAAAAGAATCAAACTAATTCCAAGGACCTTAACTGCATCCCAGACCAACAAAGCCCAACAATATATACAGGAATGCAAAGAACGCCAACACTCAACAATATAAAATACACAATATCTGGAATCCAATCAAAACTTACTAGTCAAGCAAAGCACTGAAAACGTACCCCATAATGAGGAAGGGAAAAAAAAATCAATCACAAGGAATGTCACAGATGATACAGAAAAAGCATACAAAAACATTAAAACATTATAACCAGGTAAGTTCCGGAAAGTTAAAGGAAAGCCTGAGCACGTTAAGAAGAACCATCAAAGGGGCACCTGGGTGGCTCAGATGGTTGAGCATCTGCCTTTGGCTCGGGTCATGATCCCAGGGTCCCGGGATCGAGTCCCGCATCGGGCTCCCTGCTAGGTGGGGAGCCTGTTTCTCTCTCTGCCTCTGCCTCTCTCTCTCTCTCTCTCTCTCTGACTCTCATGAATAAATAAATAAAACATTAAAAAAAAAAAAAAAGAAGAAGAAGAACCATCAAAGGCAGAAAGAGTTGTTAAGTCTAACTTCTGGTGGCGAAAAATACAACGTCTGCGATGTGAAATAAATGGGATGGAATTAGGAGCAGATTAGACATTACAGGAAAAAAATTAACGAATTTAAAGACATAGAAATAGAAACCATCCAAAATGAAATACTGATAGAAAAAAAAAAACCCATTAGAAAAAAAAAATGAACAGAGCATCAGTGAGATGTCTAACAACAAAAGCAGACAAATACACTTGTAATTGGAGTCCAAGAAAAAAGAAGACAGGTCCGTGAGGCATAAAAATATATTTGAAGGGGAGCCTGGCCTGGGTGGCTCAGTCGTTAAGCGTCTGCCTTCGGCTCAGGTCATGATCCCAGGGTCCTGGGATGGAGCCCCGTGTCGGGCTCCCTGCTCAGCAGGGAGTCTGCTTCTCCTTCCCCTCTGTCCCTCCCCACTGCTTATGCTCTCTCTCTCTCTCTCTCCACTCTCTCTCTCTCAAATAAATAAAATCTTTAAAAAGAAATCTCTCATATGTGAATTTAAAAAACAAAACAATCAAGTAAAGGAACAAAAAAGAGAGAGAAGCAAACCAAGAAACAGACTCTTAACTACAGAGAACACACTGATGGTTAGCAGACTGGAGGTGGAGGGGAGGGAAGGGTGAAGTAGGTGATGGGGATGAAGGAGAGCACTTGTCATGATGAGCACCGCGTGGTGTATGGAAGTGTTGAATCACTAAATTGTACACCTGAAATTAATATAACACTGTATGTTAACTAATTGGAATTTAAATAAAAACCTAAAAAAAATTTTTCCTTAAAAGAGAAGTGACTGTCCACAGGAAAAATATCAAGAATGCTTTGAGGGGTTCATAGCACATGGAGAAACAAATGAGTAACAATAGCACAAAGAAGGAGAGAAGAGAGGAAGGGTTGGAAATATACTTTCATAAGTTTCTTACACTAAACATGTATTACTTGAAGAAAGACTGTGGTAAGTTATAGGTGTATACAGTAAACCCTACAGGTACCTCTAAGAAAATACAAAAAGAGCTGATTAAACCAGTAAAGGAGATAAAAAGGGAATTATATTGACTGCAAATAGGTACAAGGGATCCTTCTGCAGTGTCAAAACTAGATCGTGGTAATGGTTGCACAACTCTAAATTTTCTAAAAATCTGGGGCACCTGGCTGGGCAAAGCACTGAGCAGTCAGCAGAGCATTTGACTCTTTTTTTTTTTTTAAGATTTTATTTATTTATTTGACAGAGAGAGACACAACGAGAGAGAGAACAAAAGCAAGAGGAGTGGGAGAGAGAGAAGCAGGCTTCCCGCGGAGCGGGGAGCCCAATGCGGGGCTCGATCCCAGCACCCTGGGATCATGACCTGAGCTGAAGGCGGACACCCAACAACTGAGCCACCCTGGTGCCCCCAGAGCGTTCTACCCTTGATCTCCAGGTCAGGAGTTCAAGCCCTGCCTTAAAAAAAAAAAAAGACTGACAATCTCAAGTGTTGGCAAGGATGTAGGAGCAACTGGAAGTCTCATACCTTATTAATGGGGATGCAAAATGGTGCAGCCACTTCACAAAACAGTTTGGCAGTTTCTTATAAAATTAAGCATACACTTAGCATATGACCCAGGAATCCTAATCCTTCATATTTATCCAAAAGAAATCAAAGTATGTATCTATATAAACACTTACGTGTCAATTCTCATAGCAGCTTTAGCCTTCATAGCCAAATACTAGAGACCACTTAAATGCCCATCAATAGGTAAATGAATAAACACATTGTGGTACAGTCATACAGTGGGTAACTACTTAGTCATTAAAATGAATGAACCACTGGAGCACCTGGCTGCCTCGGTCAGAGGAGCATGTGACTCTTGATCTTGGGGTGAGTTTGAGCCCCACATTGGGTGCAGAGATGACTAAAAATAAATAAATAAATAAATAAATAAATAAATTTTTAAAACTTGAAAATAAAAATAAACAAAATGAACTGCCAACACTTGGAGCAGCATGGCTGAATCTCAAAAGCACTTGGCAAATATAAAAAAATCAGACATACAAAAAACGACCTACTGTGCAATTTAACTTGTATGAAATTTTACAAAGGGCAAAATTCTTGTAATAAAAAGCAGGTCAGTGGTTGCCAGGGGCCAGGGTACAGGGAAAGGATAAACTGACAAAGAGGAATGGGGGATCTTTCTGGGGTGGTGTAAATGTTTTGTATCATGACTGGGGTAGTGGTTGGAAGACTTTATACACTTGTCTAAAGTCATTGAATTTAGATGAATTGTACACTTAAAACTGATTTTATTTACTGTATTATATCTCAGTAAAATTGACAAAATAAAATAAAATACATTGGAATCAGTAATGAGACCAAAGCATGCAGGAGACTATCCTCTTAGGGAAAATATTTGAACTTTTACATTTAAATCATTTGTTTTTATTTATATTTCATAGTATATATATTTGTATACTAGCATATGTATATAATTTATAAATAAATATACATTGACACACCTACTCATTTTTTTTTTCATTGATAGGGATTAACCATTTGAAACATTTGGAGAGGGGCGGCTGGGTTGCTTAGTCAGTTAAGCGTCCAACTCTTGATCTCAGCTCAGGTCTTGATCTCAGGGTCATGAGTTCGAGCCCCGTGTTGGGCTCCAAACTGGGCATGGAGCCTATTTAAAAATTAAAATAAAAATAAAATAATAATAATGATAAAACATTTCAAGACCTTTGAGTTGTTGTAAGCCTAGAAGGGCAATTTCAGTAATGTGGTAGAAACAGAAACCAGATTGTAACAGCTGTTGAAAAGTGGGGATAATAAGCAGACTTCTCTTTCAAGACATTTGGTGGAAAGGGCATAGCTAAGGCATAGTGGAGAGTTAGGGAAGGTCATTATTTGTAGAATGAGTCACTTCAACATAGGTTTAAAGAAAGGAGTCAGAAAAAATAAATAATATCGTGGGGGGAGAGAGAGAAGAAAAAGTTGTGGGTAAAATATCCACAGTTTGCAAAAGGAGACTGTTCTGGGGCCTTGGTGAAGAACAGAGAGAGTGGGGGGGTTGTCAAGTTGATAGTCTCATTTATTAATGAATTATTAAGCAAGGTCATCAAATACACAGAAGAACGCAGGGTAGGAATCTTTGGAAGAACCAGGATGGCCAATAATAAGCAAACTGACTGGACCCATACACGTGTATAGATAAGCAGCTGTAAGAAAGCAGCTGAGCTTCTATCATGAAGTTATTTTTATGGTGATGGTACCTACCACACACTCACATTTCCAAGCTAACCCTGAGATGGTTGACTGGAGTTAGCTGCTCAGACTTGGCCACTCAAGGAAATGTCTCTTGATGTCTACTCTAGCAAGAGATGGCCCAGGAGGTGGAGCGTGGTAGGGACCTAAACAGAAAGTGGTAAACTAGTATCTGTGCCCCGGGTCCCCCTGTAATTCATCTACCACCCACAGGACCTTGGACCAAGATTCGCATTTTGCCTCAGACGCTAATTTTGGTCCCACTGGTCAGTGCTAACCTGGGTGTGGTGGTTGTGTGGGTGGGACCACCGGGAAGTGAAGGAAATGGGACTGGTGAATCAGGCGGGGCCCCACTGCAGCATGGCCTGACTCACCCAGGACCATGGGAATGGGGACTTTGGGGCTGGTGGCGCCATCCCTGAGCAGCACCAGGGCCTTGAGGGGCATCATTAGTGGTTGCGAATGCTTGCCCATCACTTCTCACAAGGTGGCCTCAGGGCCTGCCCACATGCCATCTGGGTAATTATGTCATATTTACCTTCCTGTAGATCCAGAAGAACTAGCCCTTGACTTCCGGACTTAGCCTCTCTTAGTGCTGCCCTGAATGATACAGTGAGTTGAGCCTTAAAGATGGTGCTTCTTTCCAAAAGTAGTCATCCCTTTTTCCTTCCTACTCCATGCTAAAGGATTCAACAGGACTTAGAGGTGGGGGCTCTGACCACCTTCTAATTTATCAGCTGCAATGCTCTTCTCCCAAAGCAAACCAGACAGCCTCTACTACTGGTGTGGACACTCAGTGTCGTTTCTCTATCTACTTCGAGTAACTCTACTTTTTTGCTCTGAAGAAACAACCCTCCTTCACTTTTCAGTTGATGTGGTTCAGGTAGTGCCAACTCAACCCCCGGCCCCAGGGGAGGCACATAAGAACCTGCCTGGTTTGTTGGAACATCGCCATCTCTTGGCCAATGACTGGTTCAACAATGGGTATGCGACCTGAAAAGAGTCATCAAGACCCAGTTCTGAGAATTCTGTGGGACTCTTAGAGGAGAGAATCATTCTTTGCTGAGGTTACTGAGAGCATAGAATAGAGGCCTCAACTAAAATTAACAAGTCAGGGAACGACAGATGTTGGCGGGGATGTGGAGAAAGGGGAACCCTCCTACACTGTTGGTGGGAATGCAAGCTGGTGCAACCACTCTGGAAAACAGTATGGAGGTTCCTCAAACAGTTGAAATTAGAGCTACCATTCGATCCAGCAATTGCACTACTGGGTATTTACCACAAAGATACAAATGTAGGGACCCGAAGGGGTATGTGCACCCCAATTTTTATAGCAGCAATGTCCACAATAGCCAAACTGTGGAAAGAGCCAAGATGTCCATCGACAGATGAATGGATAAAGAAGATGTGGTATATATACACAATGGAATATTATGCAGCCATCAAAAGGAATGAGATCTTGCCATTTGCAATGACGTGGATGGAACTGGAGGGTGTTACGCTTAGTGAAATAAGTCAATCAGAGAAAGACATGTATCATATGACCTCACTGATATGAGGGATTCTTAATCTCAGGAAACAAACTGAGTGTTACTGGAGTGGTTGGGGGTGGGAGGGATGGGGTGGCTGGGTGATAGACATTGGGGAGGGTATGTGCTACGGTGAGCGCTGTGAATTGTGCAAGACTGTTGAATCACAGATCTGTACTTCTGAAACAAATAACGCAACATATTTTAAGAAAAATGAAAAAGAAGAAGATAACAGGAGAGGAAGAATGAAGGGGAGTAAGTCAGAGGTGGAGATGAACCATGAGAGACAATGGACTCTGAAAAACAAACTGAGGGTTCTAGAGGGGAGGAGGGTAGGGGGATGGGTTAGCCTGGTGATGGGTATTGAGGAGGGCACGTTCTGCATGGAGCACTGGGTGTTATGAACAAACAATGAATCATGGAACACTGCATCAAAAACTAATGATGTAATGTATGGTGATTAACATAACAATAAAAAAATTTTTTAAAAAAGAATAGAGGCCTCAAGTTACTGGCAGCTTTTTTTTCTTTTTTAAGATGAAGTTAAATAACCCTATGTGCCAAGAACTGTTTTAAGTGTCTCTATATATTATTATCTCATTTAATTCCCACATCAGCCCCAGGAGTCACAAGTTCTATTACACAAGGAGGCACAGTTTGATGGTCGATAATACTGCATTTGAATTCTGGCTACATCATGTACTATCTGTAATAGGCAAGTTATGTAAACTTTCTATACCACAGTTTCCTCATCTATATAATGGGGCTAATAATAGTACCTATCTCATAGGTTGTTGTAAAGATTAGTCAGTTTATCAATGTGCAGTCTTTAGAAGAACACCATGCACACAGCAAGTGCTCAGCAAATTTTAGCTATGACTATCACCATCATCATCTCCAGTGTAAAGACAAAGAAAACAAGGCGCCAAGATGTTAAGAAACTAATCTATGGTTGTACAACTACTAAGTGATGGACTGGGGATTTGAATTAAGGCTGCTTCTGGCTCTAGAGACTGTATTTTTAACTGCAAACCAATACTTCCTGTGCTCCAGCACCCTACGGGAGAGTCTGGCCAAAAACACAGAACACACACAAAGCAGAGCTGAGAGATGGACAGGTTAAAATGGAGTCCTGGAGACACTGTCAGAGCCCTTGAATCTGCTGTCTTAGTCCATTCTAGTTGCTGTAACAAAAACACCATAGACTGAGTGGCATATAACCAACAGACATTTATTTCTCACAGCTCTGAAAGCTGGGAAGTCCTGGATCAAGGTGCTGGCAAATTCAACGTCTGGTAAGGGTCTTCTAGTCTACCGATGGCCATCTTCCGGTGACCTCAGAGGCAGAAAGGACTAGGAAGCTCCCTGGGGCCTCTTTGGTAACAGTACTAACCCCATTCAGGAGGGCTCCACCCTCATAACCTAATCACCTCCCAAAGGGCCCACCTCCTAATACCATCACACTGCTCGTAAAGGGTGTTGTCATGTATGAATTTGACAGGGACACATTTAGTCTACTTGATCAGTCAAGCCAGAAGTCAAATCTACCTTTGGAGTTTTCAATAATTTTTTTTCAGATTTTATTTATTTATTTGAGAGCAAGCGAGCATAGAGAGAGAGAGAGCATGAGTGGGGGTGGGTGGAGCGGCAGAGGGAGAGGGAGAAGCAGGGTCCCCACTCAGCAGGGAGCCCGATGTGGGGTTCGGTCCCAGGACCCTCGGATCACAACCCGAGCCAAAGGCAGACACTTAACCGACTCGGCCACCCTAGTGCCCCTTGAGTTTTCAATAATTTTAATCAACAAAATTCCTTCTGTCTCAGTCCAGTTTGAGTTGAGGTATCTGCCCCTTGCAGATGAAATCCCTTACAGACTTGACTAACATAGCAATTCAGATCCTCAAGACTATCCTCGTATTCTGGGCATCAATGGCCCAAGGTGAATAGGAAACTTTCCCATGAAAGAATCTACTCTAGGTTACAAAACAAAGCTGTTCGTTTGTTCCATCATCCATTCATTTCATCCAAGCATCCCCCATGTGCCAGGCACTAGTTAGCTGCCCAAACATTCTGGATGGATTGGGCATAAGGCATTCTAAAGTATCAGAGTATCAGTGGTGTTCCCTTGAGTATATCACTTAGGTCTGGCTCCAAACTCAAGTGGAATCTCAGTTCTATCTGTCAGAACACAAGTGTCTGGGATCTTATGATCTACGCCAGATCTTTTCTGAGCTCTGCATATCCACTGCTACAAGTGGACTCTAGCTTGTCTTTAAATGGAAAAGGTAATGGGGGACTTCTGCACAGACTAAATTATTCATCTCCACCGAACCATATAAGCAGCATCAATCTCCATCTCTGGACACAGTCTTCCCAGATCAAATATTCGATCGAGGTCCAAACAGGAAATGCAGATGCAAGCATGTGGCTGAGAATGCCAGGGTAAGGCCTTCCACCAGCAAGGTGAGTTTTCTCCTTCTTTGCATCAGATGTACACACACACAGAGCCCTTGAGGGCTGAGATTACTTTTGATTTTTATATCACAAGCGTCACAGAAAATATACAATGAAAAACCCAATGATCCCTTGGAAAGTTCACTGCTCTCCCTCATCGTCTTTGATTCCCCTGCCTCCTCTCCACATCCTTTGAACTTCTAAAAAGACACTTTGAAGGCATGTCATAAAGCAGTTTTTCATTCATGCTCTTCTCTTTGATGATCTTGCTGTTTGTCTGAACTGCAGCGTCCACAGGATGTTGGGCGGGCGAGCTGAAAGCCAACACTGATGAGGAAGGGCTGAGTGAGGACGAGCCCGAGCTGCGTTTGTCAATAACAAGAAAGAGGAATGAAGGAAAGAGGGAGACCAGAAAGGCCCAAGCAGAATTTCTGGTCTCTCCTGTATGCCCTACCCCTCAAAGTGGCCACCTGTGAGAAAGGTCAAGGGTACTGCAGCCCAGCGACAGTCCACAGCCTGCAAAATATTTTGTTCAGAGGCTTCCCTCCAGCTCTGGCTTCAAACGTAAGAGCTCTCTGCTCACCCCAAGACTGCAATAAACCAGCTTCTCCTCGATGAAAAGTATTATTGGTTTTGATTTTTCCCAACTTCTCCCATTTTCCCTAGTGAAAGATTCATTCATTTCAATGCTAATGAGATACCATGAGGCAGGGAATGGAATGGGAGAGAGAAAATGCAGACAGGCTGGTCCACAGACATGCCTTTCTTCTCCTTGCCCACGAAATAAATGGCTGAGAACTAAGACTCTATATGACTCTCGAGAAACCTAAAATACTCAGGAAATAGCCACGGCCCTCAAAGCACCAGCCCTGACTCCCCAAGGCCCGGGGTAGGGTGACTATGGTGAAGGCAGACAAGAGCGTTCCCTGAACCTGAGTGCTCTCAGATGCATAGGGAAAATAAACCACTCCCTATCATGGTGCACTGAGTCTGATTCGTGCTAAGGAAGTGGTTATGAGGGTCAGGGTGGGGAGAAAAACCTTCATCCAGTTATAAATATGAAACACATTATAACCTATCACTCTGGAGGATTCTGCTGTCAGTGGGGAGGGTGAAGAACTCACTCACTCATTCATAAATGTTAGTGACTGCCCGCTAAGCCCTGGGAGCACAAGGGTGGGCAAAACAGATAGGTCTCTGCCCTCGCGGAGCTCAGAGTTTAGTGAGAGGTCAGACATTGAATAGTTCCACTCATTTACATGGAATCATAAATTGGGATGTATGCCTTGAAGAAAGAGTATATATAGGGTGTTACAAGAGCCTTTAGCAGAGAGACAGCATATGGGCGGTTGGGCTCCATGGAGACCTAGGAAGGCCCATGTAAGGAGTGCCATCGAAGCTGAGACCTGAAGGGGAGAGGGAGCTCAGCAGGCAAAGAGTAGGGAGTACTACGTTATGCAGTTGGAACAGCATTTTATGGAAAAGCATATGCAAAGGTCTAGGTGAAGGGGAGACAGATAGAAGGCGTCAACCGCAGAAGCCGGGGACCAGTTAGGAGTAAAGATTCAATAAATGTGTAATATATCTCCCAACATGCCAGGCGCTATCCTGAGTGCTGGGAACACAGCACCAAACACCGCTCACAAAGTCGTGGTCCTCTTGGAGTTGTCCTCCCAGACGTTAACCTCTTCGGAAACCCACTAATTCAGGCTGCACAGCCATGAGGGGGGAAAGGGCAGGCCTACTTCATATGCTCCAGGATTTTCTCAACTGAAGGGCTCACAGTGTGTGCCTCCAAACTTAAAGTGGACAGCTACTCTCCTCCCTCCCCTGCTTGGAAGTATGCCAGACCAAGATCTCCAAGGAATGCTGCGGGCAACAGGGCAAGTGAAGCTGACCTGGACAGCATCCGCCCTCTGTGCTGGCCATTCTGGTCCTCCAGGGCAAGGGGTCTGGAAAGATCTCTAGTTTCTCCAGGGACCAGTTCTAAGTTCTGCTGATCATACCGACACAGAGCATCATGACTGACAGCGTGGCATGTCAGTGTCAGCGTGGCAAAATTTGAGTCCAGCCATCCTGGCTTCTTGTCTCGACTCTGCCACTTGCCAGGTGGGCCCAGAACTTAACCTCTGTGATCCTGATCCTCAGTCTATAAAAGAGAGTTAATAGGACTTGGACAACAGGGTAGTTGTTAGGATTCAAAGAGTGAGGGCATGTGAAGTGCTGAGCGCTCTGCACAGCAAACGCTCACTCAGCATCTGCGACCATGGTTATGATGACTGTGATATATCCTACTTCCCTGACCCAAGGCGCCTGGCTTCGTGTAATTTTCATATATCACAGAATTACAGCTCAGGCAGTTAAGCACAATGCACAGCCCTCTCCCCTTGATTCACTCATTGCCAGGGAAACCAAGGCAGAGTTCAGCCACTAGCCCGGCATAACCCCAGGACTTCAAAGTCAGGAATGTTCATTTCTGAGAACAGTGAAGCAACCACAGGAAGCATGCTGCAGAAGGAACCACTGGCTGAATTAGTCCCACAGGGATTACTCGGAAATATCTTCCATTCAGAAAGACTTTGTGAATTTTCCATTGCAAATATTTAATATCAAATGGGGTTCTCTCTTCCTCCTTTGTCAGTGGAGTGCTCAAAATAATTTTAATATCAGCCCAAGCCTAGTAAAATTAGCAAGATAAATCTACTTCCTTCCCCTTCTCCCTCTACTTGCCCACGATGGATCTCAAAGCCCAACTTCGACGACGTGAAGTCTTCAACAGCTCAGCAGAAGGGCAGCCAAGCAGTTGCTCTTAAAACAGAGGACACGGGCTTGAACATCGGCCCTGCTACTGATGTGTTTTATGATTTTAGACTAATAACTTGTGCTCTTCAAGCCTCAGTTTCTTCCTCCATAGAATGGGGGCAACAAGAGCACCTACCGAGTTACTGGCACACAGGGAAAAGTGCCGCAGGTGAACGCTGGTTGCTAGTATTCCTACCACTGTTCTGTCCCCACCCTGACCTAGGTCATCCAGAGATGAGCCAGGGACAAGCCGGGCCAGCAGGCTTTGGGCGGCCACCAGCTGACCACGGAGAAACCCATCCTCCACTGGAATGGGGTGAGAAAGCTCTGTGTCCTCCTTGGAGGATGTCATGCCACACAGATGGAGAGTTCTGTGTGAAATTAAGAAAAAACATTCATGACCAAGTCAAACCACACGACACAGAGAGAGATGCCCAGCTCTGTTTCTGACAGTTTCCAACCCCCAAATCAGACCTGACACCTAATTAAAATCCTCAACTTTTAAAGTACATTCAAGGACCTCTACAGGGTTTTCTTTTCCTCTCTCCCCGAAGGGAACCATACAAAGTCTCTGACCTCAGGGAACTTCCAGTCTAGGAAGGAAGAAAACAGCCCCTACATAATGTCAGGAGTTAGGAAAAATCCTACGATGGGAACAAACTGGGGCACAGGATGGAGAAGCACCTCAGAGGGGATGGTCAAGGAAGCTGCCCCCATGAAGTGACAGACGGCCCAAGCCTGCGCCAGTCACGACAAACAGGTTATCTTGCTAATGCCCTATTTTCAAGGGCAAAAACAGGCCCACAAGAGTAAGTGGGAGAGCCAGGTGAGAGGAGAAGTACTGGACTGAGGGTCTTTCCTTGTAATGCTCCCTTGCCACCACTAACCCATGTAACAGTGCAGAAGTGTCTCCTTCTTCTCCCCACAGATGGCCCTATAGCATTGCCAGAAACACAGGTCTCTCTAATTTCTGCCAGAACCACCACTAGACTAATAATAACCGTAATAGCGATGATCATTCACTGAGCAGTGCTCTATGCCTCCTGCACATTCCCTCATTTCATCTTCCCTACAAAGGGGATGAATGGGCATGAGGGTATTACTGTCACCACCGACATTTTACTAAAGGGGAGATGCAAGCTCAGGGAGGTTACTTGGCTCTGGGGAACACAGCTGACACAAGGTGGGGCAGGGATGCTGCAAGGTAGGTCCCATTACCAGCCCCATTTTACAGTGGAAGAAATTAAGACACGAAGAGGTAAAGTGATTCGTCCAACTGGTACAGGCCATAATGGGTAAAGAGAGGATTTAAACAAGGCAGACAATGCCAGAGTCCACGCACTTCTAGACTCTAAAGTGTGTGCATGAAACAGCGAGTCATTCCACTTCTCTGCAGCAGTTCAGGTAGGCAGAGTCTACAGTCATTCGGTGAACACAAGACATGCACAGAACAGCCAGGCCTGGTACCACCTTCCCAGCACTTCAGTCCAAAAGGAAAGCCAGAGACGGACATGTTTATACACAAATAATTCGTTACTGCTGGGGTAAGAGCCGAGAAGTCTAGGGTACAATGAGCAGATAAGAGATGAGAGAACTCTCCTCTGAGGCAGAAACATTTAAGGGCTAGCTGAGTGAAGAGAAGGGATACCAACAAGCCACGTATGAGGATCCTGGAAAGAACATGGCAAACATGAGCAGGCGAGAGAAAGCAAAGAGGCCTGGGACAGTGGGCGAGAGGAGGGAAGCGGGGGCAGCAGGGGAAGAGCCTGCACAGGCTGGCAACAGAGAACATGAAGAAAGTGATGGAACCAGGTTGTGGGGAGCTCTTAAGGCCGGGCTAGGGAACCTCTACCATTTGGTCAGGGGGGAACTAAACACTTTCACAAGCAAAGCTGCCCCTTAGGAACGGGGTCTGGAGACATGTGTCAGGTGATTCAGGAGGAAGCAGGACTGGTGGTATAGCAACAATGACCATAATCCAGGTAAAAGGTAATGAGTACCTTGAGGGAAGGATGGCAGGAGATGTAAAGAGGAGGGAAGAAATTCAAGAGACAGCAGAGATGAGCGACACGACCCGGACAAGGTCTAGAGGTCAAGGAAGAAAGCTGAGTCAAATCTGGTAACTAGGAGTGTGGGGCTGTTGAACAACCAGCAGGAAGACCGGGGCACCATGAGCAGCTCTGTTTGATCCTGTTGAAGATGAGGCCCGTTGGAGCGACAGCTCCTGAGCACGACTCAGGGCACCTCGACAGGCTCTAAGAAACAAACGCCATCTATCAGGGAGATACAAATCAAAACCACAATGAGATACCACCTCACACCAGTCAGAATGGCTAAAATTAACAAGTCAGGAAACGACAGATGTTGGCGGGGATGTGGAGAAAGGGGAACCCTCCTACACTGTTGGTGGGAATGCAAGCTGGTGCAGCCATTCTGGAAAACAGTATGGAGGTTCCTCAAACAGTTGAAATTAGAGCTACCCTACGACCCAGCAATTGCACTACTGGGTATTTACCACAAAGATACAAATGTAGGGACCCGAAGGGGCACCTGCACCCCAATGTTTATAGCAGCAATGCCCACAATAGCCGAACTATGGAAAGAGCCCAGATGTCCACTGATGGATGAATGGATAAAGAAGATGTGGTATGTGTACACACACACACACACACACACACACACACACACACACACACACACACAATGGAATATTATGCAGCCATCAAAAAATGAAATCTTGACATTTACAACAACATGGATGGAACTAGAGGGTATTATGCTAAGTGAAATAAGTCCATCAGAGAAAGACAATTATCATATGATCTCACTGATATGTGGAATTTGAAAAGGATCAGAGGGGAAGAGAGGAAAAAATGAAATAAGATGAAATCAGAGAGGGAGACAAACTATAAGAGACTCTTAATCTCAGGAAACAAACAGGGTTTTTGGAGTGGAGGGGGATGGGAGGGATGGGGTGGCTGGGTGATGGACATTGGGGAAGGTATGTGCTATGGTGAGCACTGTGAATTGTCTAAGACTAATAAATCACAGACCTGTACCCCTGAAACAAATAATACATTACATGTTAATAAAAAAAAAAAAAAAAGAAACAAACAAATGTCATCTTCCATTTCACACTGTGGAAAGGTGAGAGTCAGTGGAGTTGGAGTGACTGGGCCATTCACACACTTGTGCATGGGACCCCTTGGGCCAAAGCCCATCTCCCTCCACAACCCCATGCAGCTTCCCTGCAGCTCTTTTTTGGTTTCAATCCTTCTCTCATTTACATCCATTTGCTTGTGTTCTGCCATCTGAAGAAACAGCGCCTTTCCAATGACTCACCCTGCACTGGCCCAGGGACAGCTAATTCTTGGGCAAAACCTAACTCCTAGATAAGTTCTGCTCGAACCACAAAGAATATCCACACCATGGGTTTATTGCCAACATTTAAAAATTAGAAAATTTTACATACAAATCCAGATAGCAACTTTCTCCTGAAAACCCAAATTATCTGGTGTCATGGGATCCCTAATCTCAGCTGAAAAGCAGCGGCCCTCTTGAGTAACCACAAGCTTTCTAGTTCACCATAGTCTCCACCCCAAACATCCAACAACCAAAATAGAAACTAAGATGTGTGACCACCTAAGAAGTCTATTCCTTCAAAACCAGCAGTCATCATTAACCTTAGGGACAAAAGGGAGTGGCAGGGACTATGACTAACAGGACAGTACACTCTTCAACTGCGGGAGAGCTCTACTTCCTTAGTCCTTATAGACATTTGAGTCTCTGACCTGGCCTTTTCACTGTCGATTATTTTATTTTTATTAGATGGTAAAGGAGAAGGGCTAGTTGGGCACACATGCTTGCTGCCCAGCTTGGGACCACTCAAGAATAGTCTCTTTTTCCCTATTACAATCACCCTAACTCCACCCAATTCCTGAGTTATTCACCTCCTGCCACACAGATTCTAAGTCTTAATTCAAAACGTTCTCCAGCAGGACATCCCAGTAAAGTGGGGACACAGAAGTGTTATCTGCCCAGCACCGTTTGGGAATAAATACCATCCAACTGAACTATGGGCTCAAGCTGAGGCTGGCTCAGGTCTTCAATGAAATGGGACATTCTTTCAGAGCAGTATCCTAACAAAGGAGCCAAGGAGAGAAAACACATCTCATTACAGAGCTTCCTCCCCCTCGCTGAGACTTGGCAGAGAGCAGAAAAATGAAGCACAGCCCTTGCTCCTCTCTAAAAAATCCTACTCTGGGGAATGGGAGCCAAGATGTAATAGGTGATGGGGTAGAGACATCAGTGAAAGTAAGTGCCTTGTGGCCTGCTCGGAAGACAAATGGGTAACTACTATTTCAGGGGGCCTGCTGTTTAGAGGATCAGGAAATGCCCAGTATCTGCCAACACTCTCTCCTGTTCAGCACTCCAGCCCTCTCTCATTTCCATCTGACTGGATTCTTTCACATCTGCAGAGGATGTGTCAACAACAGAGCAGCTCATGCCCGTGCCGCCAGAGAGAGAGAGCCCTGCCCTGCAGCCCTCAGGAGCTGCCCACCATGCACACGCTTCCTAAACCTCCATGGAAGCACCAGCAACCAGCCGTTCTCTGGAGAGCTCAACCACTAAAGGGTTAAGCGTGGGTTACACTGGGGCTACATGATGAGCAACCACGGATATGTTCCCGCCACTATCAGAGTTTACAGCCAAGTAGGGAAGACAAATAGTAATGATATAATCACACACATATATGCATTAGTTATTCAAAACAGAACTAGGGAGGCACGTGGCTGTTTCACTTGTTAGAGCATGCAACTCTTGTTCTCGGGGTCGGGAGCTCAAGACCCACATTGGTCACAAAGATTACTTTAAAAATAAAATAAAATAAACCAAACAGAACTATGTACTCTGAAGGCGACAGTCCCGTGCATGCATGCGATCAATTCATCAGACATAGTCAGGATGGTCAGAAAAGGAAGGCTTCCCAGGGTAGGAGTTGGCTGCTTGGGGGGGTGGGGCAGGAAAGTATTCTAGCAGTGGGAAGAGCAGGTGCCAAGACTCTAAAGAAGTAGGGAGTATGGAATGTTCCAAGACCTGAGACGTGACTCCTACAGTTGAGTGTGGCTGCAGGGGAGGGGTGGGGGGAGAGCCCTGCATCTGATAGGCCAGGGGGTAGGCTCTGCAGCTGATAGACCCCTCCCTGCCTGAGGCACTGCTTCCCAACTGTTCTAACCAGCCCCAGATTCTGGGTTATGCTCATTCTTCAGTGACCTCCGCAGAGCTCCTAAGACAGTCCTCAGCCCAGAGTAAGGACAAGCAGAAAGAGCATAGAAAATCAACACTAAGGACAGACCTCGTGGATGGCACGAGGAGATGAATGAATGCACGTCTGTGAATTAAATACACAGCCACCAGCATAAAGCTGGAGCTGACGGTAAAGGTAACTTTAACGTCAGGGCTGCTAAACCCTGGAGACCGTCCTCTGCAAAGAGGGATTCTTCTCTCTCCGTCTTGGGTTCTGAAGCTTTGAGCCAGCTGCTGGGTCCCTGTGGGTCTGGGCATCTGGCACCACTGACAGAGAGCCTCTGTCTACACTGCGCCTGCCCAAGAGCGGGCGGGTGCCTTGCTGGGCCAGCTGGGGGGTTTCTTCTGAAGCTTTGCTTTGGTTCCAGTGGGATCAACTTGAAAGACCTGAACAAACGTGGGTGGGCACTGGGAAGGAGTGTGGGGGGAGCAGGTGGAAGGCAGGAGCTCCATAGACAAGGGTGGCAGGATTCCACAGAAATGCTAGCCCACGACCAAATTACAAGCTGCCTAGAAGGCAACGATACCGCTAGGTTATTTCTGGAGCCTAACGATGTTGGCTCTCATCACTGACAAACCAAAGATAAATAAGGAAGCAAGACATAACCCCACTGACCTCTCCAAAAGGCCAAGACCATGCCTCAGAAATTACTCAGGTATAATTTCAATTACAAAAACAAATTAAAAATTTTAAATCGTCCTCTGTGATACCTCCTCTCAGTTCTGGCAAACAATACCTTGAATGTATCATGCCCTCATGAACTTGTAGAAGAGATTTCATTCCAACCTGGCAGCAACCCGCAGAGGTGCTTTATTATTTTTAATTGTCTATTTTTTAAGATTTTATTTATTTATTTGACAGAGAGAGACACAGTAAGAGAGGGAACACAAGCAGGGGGGCGTGGGAGAGGGAGAAGCAGGCTTCTCACGAAGCAGGGAGTCCGATGTGGGACTCGAATCCAGGACCCTGGGATCATGACCTGAGCTGAAGGCGCCACCAAGGCGTCCCTCAGAGGTGCTTTAAACAGCAGCTGGTGATCTTTTTAGAGATGACTTCTTTTCAGGATGTTCCTCTGTTATCAACTCTCCAGGGACTTCCCACGGCATCTAAAATTAGCCCCAGCAGCCCCTACCCACAGCATCAACCCCATCTCAAACCTCCTTCCGGCTCATCACTCAGGCAAAATGCCTTCCCTTCAGTTCCTCAACCAAAGCCACACACTTCCCAGCTTCCCAGCTGCCAGGCCTTTGCACATGCCATTCCCTCTGCAAAGCATGCCGTCACCAAGACTCCACACCTGCCTCCTCATTGGCACTTGCTCATCCTTCAGCTCTCAACTTAAATATCACCGCCTCAAAGAGACACCCTCCTCAGTCACCCATCAGAAGCAACACTCTTCCCTCTCTGTCTTACCTCAGGCCTATTTTATTTCTTCGTTTTTTTAGAGCAGATACTGTCTAACCAGGAACTCTTCTTAGTCCCCCACAGCATTTTTCACTTTTCTGTAACTTGCTCGTTCAGCATCCCACTCTCCCACTAGACTATGAGCTCCAAAAGGGAAAAGACCCTATCCACCTTGCTCACAATGTTTTCCTACCACCAGCCCAGTGCCTGGCACCCAAGAGGGGTGCCATCACTGCTAACTTCAAGGAATAAGCTGCATCATCTGCAAAATCACTGGCCTGGGCTCCTCAAAGATGTCAGCTCATGAAGGAAGAAAAAAGGCTAGGGAGCCACACTTGATTAAAGGACACCAAAGAGGCACGACAATTAAATGCAATATGTGTCCTTCAATGGACTTGATCTGAAATAAACACTACTACTAGTAAAGGACATGACTGAGACAGTAGAACCATTTTAATCTGAACTGTATGTGAGAGAAGAATGTTATATCAATGTTACATTTCCTGAGTTTGGTAATTCCACCAATGTTAGGGAGAAGGACACAAAGATGTGCCCTAGAATACTTTGGGACAGCAATGTGATGACATCTGCAATTTACGTTCAAACCATTCAGCAAAAATAAAATGTATGTGCTGGGTATTTACCCCAAAGATACAAATGTAGGGATCCGAAGGGGTACGTGCACCCCAATGTTCATAGCAGCAATGTCCACAATAGCCAAACTGTGGAAAGAGCCAAGATGTTCATCGACAGATGAATGGATAAAGAAGATGTGGCGTGTGTGTGTGTTTGTGCTTGTGTGTGTGTGTGTGTGTGTGTATATATAATGGACTATTATGCAGCCATCAAAAGGAATGAGATCTTGCCATTTACAACGACATGGAAGGAACTGGAGGGTGTTATGCTGAGTGAAACAAGTCAACCAGAGAAAGACATATATCATATGACCTCACTGATATGAGGAACTCTTAATCTCAGGAAACAAACTGAGGGTTGCTGGAGTGGGGGTGGGGTGGGAGGGATGGGGTGGCTGGGTGATAGACATTGGGGAGGGTATGTGCTATGGTGAGCACCGTGAATTGTGCAAGACTGATGAGTCACAGATATGTACCTCTGAAACAAATAATACAATATATGTTAAGAAAGAAAAAAAAAGAAAATAGTAGGAGGGGAAGAATGAAGGGGGGGAAATCGGAGGGGGAGACAAACCATGAGAGACGATGGACTCTGAAAAACAAACTGAGGGTTCTAGAGGGGAGGAGGGTGGGGGGATGGGTTAGCCTGCTGATGGGTATTAAAGAGGGCACGTTCTGCGTGGAGCACTGGGTGTTATGAACAAACAATGAATCATGAAACACTACATCAAAAACTAATGATGTAATGTATGGTGATTAACATAACAATAAAAATTTAAAGAAGGAAAAAATTAGAAAATAAATGTATGTGCGTGTGTCTACACATACCTACATAGAATATTGTTCTGGTCTTACAATCTGTCCTATAGGTTTTAGATTTTTCAAAATAAAAAGCTGGGGGCATGAGAGCAAATAATAGATGGCTTAAATAACCAAATAAAAATTGTTAAAAAGATTTTATTTATTTATTTGAAAGAGAGATAGAAAGACAGCACAAGTAGGCAGAGCAGCAGGCAGGGGGAGAGGGAGAAGCAGGCTTCCCATCGAGCAGGGAGCCCGACATGGGGCTCGATCCCAGGCCCCTGGGATCATGCCCTGAGCCAAAGGCAGCCACTTAACCAACTAAGCCACCCAGGCATCCCTAAATAACAAAATCGAGTTCTACTTACTTTCATTGAAGGGCTGTGATATGTCTAAGATCGTACAGATCACCTCTGGCAATTGGGGTGATAACCAATACTCCAAAGAGACATTCTGAGTTTTCACTACATAAAACAACTCACCTGAACTCCTGACAATTTCAAATACGTAATGTTCAGGACCCTGAATTATATTACTAGTTTGAACTGCATCAATTTAAAAAAAATTAAAACAATGTTGGGTGATTTTAATCTGGGACTTTTGCTTCCAGGCCATTTCACCTTAAAAGATAAAAGCCTTCTCGTTTGCATACATCTTGACCTGAGACAATCAAATACTAGCACTTCCCACCTGCCCTCACCTCCATGCTCTATGAATTATAACTCTATTAATAGGAACCTAGAGAGGAGGAGCAGGATGGCGGAGGAAAAGGAAACCTAAATTTTGTCTGGTCCCAGGAATTCAGCTAGATAGGGATCAAACCATTCTGAACACCTACGAACTCAACAGGAGATTGAAGAAAAGAACAGCAGCAACTCTCTGAACAGAAAAGTGACCACTTTCTGGAAGGTAGGACATGCGGAGAAGTGAATCCAAGGCAATATTTGGGAAGATAGAAGGCAGGGGAGAGGGCCTCCGTCAGCCGCTACCGGCAAGTGATAGAGCCGCGGAGCACAAAATCGGAACTTTTCAGAAGTCTGCTCCGCTGAGCGATATCACTCCAGTGGCTAAGCTGGGGGTGGAACCCTCACTGGGACAGTGTGGTCTCAGGACCCTCGGGGTCATAGAAAGACCGGGGGTACCTGAGTGCAGCAGACCTCCCAAGTATTAGAGCAGAAAAGCCGGCTGCGAAGACGGAGCCGAGGAGCAGACTCTCAGCTCGGGGTTGCCATAAACTGTGATCCGCGGCCCAGTCGGGCCACTGCTCCTCCAGAGACTCCCCTTCCTTCCCTGAGAGGAGCGGCGCGGGAGCGCACCACAGGGATCTGCTGGGTTTGGAGACTCCACAAGGGGTCCTGTGCCAGAGACAGAAACGCTCGGTCAAAGGCCTGATGAGGCAGAAGCGAGAATTAGTGATATAGAAGACCAAATGATGGAGAATAAAGAAGCTGAGAAAAAGAGAGATAAACAACTACTAGATCACGAGGGCAGAATTCAAGAGATAACTGATACCATAAGATGAAACAATATTAGAATAATTGGGATCCCAGAAAAAGAAGAAAGAGAGAGGGGCAGAAGGTATATTGGAGCAAATTACAGCAGAGAACTTCCCTAATTTGGGGAAGGAAACAGGCATCAAAATCCAGGAGGCACAGAGAATGCCCCTCAAAATCAATAAAAATAGGTCAACACCCTGACATCTAATAGTAAAACTTACAAGTCTCAGAGACAAAGAAAAAATCTTGAAAGCAGCTCGGAGAGGAGCTCTGTAACCTACAATAGTAGAAGCACTGGATTGGCAACAGACCTATCCACAGAGACCTGGCAGGCCAGAAAGGACTGGCATGATATATTTAGAGCACTAAACGAGAAAAATATGCAGCCAAGAATACTATATCCAGCTAGACTGTCATTGAAAATAGAAGGAGAGATAAAAAGCTTCCAGTAAAAACAAAAACTAAAAGAATTTCCAAACACGAAACCACCCCTTATGAGAAATATAGAAAGGGGTCCTCTAAGTGAAGAGAGAGCCTAAAAGTAACATAGACCAGAAAGGAACACAGACAACATACAGTAACAGTCACCTTACAGGCAATAAACTGGCACTAAATTCATATCTTTCAATAGTTACCCTGAATGAAATGGGTTAAATACCCCAATCAAAAGACACAGGGTATCAAATTGGATAAAAAACAAGACCCATCAATATACTGTCTGCACGAGACTCATTTTAAACCAAAAGTCACCTCCAGATTGAAAGTGAGGGGGTGGAAAACCATTTACCATGCTAATGGATAACAAAAGAAAGCTGGGGTGGCAATCCTTATATCAGACAAATTAGATTTTAAACCAAAGACTATAATAAGAGATGAGGACGGACACTATATCATATTAAAGGGTCTATCCAACAAAAAGATCTAACAGTTGTAAATATCTATGCCCCTAACATGGGAGCAGCCAAGTATATAAGCCAATTAATAACAAAATCAAAGAAACACATCTACAACAATACAATAATTGTAGGGGATTTTAACACCCCCCTGACTGAAATGGACAGATCATCTAAGCAAAAGATCAACAAGGAAATAAAGACTTTAAATGACACACTGGACCAAATGGACTGCACAGATATATTCAGAACATTCCATCCCAAAGCAACAGAATACACATTCTTCTCTAGTGCCCATGGAACACTCTCCAGAAGAGATCACATCCTAGGTCACAAATCAGGTCTCAACCGGTACCAAAAGGCTGGGATCATTCCTTGCGTATTTTCGGACCACGATGCTTTGAAACTAGAACTGAATCACAAGTGGAAAGTCAGAAAGAACTCAAATACATGGAGGCTAGAGAGCATCCTACTAAAGAATGGATGGGTCAACCAGGAAATTAAAGAAGAATTTAAAAAATTAATTGAAACAAATGAAAAGGAAAACACACTGTTCAAAATCTTTGGGATGCAGCAAAGGCGGTCCTAAGGGGAAAGTATATAGCAATACAAGCCTTTCTCAAGAAACAAGAAAGGTCTCAAATACACAACCTGACCCTACACATAAAGGAGCTGGAGAAAGAACAGCAAATAAAGCCTAAACCCAGCAGGAGAAGAGAAATAATCAAGATCAGAGCAGAAATCAATGAAATAGAAACCAAAAGAACAGTAGAACAGAGCAACAAAACTAGGAGCTGGTTCTTTGAAAGAATTAATAAGATTAATAAACCCCTGGCCAGACTTATCAAAAAGAAAATAGAAAGGACCCAAATTAACAAAATCATGAATGAAAGAAGAGAGATCACAACCAACACCAAAGAAATACAAACAATTATAAGAACATATTATGAGCAACTATATGCCAGCAAATTAGATAATCTGGAAGAAATGGATGCATTCCTAGAGATGTATCAACTACCAAAACTGAACCAGGAAGAAATAGAAAACCTGAACAGACCTATAACCATTAAGGAAATTAAGGCAGTAATCAAAAATCTCCCAACAAACAAGAGCGCAGGGCCAGATGGCTTCCCAGGGGAATTCCACCAAACATTTAAAGAAGAATTTATACCTATTCTTCTGAAACTGTTCCACAAAATAGAAATGGAAGGAAAACTTCCAAACTCATTTTATGAGGCATTACCTTGATCAGACAAAGACTCCATCAAAAAGGAGAATTACAGACCAATATCCCTGATGAACATGGATGCAAAAATCCTCACCAAAATACTAGCCAATAGGATCCAATAGTACATTAAAACGATTATTCAACACGACCAAGTGGGATTTATTCCTGGGCTGCAAGGCTGGTTCAACATCCACAAATCAATCAATACAATACATTAATAAAAGAAAGAACAAGAACCATATGATCCTCTCAATAGATGCAGAAAAAGCATTTGACAAAGTACAGCATCCTTTCTTGATCAAAACTCTTCACAGTGTAGGGATAGAGGGTACATACCTCAATATCATAAAAGCCATCTATGAAAAACCCACAGCGAATATCATTCTCAGTGGGGAAAAACGGAGAGCTTTCCCCCTAAGGTCAGGAACGCGGCAGGGATGTCCACTATCACCACTGCTATTCAACATAGTATTAGAAGTCCTAGCCACAGCAATCAGACAACAAAAAGAAATCAAAGGCATCCGAATCGGCAAAGAAGAAGTCAAACTCTCACTTTGCAGATGATATGATACTTTATGTGGAAAACCCAAAAGACTCCACCCCAAAACTGCTAGAACTCATACAGAAATTCAGTAAAGTGGCAGGATATAAAATCAATGCACAGAAATCAGTGGCATTTCTATACACCAACAACAAGACAGAAGAACGAGAAATGAAGGAGTCGATTCCATTTACAATTGCACCCAAAACCATAAGATACCTAGGAATAAATCTAACCAAAGAGGCAAAGGATCTGTACTCAGAAAACTACAGAATACTCATGAAAGAAATTGAGGAAGACACAAAGAAATGGAAAAACATTCCATGCTCATGGATTGGAGAACAAATATTGTGAAGATGTCAATGCTACCTAGAGCAATCTACACATTCAATGGAATCCCTATCAAAATACCATCAACTTTTTTCAAAGAAATGGAATAAAGAATCCTAAAATTTGTATGGAACCACAAAAGACCCCGAATAGCCAGAGGAATATTGAAAAAGAAAAGCAAAGCTGGTGGCATCACAATTCTGGATTTCTAGCTCTATTACAAAGCTGTGAGCATCAGGACAGTATGGTACTGGCACAAAAACAGACACATAGATCAATGTGAATCAAACAGAATAGAGACCTCAGAAATGGACCCTCAGCTCTGTGGTCAACTAATCTTCAACAAAGCAGGAAAGAATGTCCATAGGAAAAAAGACAGTCTCTTCAACAAATGGTGTTGGGAAAATTGGACAGCCACATGCAGAAGAATGAAACTGGACCATTTCCTTACACCACACACAAAAATAAACTCAAAATGGATGAAAGACCAAAATGTGAGACAGTTGTCCATCAAAATCCTAGAGGAGAACAGAGACAGCAACCTCTTCGACCTAAGCCGCAGCAACTTCGTCCTAGAAACATCGCCAAAGGCAAGGGAAGCAAGGGCAAAAATAAAGTATTGGGACTTCATCAAGATAAAAAGCTTTTGCACAGCAAAGGAAACAGTCCACAAAACCAAAAGACAACCGACAGAATGAGAGAAGATTTTTGCAAATGACATATCAGATAAAGGGCTAGTATCCAAAATCTATAAAGAACTTCTCAAACTCAACACCCAAAGAACAAATGATCCAATCAAGAAATGGGCAGAAGACATGAACAGACATTTTTCCAAAGAAGACATCCAAATGGCCAAGAGACACATGAAAAAGCGCTCAACATCGCTCGGCATCAGGGAAATCCAAATCAAAACCTCAATGAGATACCATCTCACACCAGTCAGAATGGTTAAAATTAATAAGTCAAGAAACGACAGATGTTGGCAAGGACGCGGAGAATGGGGAACCCTCCTACACTGTTGGTAGGAATGCAAGCTGGTGCAGCCACTCTGAAACACAGTATGGAGGTTCCTCAAAAAGTTGAAAATAGAGCCACCCTATGACCCAGCAGTTGCAGTACTGGGTATTTACCCCAAAGATACAAATGTAGTGATCCAAAGGGGCACCTGCACCCCAATGTTTATAGCAACAATGTCCACAAGAGCCAAACTATGGAAAGAGCCAAGATGTCCACTGATAGATGAATAGATAAAGAATATGTGGTATATAGACACAATGGAATATTATGCAGCCATCAAAAAATGAAATCTTGCCATTTGCAACAACGTGGATGGAACCAGAGGGTATTATGCTGAGCAAAATAAGTCAATCAGAGAAAGACATGTATCATATAATCTCACTGATATGAGGAATTTTTAATCTCAGGAAACAAACTAAGGGTTGCTGGAGTGGTGGGGGGT
>NW_027397085.1:26103367-26106809 GCF_003265705.2 Callorhinus ursinus
TTTAACACCCCCCTGACTGAAATGGACAGATCATCTAAGCAAAAGATCAACAAGGAAATAAAGACTTTAAATGACACACTGGACCAAATGGACTGCACAGATATATTCAGAACATTCCATCCCAAAGCAACAGAATACACATTCTTCTCTAGTGCCCATGGAACACTCTCCAGAAGAGATCACATCCTAGGTCACAAATCAGGTCTCAACCGGTACCAAAAGGCTGGGATCATTCCTTGCGTATTTTCGGACCACGATGCTTTGAAACTAGAACTGAATCACAAGTGGAAAGTCAGAAAGAACTCAAATACATGGAGGCTAGAGAGCATCCTACTAAAGAATGAATGGGTCAACCAGGAAATTAAAGAAGAATTTAAAAAATTAATTGAAACAAATGAAAAGGAAAACACACTGTTCAAAATCTTTGGGATGCAGCAAAGGCGGTCCTAAGGGGAAAGTATATAGCAATACAAGCCTTTCTCAAGAAACAAGAAAGGTCTCAAATACACAACCTGACCCTACACATAAAGGAGCTGGAGAAAGAACAGCAAATAAAGCCTAAACCCAGCAGGAGAAGAGAAATAATCAAGATCAGAGCAGAAATCAATGAAATAGAAACCAAAAGAACAGTAGAACAGAGCAACAAAACTAGGAGCTGGTTCTTTGAAAGAATTAATAAGATTAATAAACCCCTGGCCAGACTTATCAAAAAGAAAATAGAAAGGACCCAAATTAACAAAATCATGAATGAAAGAAGAGAGATCACAACCAACACCAAAGAAATACAAACAATTATAAGAACATATTATGAGCAACTATATGCCAGCAAATTAGATAATCTGGAAGAAATGGATGCATTCCTAGAGATGTATCAACTACCAAAACTGAACCAGGAAGAAATAGAAAACCTGAACAGACCTATAACCATTAAGGAAATTAAGGCAGTAATCAAAAATCTCCCAACAAACAAGAGCGCAGGGCCAGATGGCTTCCCAGGGGAATTCCACCAAACATTTAAAGAAGAATTTATACCTATTCTTCTGAAACTGTTCCACAAAATAGAAATGGAAGGAAAACTTCCAAACTCATTTTATGAGGCATTACCTTGATCAGACAAAGACTCCATCAAAAAGGAGAATTACAGACCAATATCCCTGATGAACATGGATGCAAAAATCCTCACCAAAATACTAGCCAATAGGATCCAATAGTACATTAAAACGATTATTCAACACGACCAAGTGGGATTTATTCCTGGGCTGCAAGGCTGGTTCAACATCCACAAATCAATCAATACAATACATTAATAAAAGAAAGAACAAGAACCATATGATCCTCTCAATAGATGCAGAAAAAGCATTTGACAAAGTACAGCATCCTTTCTTGATCAAAACTCTTCAGAGTATAGGGATAGAGGGTACATACCTCAATATCATAAAAGCCATCTATGAAAAACCCACAGCGAATATCATTCTCAGTGGGGAAAAACGGAGAGCTTTCCCCCTAAGGTCAGGAACGCGGCAGGGATGTCCACTATCACCACTGCTATTCAACATAGTATTAGAAGTCCTAGCCACAGCAATCAGACAACAAAAAGAAATCAAAGGCATCCGAATCGGCAAAGAAGAAGTCAAACTCTCACTTTGCAGATGATATGATACTTTATGTGGAAAACCCAAAAGACTCCACCCCAAAACTGCTAGAACTCATACAGAAATTCAGTAAAGTGGCAGGATATAAAATCAATGCACAGAAATCAGTGGCATTTCTATACACCAACAACAAGACAGAAGAACGAGAAATGAAGGAGTCGATTCCATTTACAATTGCACCCAAAACCATAAGATACCTAGGAATAAATCTAACCAAAGAGGCAAAGGATCTGTACTCAGAAAACTACAGAATACTCATGAAAGAAATTGAGGAAGACACAAAGAAATGGAAAAACATTCCATGCTCATGGATTGGAGAACAAATATTGTGAAGATGTCAATGCTACCTAGAGCAATCTACACATTCAATGGAATCCCTATCAAAATACCATCAACTTTTTTCAAAGAAATGGAATAAAGAATCCTAAAATTTGTATGGAACCACAAAAGACCCCGAATAGCCAGAGGAATATTGAAAAAGAAAAGCAAAGCTGGTGGCATCACAATTCTGGATTTCTAGCTCTATTACAAAGCTGTGAGCATCAGGACAGTATGGTACTGGCACAAAAACAGACACATAGATCAATGTGAATCAAACAGAATAGAGACCTCAGAAATGGACCCTCAGCTCTGTGGTCAACTAATCTTCAACAAAGCAGGAAAGAATGTCCATAGGAAAAAAGACAGTCTCTTCAACAAATGGTGTTGGGAAAATTGGACAGCCACATGCAGAAGAATGAAACTGGACCATTTCCTTACACCACACACAAAAATAAACTCAAAATGGATGAAAGACCAAAATGTGAGACAGTTGTCCATCAAAATCCTAGAGGAGAACAGAGACAGCAACCTCTTCGACCTAAGCCGCAGCAACTTCGTCCTAGAAACATCGCCAAAGGCAAGGGAAGCAAGGGCAAAAATAAAGTATTGGGACTTCATCAAGATAAAAAGCTTTTGCACAGCAAAGGAAACAGTCCACAAAACCAAAAGACAACCGACAGAATGAGAGAAGATTTTTGCAAATGACATATCAGATAAAGGGCTAGTATCCAAAATCTATAAAGAACTTCTCAAACTCAACACCCAAAGAACAAATGATCCAATCAAGAAATGGGCAGAAGACATGAACAGACATTTTTCCAAAGAAGACATCCAAATGGCCAAGAGACACATGAAAAAGTGCTCAACATCGCTCGGCATCAGGGAAATCCAAATCAAAACCTCAATGAGATACCATCTCACACCAGTCAGAATGGTTAAAATTAATAAGTCAAGAAACGACAGATGTTGGCAAGGACGCGGAGAATGGGGAACCCTCCTACACTGTTGGTGGGAATGCAAGCTGGTGCAGCCACTCTGAAACACAGTATGGAGGTTCCTCAAAAAGTTGAAAATAGAGCCACCCTATGACCCAGCAGTTGCAGTACTGGGTATTTACCCCAAAGATACAAATGTAGTGATCCAAAGGGGCACCTGCACCCCAATGTTTATAGCAAAAATGTCCACAAGAGCCAAACTATGGAAAGAGCCAAGATGTCCACTGATAGATGAATAGATAAAGAATATGTGGTATATAGACACAATGGAATATTATGCAGCCATCAAAAAATGAAATCTTGCCATTTGCAACAACGTGGATGGAACCAGAGGGTATTATGCTGAGCAAAATAAGTCAATCAGAGAAAGACATGTATCATATAATCTCACTGATATGAGGAATTTTTAATCTCAGGAAACAAACTAAGGGTTGCTGGAGTGGTGGGGGGTGGGAGGGATGGGGTGGCTGGGTG